>NC_057861.1:531037210-531354710 GCF_019393635.1 Dromiciops gliroides
ATTCTCAAAGAGAACCATGACACTGGTGTGATGTCATGACTTGCACTGAATTGGATTTAAGTGAAGCAGGGCTGTGCAAAGTCACCAACATCACTCTCTCCTCCAGAACCACCTGGGTCCAGTGACAAAATATATATCAGTACTACTGGAGATGGCCTGGGATGTTTAAGGCAATTGGGGTTAATGAGTTGTCTAGAGGTCGCACAGCTAGTAAGTGTCTGAGGTTCAATATTAGGAAAACTATCAACATAATTGACCACATAAATAACAAAATTAACTGAAACCATATGATTATCTCAGTAGATGCAGAGAAAGCTTTTGACAAAATACAGCACCCATTCCTATTAAAAATATGGGAGAGCATAAGAATAAATAGAGCTTTCCTTAAAATGATAAGCAGTATATGGGGGCAGCTAGGTGGCTCAGTGGATAGAGCACTGGCCCTGGAATCAGGAGTACCAGAGTTCAAATCTGGCCTCAGACACTTATACTTACTAGCTGTGTGACCCTGGGCAAGTCACTTAACCCCAATTGCCTCACTAAAAAAAAAAAAATGATAAGCAGTATCTATCTAAAGCCATCAGAAAACATTATAAGTAACCATGATAAGTTAGAAGCATTCCCAATAAAATCAGGGGTGAAATAAGGATGCTCATTATCATCACTATTATTTGATATTGTACTAGAAATGTTAGCACTAGCAATAAAAAAGAGACTCCCTACTCCAATTGCTTTAAGGATACTGGAGAACTTTTAGGGAGGGGTCAAATGTAACATCCCTGGCCTTCAGGTAATGGGGGCTGGTGTAGTCACTGTTAACACAAATAAAACATTTGATAGTCAATAGTAACAATGCTGATCCTATTTTATAATCTATATTAGTTTCCTTATTCCTGGTGGAAATAGAACCGAACCATTTCTGCATGAAGGAAAAGAGAAGGTTGTTATCATATTGACTCCTTTTTTTGTGTTGAGAAGTCCATAGTGACTGGAAGGTTTCAATGATTAGTTATTACAACTAATATCATGTGTCATGTATATGTACACATGTGCACACATATGCACAGTGCATGTGTGTGTAACCTTATATGCACATTCATGTGTGTGTGTGTGTGTAGTCTGAGGATCACTTTAGTGATGCTTCTACCTCACCTCAAAATCTTCTCTGACCTATACAAACTTAATATCCTTAGTAAAACAGCAATAACAGCTCACTTATTGAGTTCTTACAAAGTGCAGAACACCCCGTTAGGTACCAAGTAAATGCAGTTTATATAAGATAGACTAATAATAATAGCATGTGAAATTTATGAAACACTTAAAGGCTTACAAAGCATTTCCTAAACATTCCCTCCTTTTTAGACATTTCCTGCACAAGCTGGCCACCTGCCTAGCTGCCCACATTCATGGCCCTGCTCTCCTGAATGATAGATGCCTTTACAAATCATTATTTCAGGAAAGCTTCAGGCATTTTTCACTTCACCTCTCCAGTCATCTTCTTCAGAGTCCTACTCTTTCCTCCTCTCCTATTCCCTCTCTAGTTCTGGCACCATATATCATGCTCATATCAACTCTGTCATGGAAAGGAGATGGAAAGTAGTATATGAATCTACTTCTCTATGTTCCCACTCACTATCCCTGTAACTTTTGAGACCCAAGTACTGCAAGGTCTCTGGTCTCTCACTTTACGAAGGAATTTGTCTGAGGGCAGGGAACACCTTTGCTTCTACATTTGCATTCCCAGTGCTTAGCACAGTACTTGACATATGGTAAACACTAAATAAATACTTTTTTCATTCACTCAGTCACTTATTTATTTGTGCAAACATAAAATTTGCTGTTTCTGTCTCCCGCACCAAAATAGAGGTGTGAGGGTGCTGTTTTAACCTGCAATTTTCTTTATCATTAAGAGACACAAAAAGCCATGAGGCAGAGTGGAAAGACCTGAAGGCTGTTGTAAAGAAGAGCTGTGGGAGAGCTCTCACAGCTTCACAAAATGGAATATTTAAACAGGGCAGATGCCCTTTGGGGCTCCTCTGGGCATGTGCTCTTGTAGTCTGGGATTCCATGAGGTACTGAGATGACAATGGGAGAAACTACAGGAAACTGAACAAGTGTTGTCTTGGAGTGGGGGATTTTCCTAGGACTAGCTCTAGAAAGCATTAAGTCATCTTCTAGAATACTAAGACCAGGATCAGATTCAGATAGCAAGTGAGTAGAAGTTGAGTGCAGTTTCTATTCCATCATCATAATAGTAAGCTGGAGTGATCAGGAACATCATAAAATAACTTCCCATCCCCCTACCCTATCCACCTGGATATTGAGCACACTTGAAGATACTTCCCTAGAAAGATCTTACAGTGGCCAGTCTCCTCCTTCCCCCAACAAAAGCAACAAATCTGATGCAGGAGGGGAAAGGGGAAAGATGAGAGAAGGGATTGGAAACTTAGACATTGCTAATGCTGCACACTTTATTTTCATTTTCAATGCAGAAAGATTAATTTAATGAGTTCTTTAGGGTCATTATGAGCAGGGAAGAAAAGTGGGATCCAATAGAAATTAGGCAATAAGCCAAATGGGTTTAGCCAATCGGGACACATTTATTAAGTTTCTACTATGTGATAGACATTGCATTAGGTGCTGGGGAGACAATGACAAAAATAAAACTGTCCTGACCTCACAGATCTTACATTCTAAATAGGGAGAGAGAAAATAATTATGAGGTAATTAATTGAGGGAAGGATATTATCTGCATGTCAGGTAGGAGATGGTACTTGAGCTGAGCTTCAAAGGAAACCAGGGGTTATAAGAAGGGAACACAATCCAGGCATGGAGGACAGCTTGTATAAAGGCAAGGAAACTGATGTGTCAAAGGCATGAGGAACAGTAAAAGGTCAATTTGGCTAAGCCATAGAATGCATTTAAAGAGAGTAATGTATAAATAATCTAGGAAGGTAAAATTGGAGTCAGGTTGGAAAGGGGAGTTTTTATGTGATCCTATAGGTAATGAGGAACCACTGGAATATAAATACCCTTACATAAGAACCTAGAAAACATTTGCAAAACACGAGGTCTTGGAAAGTCTGAAATGGCCATTGTTCCTAAAAGGGCTCAGAGTAAAAGAGCCAGTAGTTCAAGGCTGCGGGACTGACAGAAATGTCTGCCTGTGCCTATTTGATTGAGTACATACCACTTGAGCTTAGAATACCATCTGGTACTTTGCCCAGACAGTCTCTCCCACTCCTAGACAGCTGCTCCATACACACATTACTAAGTGCTGTTGGTTCAGTTGTATGAGACTCTTCGTGACCCCACGGACCATAGCATGACAATACAGTCCATGAGGTTTTCTTGGCAAAGATGCTGGAGTGATTTGCCATTTCCTTCTACAGTGGACTAAGGCAAACAGAGATTATATGATTTCCCAGGGTCACACAGCTAGGAAGTGTCTAAGGTGGGGTTTGAACTCAGTTCTTTCTGACTCCAGGCCCAGAGCTCTATCCATTGAGCCTTCTAGATGCCTCTCACTAAGTGCTAGTAACTGACAAAACATTGTCTTATGTGGGGACAAAGGTATTTCACCTATCTTATTTGGTACTTATAGTAATACCTGTGAGAGAGAGGAACTAGAAGTATTATGCTCATTTTACAAGTGAAAAAAACTGAAGCTTAGAAAGGATAAATGACTTTTCCATGTTCAGATAGATTATGTTGGAGGCACAAGCTCCCCTGAATGTCCAGTGTTCTTTCCACCTTAAAATAATATGGTCCCTGCCCTCTTGGTGCATGCAGTCTAGAAGGGAAATAAGCTACAAACATGAATTAATAAAATACAATATTATATGACAACTGCATTAAAGAAATATAAAACCAAAAAGGAATCATGGAACTAAAACTAAACAAAGCATCATTCAAGGTAAGACTCCTTGACTTTTGAGAGTATAAAAACAACATGGTAGAGTGAAATGAGCACTGCAAATAGAAATCAGGTTTTACTAATTATCTATTTGACACTGGGTAACTTACTTAATTTCCCTGCACCTCAGTTTCCTCATATGCAAAATGAGGATAATAATACTAGCATCACTTACCTAAAAAAGTTGTTAAATACCTTGTACACTGCAAAGTGTTACATAAATATAAGTCATGATGCCAGTAGGGAGATAGGTGGCATAGTGGATAGCACACAGGACTTGGAAATAGGAAGACTCATATTCCCGAGTTCAAAACTGGCCTCAGACACTATCAGTGTAAACCTAGGCAAGTCATTTAACCTTTTCTCTCATTTCCTCATCTATAAAATGAGCCAGAGAAGGAAATGACAAACTATTCCAGTTTCTTTGTCAAGAAAACCCCAACATGGTGTCACAAAGAGTTGGCCAGGACTGAAAAACAAATGAATCACAACAACAATGATGCCAATTCATGTCATTTTGTGCTATGAAAGAGAAGAGGCAAGGTGAAACAAAATGAAAGAAGTAAGAAAAAGGAGGGGAGAAAAACAGTCCACTGGTAAAAAAATCAATAGGGTACATATCATGATCTTGCTACAATACTAGTAAAAAAAGATACATGTAATTTGTATAAAAAGTAAGAATGAAAATACAATCTGTAGGATTTCTGGGCCATTTGAACAACATGATGGCAAACTAGACTTTTTCTCCAATCTCCATGACCAATATAGAACCAACTTAAACCTTTCAAAACATTAATATAAATGTTATACCCCCGAGATAAAGCAACTTCAGTTACCTCCATGGTCTAGGACACCAAGAATCCAAAAGAACTAAAAAACAAACACAGAAACTGAAGGTCACTGACCCTGAGCTTCTCAACTCCAGGCTGCAGAAATGTGCTCAGACCTTGAAAGGCTGTTTGACAGCCCCTTAGGATCAAAAGCCTGCCCAGGGAGGCACCTAGGAAGTACAAGTGCTTCAAAACTCTGAACTCCTGGTGCTGAGGAAAACAGGCTTTCAACTGAAGGTGCTGGGCCAAGAAACTGAGGAACGGAGGGAGTGAGACAAGTCACCAAGACAGAACACTATTTTTGAAGGGTGGGCAAGAAGGCAGTCAGCAGTCTACCAAACCTGAGGAAAAGAGCACAGTATACAGCTGGAGAGGGAGATGTAGTTCTGACCACCCAAAGGTCAGTTGGGGCAGAGACCTAGGCTGGTGAACCATGAATTTCCCAATGTGGGGAGAGGTGAAGACTGTTGAAATCTAGCTCCCAAGGAATCTACAATCAGAGGGAGAAAGTCAGGAAGTGAATAATAAGGAAAATAAAGTTGGTCAGGGAGAGACTGAAAGAAACAAATATTTAAGAAAGAAGAAAACTCAAAGACCTTTAACATAAAAAAAATAAATCAACAGCTAAAACAATAACAGAAAGAAAATAGCCTCTTGATCTAGTAAACAAGTTCATGTATCTATGAATAAATACTGCAAAATAAAGGAAAATATTCAGTACTTGATGAGATAGAGAATTCTATGGAATTTGAGAACATGAAACCATAACATATCTTTTTTTTTTTTTTGTGAGGCAACCGGGGTCAAGTGACTTGCCCAAGGTCATAACATATCTTTCTTGAGTGGTTTAAAAAAGAAATGAGAATTATGAGAGAAAAATTTATGGCCTAGACAGAAAAAAATTATGAGCAGAATAGAAAATTTTAAATCTGCAATGGCTTCACCAAAGAAAAAAAGAGAAAACAATAGGTTGAGAATGCAACTACATTTAAATAAAGGATAAACCAGAAGAAGAGAAGCAAAAAACAATAACATCAAAAGAAAATGTGCTCACTATGCAAGCAAAACATATTTATTTTAAAAACATAATACACAGAGATAACCTAAGGATCAAAAGTCTTCCAGAAAAACACAATGGGACAGATAATCTTGACATCATAATGAAGGAAATAATAAGAGAACTGTCTAGAGCTTCTTAACATGGAAGATGTAATTTCATTAGAAAGAATTCAGATTGCCTCCAGAAAACCACCCAAGGATGAAAACTCTAAGACACACTGAGGCAAAATTTAATAATTCAATACAGAAACATGTTCTGCAGGCCATCAGGACAAAGACTTTCAAATACAAAGGAAAGGACATTATACTAAGACTATCCAAAACTATGCTTCACCCACTGAAAAAAGGTAGCAGGAGTAGAAAAATGTGTTCCAAAGAGCAATGAAGCTCAGGATATAGACCAGGGTGAGTTATCCTGAAAATCTAAGCTTAATGATACAGGACAAAAGATGGAAGTGCAATAATAAAGAACACTTAGAAACATTTTTAGAAAGAAAACCAGAAAAGTGCCCCAAAGAACAGATATATAGGAGGATTAAATAAAGGCAGTTAGCAACAGCAAGAGTGACAACAGAGAGACCAGTAAAAAAAAACAAAAAACATAAAAACCTCTTTCAAAACATAAACAAGGAGTCAAGGTTGAAGGCAGAAATTGGCAGAGCTAATAATGAAGAAACAGGTAGGGGATATTATGAAAGAAGTTGGTATCATTTTGCATACAGGCAAATCAGTGCTTTTTTGTGGGACTACAATACAACATAGGAAGGCACATAAAGGGAGGGGAAGGGAACAGGGTAGTAGAGAGGTACAAGTAATACACCAAGGTCACATCAAGAAAAAGCAATGAGGAGAATAGCTAAAAACCAAGTAGATGTCTATCAATTAGGGAATGACTAAGCAAATATATGTGAATACTACTGGAATGATACATGATGAAGGGATGAATATAAAGAAGCATGGAAAGATCTATTTGAACTGATGCAGAGAAGTCAGCAGAACCAAGAAAACAATATCTATAATAACTACAACAATGAAAATGGAAAGAACTACACACCAAAAAATTAAAAATAAATAGAAAAAATTATAAAATTCAAGGTGGACTCAAAGGAAGAGATGAGAAGACAGCATGAATTTATCCCTTCATGGAGGTGGGAGGCCGGGAACTGTTATGCATTGCACATGTTTTTAGACTTTTTCAACGTATCAATCAGTTGTGCTGACTTTGTTCCCCTTTCTAAAACACACTCTTGTTACTTGAAATGGCTCTTGGGGAGAGACAAGAGGAGGGACACATAGGATGCTATGATGATGTAAAAAAACAAAAATATCAATAAAAACTTATTTTAATTAAAAAAACAAATTGGAAAAGAATAGCTAAGGAAACTATTCTAAAAATAAACCTTAGGAAACAATAATATTTGGCAAACAGAAAAATATTATAGAGGCAGAGTTTTACTCTTTAGACATCTACATTGATCTAACACTGTTCTCAATTCACTCTGGTGAAACTGTTTGAGAGGGTTACTTGGGGTGGGCTAAGTGTGAATGCATCATAATTAAAAAGCATTCATTAAATATCTATATGCATAAAGTACTGATTACATATTGTGCAAAGGAAATCAAACAGACAAGATCACTTGCCGTGGAGGACTTGACAGTTTATAACTTAGAACCACCAGCTATAACCCTAACATACAAAATGTAGTACATGATGCTTAGTTCAAGTGCTATACAATAAAGCTTAAAAAATCTTACCCATTTAGAATGAAAATACAATAGGAGCCCACAACATATTAATGGTACTTTCCATTTGATTTCCTTAGAACAATGTAAATAAAGCTAATCCTGAAAAAATGAAGTTTATAAAACAAACCCAACTTTTCATCTTAAATCTCTAAAATACAAAAGAGTAAAGAAACAAGAGAACACAGTTTGCAAATTATGATATTTGGACTATCTTCCTAGAATAAAAGTTAGAAATTAAACAAAGATAGATTGAAAAGCTAATTTATTTATTTTATATTAACCAATGCAAATGAAATACCAAATAGATAAATATGATGTTATATAGCATAAGTCATGTTCTATATAAATCAGACTTCAGGTAAGGGTGAGTTCAAGATGTCAATCCTGAAATGCAAGGATTCAATCTATCATTGTAAAGTTTGGTAGGCTTGTCAGAAACATCAACTCTTATAAACTTGCCAACTGGTTAAAAATGTTATATAGTCATTTAAAGATCATGTTCTTATAAAGAAAACAGTTGCAAATTAGAACTACAATATCCTCTGAATTGTAGTGGGGCAAATAAACTACAAAAAAAGAGAAGCTGTAATTTAAACTTGATCTAAAATGACACCAAATTTTAAAAATAATGTTAACATTTATACTTTTCCTGAAAATAGACAAAATAGCAGGTACCATTTGAACACACACATATATTTGCATACATACCTACATACATACAGACAGACAAGACAGATGGACAGTTGGACAGATAGATCCATGCCAAAAAATTTTCAAACTCAGGGGGCAGCTAGGTGGTGCAGTGGATAAAGCAATGGCCCTGGATTCAGGAGTACCTGAGTTCAAATCCAGCCTCAGACACTTGAAGCTTACTAGCTGCATGACCCTGGGCAAGTCACTTAACCCTCATTGTCCCACCTCCCCCAAATTCTCAAACTCTTTAGTTTGAGTCCTTGGTCCACTTTAAAACATAAGCCAAAATATTTGGTCTATGGGTCTCATTTTCCCCCTTTGCAAAATCTGCGTAATAGTATTTGCAATATGGACAGGATTGAGGAAAGCACTCTATAGACTGTAAACCACTATGTAAATGGGTTCTATTTAGTTTCAGTATTATACAATTGGTGCTAACTATTTGAAATCCTAAAGTCAACATAACATAACCATGCCAGGGAAATGCACAGGTATGTACGAATATGGTGGCAGCAAGCATTTATTATTAATTAAGATCACATATTACTAAAATATTGACCACGTGTCTGAATGACTTCCCCTCTAGTTACATACCCAGCATGAAGAGTCCCAGAAAAGAGAGGAGAGGGCAAGTGACTAGTTCAAGAGTGTCTCTGGCACAAGAGAGAATTTACTATATTTAATGCAACCCAAAAAAACCCCAGCACCATACTGTCTCTAAAAGAGAGCACATGGCTCCAAGCAAAGTTCAGAAGCTGTAGAGGAAAGCACTCATGAACCCGACAACCTTCCTCGCCTAGTGTGCCACCCGGAATGGCATTCATCTCATGGTCTCTTACACACTGCTCAAAGCTAATTGGGTGGAATCATTCAATTCCATTGGTTGACGTGATCTGAGGGTGGTCCATATTAAAATGAGCTGTAGTGTGTGATGACATCAGGGTCTAGTGAAAGACAGACCCACTGAGGTCAAAGGTGCTTTTAAATAGGTGTGGTTTCTTTTCTTTTTTCTTTCTTTCTTTCTTTCTTTCTTTCTTTCTTTCTTTCTTTCTTTCTTTCTTTCTTTTTTTTTTTGTGGGAAAATGAGGGTCACACAGCTAGTAATTGTCAAGTGTCTGAGGCCTGCTTTGAACTCAGGTCCTCCTGAATCCAGAGCCAATTCTTTATCCATCTCACCACCCAGCTGCCCCAATAGGTGTGGTTTCTATCTCCATTCTTCACTAAGCTAGTCACAAAGAACCTTTTCTCTAATGAACCTTAGGACTGGCTCTAAAAGAGACCAGAGAGTTCTTGAGCTGACTAAGATTGGGTCCCAGTGCCACCCCACCCCAAGAAATCCATTTTCAATAATTATTTTTCACAAAATAAAACCTATGGAGGAGGGGGGGGTACACAAAACAAACAAACAAAAACAAAGAAACAATAGACATAACGAATTCTAAAGAGACCAGTGATGGCTCTCTTTGCTGCAATTCACTTTCAACGAACTAATGCCATCATTATTTCTACACTAGCTGTTCACAGTGAAACAGGTACTATCTTGTCAAATGAGACTTTCTTTCATCACGTTGGAGTTATTCACTGTGTATTGTTACCACTGACAAGGTTTTTTTGGTTGCTTAGAAACCAGGTCATGCTGATATTACAGTCAGCAATCCCTGAATAACAGCATTGGGGGATGAGTAGAGTTGTGGAAATGAAGGCTAAGAATAAGGAAAAGGGAGGAACTTAAGGAAAGAGAGAAAGAGAGAGAACCAAGAGAAAAGAAGGCAAGCCTTATTAGTAAAAGTTAACATAGTTTGGAGAGATACAATAAAATTAGTTATGGAAAGCTTCCAAAGCCAGATTAAAATGATTTACTCCACAATAACATAACATCTCATGCTTCCTATAAAAACCTTTCTTCCATACTCCATCTGAGTTTGCCTACCTATCTGAACTATGGCAGAAAAATTACTAAGTATTAAATTATCTTGTGTAAGATTAAGATATTCTGACAACAACATAGAACAAAATTTGCTGAACAAAGCAAATTAAAATAGCTTTTTAAGTGGAATATTCAATTATGAACTTTAAACAAATCTCTAATGTATCAGCCAAGACAATTGTCTTCAAGAGTTATATGAATTTCTCAGAAAAGGCAGTTCAGTTGAGTTGAATAAAAACTTTTCTGTGAGCCAACTTCATTAACTAGTATAACATCAAAGATGCCTGGAGTGACAGGCTAATCTAAAACTTCTTTCATCAAGCAATTTCCATATGCCCTAGCTATATATTTTCACAACATTTTGGCAGACATCTTGAAAGGAAGGCTAAGAACAGTACCTAGAATATCAACTTTGGAAACTGACATTTTTTCCTCTTCTGTAGATCAATAATTCAATTTTCCTTGCACTTTAGTTTTCTTTGGGAATCTTTTTTTCTTATTTCTGGAATGATGGTATTCTCATAGTTGATCAAATATATTGGCACAAGAAAAATGATGACAAAAATACTTGAAAGGCTCACCTCCCTTCACAACAATCTGTGACTGACCACTTCAAAACAACTGCTCTTTAAAGAACATAGGATTTTCAAATCACAGCAATCTCAATGAATAAATCCACTTTCAAATCTGAGAGAACTACCTCATCCATTTCGTTAATACAGTGAATTCCATTATAACAACCTTCACAGGGATTCAAAATTGCTTTGTTGTAATTGAATTTTGCTATAATAAACAGGCCTAGGGGATGGCGGCAGAGAGGTGCTAAGTTGTGATTCTTACCCTGAAAATACCTCTACTATAGTCCAGAAAGGCAGGAGGAAAGAGTAATAAGATGCTGAATCTCTCTTGAATTCTGTTGAATGCTCTTTACTCTAAAAAAAAGGTTCCTGGACAATGTGATTTGGTTGTTGGAGGAGAGAGGAATGGGGGATTTCGTTGGTTTTGATATTGAGATCCAAAGATATCTCACTCCCCTGAAAAAAAGCTCGAAGTTTCATTGAGTCTTTTGATCCTGCTTGAGAAACCTGCATTTCTTGTTTCCTCAGTACTGATTAATGATATTTTGCCTATGCCTCAGAAGTGTGCAGCAGAATCAAGAAATCAAACCCAGAAAGTAGTGGCAAAAAATTTCAAATTAGTTTTAGTTTTGATCCAGGAAGGCTACATGAACTATGGCAAGTTGAAACAACAGAAGACCATTCTATTCATCAAGCACTACCCCCCCATCTTTTACAATAGCTGTAAAAAAAGTTTATCAATGCCCTTTCCCCTTAAATTATATTCATTTCTGAATATCTCTCCTCCATAACCCCTTTCTCCCCAGGAAACTATCCCTTATATGCTAGTTATTGTCATAACTTTTTAAATTCTTTTTTTTACCCCACAGTCCAATTTACTATTTTTTAAACAATAGACTATAAACTCAAGAGCTAATTAAATTGCCTAGTCTTCTTGTGATAATTAAATTTACTTACTTTTCACATGTTTCTCTTTTGTGGGGTATTTGTAAGTTCTATGTTCTACTGATCTCGCCATTAATCATCATTGTCATTCTCCAGACAGCAAAACCTCACCAGTCTCATGTACTTCAATATTACTCTCTACCCTGGGATTGCTCTACCTGGCAAGTCCCTGGCCAGTATCACATATCTTGAGGAGCCCCTAGCTCAACTCATTCTTCAGACTTTCCCTCCTTACCAGTCTTATCCTCATGTGGGTATTCTTTCTTCTTTCCAACTCCTATTTACATTTTATCTTTCCTTTTGAAAGAAAATTCTTTGTGAATATGGATCATGTTTTCATTCCTACCAATACCTCCAGCACTAAACATAGTATCTAGCACTAGCAAGTGCTTAAGAAATATTCTATTCTCTATATCTAGGATTTTGCTTGTTGTGCAGTAATGCCTCAAATGATTCAATTTTGTTGAAGGTCCATATATTTTCACTGATGATTGACTCTTGAAAGCATCTGTTATTTTGAGTTACAGCTTGAATTCCTTTGCTTTGAGTCATATTCCATTCTTTTTTATGATTTCTCATGACTACAAAGTAATCCCACATAAATTGAATTAGAATTCCTTCATAACTGAAGACTTCCTCCTCAACTTTAAATTTATCATTTGGTACTAAACTGTGAATTTAATCAATAGATTCTTAGAGTTTCATCAATGAGTTTTTCATTTGGTCGTAATTCTGTGGAATAAAGTAAACAGAGTTTTGAACAGTTCTCATATTATTTCTTACTGTATTATAGTCATGGTCTTTAATTTCTCATGATGAGAGATCAATGATCCTTAAGTTATCTCTGTACAACCTATCTTCAAGGTTTGTCACTTTGGCTTAAATAGTATTTTTGTATTCTTTCGAAGTAATTTTTTCCTTCTTTTCCTCCAAGTTTCTTCCACTTCTGAATTCTTGTGTTCCAAATCTTTTGTTTTCTTTTTCATAACCTCTACTTCTTTGGAGAGAGATTCGTGTATATGTGGCAGATGGATTATTTAGTAGCAGAGCCCTGGGCCTGGAGTCAGAAAGACCTGAAATCAAATCAAGCCTCAAAAACTTACTAGCTTTGGGACCCTGAGAAAGTTCCTTAATTTTTCTGCCTCAGCTTTCTCAACTATAAAATTAGGAGCCCCCACCTCACAGGGTTTTTATACAGATCAAGGGAGGTAACAGTTATAAAGACAGGACAGTGTCTGGCACAAAGTAGCTGCTTAACAAATGCTTGTTCCCTGTCCCGTCTCCATTCCCCACATTTGCAGTTATCCATCTTATTGTTGGTCATTACTAATTCTAATTTGAAACCTATGACTTCTAATCTAGTTTCCAGTCAAATTCCCTTTAAAAATTTTCCCTTTTGTTGGGGCAGCTAGGTGGTACAGTGGATAAAGCACCGGCCCTGGATTCAGGAGGAACTGAGTTCAAATCTGACCTCAGACAATTGACACTTACTAGCTGCATCACCCTGGGCAAGTCATGTAACCCTAGTTGCCTCACCAAAAAAAACCAAAAAACCCAAACCAAAATTTCCCTTTTAAATCATTACAAAGTTTTTTCTTGTTGTTCAATGTATTATGACTTTATTTTGAATTTTTACTCATTTTTCGTCTGTCTTTATGAGTCTCCATTGTTTTATGTATTTAGAAATTAGGATTATACCTACATTTTCTGTTTCAGAATTTTTTTAACTTGCATAGTTTTTCTTTTTTTTTTTTTGGTTTTGTTTTGTTTTTTTGCAGGCAATGGGGGTTAAGTGACTTGCCCAGGGTCACACAGCTAGTAAGTGTCAAGTGTCTGAGGCCGGATTTGAACTCAGGTACTCCTGAATCCAGGGCCGGTGCTTTAACCACTGCGCCATCTAGCTGCCTCCAGACTTTTTCTTTCAGGCCCAGTAGGTGTTCTCTGGCTTCCCACCTCATTTTTTGTCTGCTGCATGTTTTCTGAGGTTGGATATCCTCAACATCCTCAAGTTTGAGGTAAATGCTCTGGGTAAATTCTCTGACTCTCTTTGCTGTTGTCCTCTGATAATTGGGGAGGAATATAAACAGTGAAGATATAAGAGTGTATGATAGAGTATTAGAATAATGGATTCATGATAAGCTATATAAAAACAAAGAAACAGCTTTAACCAATCTGAAGGATGCTGTGGGAAGAATGAAAAATAACTAGTAAGATATGAGAGTGTCAAGAACTCTGATAGGAAGAGACCATGTCTGCTTTTGGAAGACAAGCCTAATTATAAAGAGATCCATTCATCTCTGGCTGGTTACTTGGGTGATTAATTATTTGGCCATGGTGAACAATGAAAAAAAAATACAAAATGACCCTTACATTTGGAGTGGTCTTCTACTTCTAAGGTTATGGTGGCAAGGTGGGAAATGAGGACAGAAGAATTTAAGAATTGCATAGTTTTTAAACACTTAAAGGCATTAACCTTTCTGTTGGTATTCTAAATAGGCCACCCTTGTAATGACCAAAATGTACATTAATAGGAGAAATTTGAACAGGAGTCAGGATATAAGGATACAGATTGATTGTGGGCTGCATTTTACTCATAAATAAGACAGTGAATCCAATGAAGTATTGCAAAAATGGAGATGAAGGAACTCCACAAGTGAATGTTGGACTCAAACTATAAATTTCTATAAATTTGGTTTGGAGAGATATCTTAGGTTCCTTGAACACTGAAAGAGACTTTGGGACTGAATTTAAAATTTCTCCCCAAAGCATAGCAATGCTGAAACTTCTCTTTTTGAGAACACCCAAAAATCATGTAATGACCCTGTTTTTCTTGTGTTTGTGCATTTAATTCTATTAAAATCTAAAGGTCAAATTAAAAAGTGTTGGTATCTTTTGCAGAATAGTAATTATGTATCAAAGCAGAGTCATCTGAACTGTGGTGTTCAGAAAACTACTCAAATTAAAGGGAATCAGAAGAAATAAGACTTTGAAGCTCTAAATATGCATTAAAGAAAAAATTGACATAATAAATAAATTAAATAAATAGATTATACTCTTCTAACCCACTGAATAAGTTTTATGGGAGTTCGGCTAACAGAATTAATTTTAGTTTCTTTAACCATGTTAAATGATTACAAAATGGTCTCACAAAACTATTAGGAATGCTACATAAGAAAAAGCCTACTATATATGTCCAATACTTTAAGAAGTAATTTAGAAAGCCTTTAATGAGGTAAGCTCTCCCCAAAAGACTAAATCTGAAAGTTTAGATCATAAAAAGGCAAAATATACAATATTAATGCTGACAGTAGTTTATTTTCTTCTCACCATATTCTAAATTCACCTCATATGAAATGCTAACTTTATTCCTGTCCCCAATATTCATGACATTCTTAAAATTAGGTACTATCAAAAAAATTCCTCAGCTTAACCAGAAGAAATTGTGATATAAAATAAACCAATTATCCCTAAACTTCTATCGTGAAGAAATCCACAGATAAAACTGCTAAGTGAATTGTGGGTAGGATAAATATGCCATCCACTATGTCTTTGAGACTCCTAAGTCATTTGAGAGGAAGATTTGCATAGTGCATATGTGCTGGAATTGAAGGCAGAAACATCTGCATGATACCACTTCCTAGTTATGGAGCCATGGGCAAGCCCCTTACCCTATTGGATACTCGGTTTCCTTATTAAAAAATGGGGGTAGCAATACTGGTAATTTTATTGTGGGGATGAAATGTAATATCCATGTATGGTACTTTGCAGGTGACAAAGCACCATGTAAATATCAGATATTATTAATTTGTTGGGTAGCTATAATAGAAATTTTTCTCGTCATCGTTTTTATACTGCTTTCAAATCACAGTACTGTGTTCCTAGTCCAGCTCACATTGAGCAGGATAGCTATAATGAAATGTAAAATTATTTGAGAAACAGTGGTCTTCAAAAGGAAGCTTTTGTACCAGGCAAGGAATCCACCGTCACAATGGAAACATATTACAAAAGTAATCAGAAATGCATACTAACTTGCATTAGGGATATTGGAAACCTAAACAAAACAATAACACCAAAATGTGTTTATATGTTTCCTGTCTATTCTGGTTTATAATGCTCCATGAAATATCTTAAGAAAATGGCAGAAGCAATGAATTATGAATACATGGTCTGGCTCCAAGGTTTAATAAAAAAAGAAGTAAAGAGGGGCATAATCTAAGTTTTATAACTCCTTTTAGTCGATGTCATGAGAAAAACCATCACATCTTCTAAAGATTGAGATACTCATGAAAACCAATGGTTTAAATTTAAATTTCATTTTAGTGGTTCACTAAATGTGCTATAATGTCAGTGGGGCCAGTCTGATGGCTCAGAGCCACAAAGGTGTAAAAAGAAATGCTATAGAGAAATGCTCTTCAGGCTTTAGTGTTTGATTCTTGACATCATCTGTGACAGCAGTTGCAAAGTGAAGCATCAAGTTATTGTTCAGGAAGTAAGTAAGTGGGTCTCTTTTGAAAAAGGAAAAATCTGAGAAGGGAATGATGCTGCCCAATTCAATGTACAATTACAGAAAAGAAAAAAAAGTATCTATGACAGAAACTTCTTCCTCTCAATTACCATTATCTAGAGTAAATTTAGAATTAGTCTTACTATGTAGGTGTAAAAATAGAAGAGTGTAAATATCTAAGGGAGGAGAAAAAAGAAGAAATGAAGAGAGAAAACATATTACCATCTTGATTAATGAGCCTAAATTTCTCTCCTCTCTCCTCTCTTTCTGAATCTCTCTCTCTCTCTCTCTCTTTCTGTATCTCTCTCTCTCTCTCTCTCTTTCCCCTCCCTGCCCCCGACCTGTGCTAGGTACCTTCAACCCCTTCCCCCCTGCCCAGGAGTTTTTTTTTCCTTTTTCTTTTTTTTTTTTTTAAGTGAGGGAATTGGGGTTAAGTGACTTTCCTAAGGTCACACAGCTAGTAAGTGTTAAGTGTCTGAGGCTGGATTTGAACTCAGGTACTCCTGACTCCAGGGCCGGTACTCTATCCACTGCTCCACCTAGCTGCCCCCTTGCCCAGGAGTTTTTCAGCTCTCTTTCATGTATCATCTTTCCCCATTAGATATAAGTTCCTAGAGGATGAGGATGGACACTGTCTTATTTTTCATTTGTATTTCAAGCCCTTAGAATGGTGGATGACATATAGCAAATGGTTAATAAATGTTTGTATACACACACACACACACACACACACACACAGATAAAGGTCTATCTATACACACACACATGTGTATGCAGGTGCGTGTATGATGCTTGAAGGCTTTTCTACACTTAACAAAAGATGATTTAGAAGGTCAGCTGGAGGGAGCTGCTGTGCCAGGGCAGGAGTGGAGCCCAACCCCATGGTCATGCTGACACAGATTCAGTCTCAGGCAGGTTGAGCTAGGGAAAGAGACCCCCAAAGCCTCTGAATCAGCTGCAGTGCCAGTGTCATCTGGAACTAAGCTCACGGAGATAACACTTAACAATGGATGTCAAAAAGTTGAATTTTACTTTATTTTTGTGTGTCATTCCCAATGCAATGAACACTTTTAATCTTAATAATTTTTTGAAGATATATAAAATATTTTCCATAAACTCTGTTCCAAAAAGCCAAACAGATAATACTAGATAGTTTTTAATTTATAGAATAAAATAGCCATGTATAATTGGAACAAAATATTTCAACATTTTATAATCTGTCCTAAACAAATCATATTGAATCTTATTGGATAAAGAAAACATTCTTGGCCCCTGAACAAGTTTGACCTTTTCACTTATAAGACTCACATGATAAGTTGTGGTATATGAATGTGATGGAATACTGTGCTATAAGAAATGATGAGCAGGTGGATTTCAGAAAAACCTGGAAAGACTTACATGAGTGAAGTGAATAGAATCAGGACAACATTGTACACAATAACAGCAACATTGTGTGATGATCAACTATAAAGGATGTGGCTCTTCTCAGCAATGCAATGATCCAGGACAATTCCAAAAGACTTATGATGGAAAATGCTCCCCATATCCAGAAAAAGAACTATGGAGTCTGAATGTAGATCAAAGTATACTATTTTCACTTTATTTCTTGTTATTTTTTGTCAGTTTTTTCCTGAGTCTTATTTTACAATACGACTAATATGGAAATATGTATAAGATGATTGTAAATATATAACCTATATCTGCTTGCTGTCTTGGGGCGGGGGAGGGAGAAAATGTGGAATTCAAAATCTTATAAAAATTAATGTTGAAAACAATCTTTACATTTAATTGGAAAATAAAGTGAACAATACTTAGACATCACCTGAAGATAGTATTAAATGGTTTAGATAGTTGTTGTTATGAGTATTTGCTCCCCCTTGCTCAGGATGTAGCCTAAACCCTAAAGGAATCTTTCATGCCAGGGGCCGCACTTCCAACTGGAAGATGGGAAAAGGAGAAAAAGAGTCTCCCTCAGGCAAAATCAGCCTAGGGCTTTACTATTATTGAACAAGTGGAGAAATATCTTTTGAGGGTTGCCACCAGCTAAAATGAATTAAAGGTAACGTTGTATTATTTTGAGTTTTTCTGTACTTATTTTTCAGATTCGAAGTGGTTTCTTCATTGATCTTCAGTGACATGATTTTTGTCATTGTTCATTTGTTTCAGTTCTGTCCTACTCTTCATGACCCCATTTAGTATTTTCTTGGTAGAGATACTGGGTTGGTTTGCTATTTCCTTTCCCAGCTCATTTTACAGATGAGAAAACTGAGGCAAACAAGGTTAAGTGACTTGCCCAGGGTCACACAACTAGTAAGTGTTGAACTCAGATCTTCCTGATTCTAGGCCCAGCACTGTATATACTATGCCATGGCTGCCCCTGTCATTCTTACTCTTATCACAAATCATAATATGATTTTTAACAAGTTTTTCTATTCTAAAGGGATAGGGAAAGATTGGGATAGGGATAGAGAATGCATTTTTAAATGTTATTAGTATAAGCATCTCTAGGATGAGAAACCTCCCTCGACTAGTGCAGAGCTACACCTCCTCAGAAATTTAGGGTCCCAGAATTGACTAGCCTGTAGGGCTTCTTAAACTTTTTCCACTCATGACCCCTTTTCACCCAAGAAATTTTTATGCAACCCTGGGTATAGTGGTATATAAAATGGGTATACATAACTTTTTACTGTTGTCAAATTTTTCACAACCTTCACATTCAGTTACTAAAGCAGAAGAGTCAAATGCTGCCAGGGAGTCCTCATGGATTGAGCTAGAACCCTATTAACATGTAACTGGAAAATAACAAAATAAATAAAAATATAATAAAACAGGCAATATTACATTTTAAAACTAAGTCAACATGCAACCCACAGGAATCATTATATATGGATTAGTGGTTCCCACTTTTATATGAATTTGTCACCACTGGCTTACAACCAGCCTTATCCAGGGACTCAAAACCAGTATGGGTCAGAGGTGGACCTTGAATTCAGGTATCCCTGACTCCATGGCAAGCTCTTTAGGCCAAAGTTTCTTAAACTGTGGGTCTCTATCCCATATGGGGTCATGTAACTGAATGTGGGGATCACAAAAATTTGGTAACAGTAAAAAGTTATGTATAGCTTTTTAATATTCCTATACACTCAGGGTCACATAAAAATTTCTTAGGCAAAAAGGGGTAGCAAGTGGAAAAAGTTTAAGAAGCCCTGCTGTAGGCTACATTAAAGGAGAACATGGAGGAAATGGTAAATGTGGAATTGATGAATCAGAAGTATCTGAGTAACACTGCTATTCTGAGTAATAATGAAAACAAAAGCTCTTACTGGCTGATATTCCAGGTTATGTTTATTAATGGCATGCTTTCAGCAAACATTTCTGAATTATAAGATTTGTTTTTGGTCTCAGCTAAATAAAATAATGAATGAGATTTAAATGTTAACTCACCCAGTGGTTTACTTATGAAAACAGAAGCTAAATTTTTACAGTTCAGTACATAAAGTGAATAAGCATAAAGTAACCAAGCGAGTATTACACATTTCTGAGGCAATTGTCACAGGCCAGCTGGTTTCAACCTCTCTCAGAGATACAGATAACAGAATAATATATTTCAGAAAAGATTTAGAAGCATGCAGATCTCTAAGTTGGAAAAAAAAAAAACACAGTTAAATAGGCCTTCATGAAGTAAAAACTATTGGGTATTTTGAAGTATCTTCTCATTCCCACCAGATAAAAGGAGCTAAAATACCCAAAGGCATCAGTGTCATGTGCATACACATACATATACATGCATGTATGCATGTATGTTTACGTAGAGAGAGACAGAGAAAGAGTGAGTGATGGGGTTCCAGGGATATACCAGGTTATCATTCAAAGACACCTGACTATTTATAGTATAAAGTTAAACCTTTAACTGGAATTAAAAACTCTCTGCAATGTAGCCCTTACCACCTCTCCAACTGAATTTATCATTACACCCTTGTGTTAGCACTTTTTTACAGCCTAATTAAACAACTTCTTCCACATACCACCGTGCATAGCTCTACCTCCTTCACTTTTACTCATTTTCTATGAGTAAAATGCACTTTCTATGCATATGTAATTTGAGGGACTGACCTACTAGGATCCAGTCCATGAAGCATGCACAGATATTCCCTGACTGGTTTCAGTCCTTGGGTCATGCACATATATTTTCTTGCATAATTCTACTCAAATATAACCTTGTCTGGTTTCAGTTCTAGGACTCCATGAGAGAGAAAAAGCTCCCAGGGCCAGATTCTATGAGGTAGCTTGTTGGCAACATGTATACTCAATTCATGTGCCTCACAACCATTATACTTTAATCAGAGCCCAATCTCTCCTGGGACTTTGTGTTAGCACTTATCATTGGTTTAGGGGAAATGCTTCATAACTACTGTTCTTTCAATTTGTTGTTGTTGTCCAGTCATTTCAGTTGTGTCTGATTCTTCTTGACCCCATTAGAGGTTTTCTTGGCAAAGATTCTTGCCATTTCCTTCTCCAGCTCATTTTACAGATGAGGAAACTGAGGCAAACAGGGTTAAGTGACTTGCCCAGGGTCTCACAGCCAGTAAGTGTCTGAGGCCAGATTTGAACTCATGAAGATGAGTCTTCCTGATTCTAGGCCTAGCCTATCCATTGTGCCACCTAGCGGCCCCACTCCTAACCTTAGCCTCCTTCAATTCCATTCATTCAACTCTTAAACAGAGTTCGTGGAAATCATGAACTCAAGCTGACTGGGTTGACTATACAATTTTATTTGATCTAAACTCACCTATGCCCACACTACAGCAAGTCTTATCTTTAATTGATTCACTATCACACTCTCTAAAATAATTTCCCTAAACATTCTTATCAATCCTCAAGGCTTCTTGACCATCTCCTCCTGCCACACACTCAGAAAAGGACTTTGGCTCATATGTTAACAAAAAGTTGAGGCTCTTCAAAATGAAGTGCACCTTCTTCCCTCCTCATCTCACATCACTCAGGCATCTTTACTCACTGTCTTCTCTTTCATTCTTGTATCAGATGAAGAGAAGGGTCTATTTTTTTTTCAGAATAGAACCCCTCCACATGCACCCTTAATCCCATATGCTTCCATCTTTTCCAGCAGATTGTCCCCACTATTATCCCCACTCTTTCTCTAATCTTCAAAATCTATCTACTAATTCCTCCACTCCAAATGTTCATATGTTCATATGAACTGTTTGTGCCTGACTTGTGGTGGAGCCTTCAGAACTCCCATTGGTCTGATCAGCCACAGCTGGATACACCATACCTTGACTCCAACATAGTGATATCATTTTGGTCACTTTCAAGAACAAAGAACCACTAGAACCAGACTAGCTCCTTCCCTGCTACCTACAACCAAACCTATGTGCCCCCATTCTTTAAAAAAAAAAATCCCTCACTTCATCTTACCATACCTACTAGCTATCATCCTATCTTTCCTTCCTTCAAAGATGAATTCCTGAGAAAGCCATCTGTACTCAGCACTTCTACTTCCTCTCCTCTCATTCTTGACTAAACCCTTAGCATTTTCCAGCCTAACTTCCCAATCAGTCAGGCTGGCAACTGCTGTCATCCTCAACTCTTCATTCTCTATTACCCCACATATATGATTGGATACGCTGAAAAATCTGCTTGTTTCCAACTTGACACCATCTTTCATGTATATTATACTTTCTCTAGTCACAGAATCCCTAGTTTATTCCTTCACTACCACTCATCTGTACTAATGCAAAAGCATTTTTAGTTTAGTTTTTAAAATCTACTATTAAAAAAATCGCTAAACAGAATATGCAAAAAAGGATTCTTTGTGAAACAGAAACTCTCTAATTCACGTTTGCTTTGAAATTTTCTTATTTTACATGTTTACCAATGATCTTTAAATTTTTATTTTTAAAAGTTATTTATTTTAAACTCTCTTTTCTATTTAAATTTTGAATTTCAAATTCTCTCCCACCCTCCAACCTCCTCTCCTACCCACTGTGAAGGCAAGCAATATGATATCAGTTATACATATGGAATACATATTGCCATATTAGCTATATTTTTTAAAAGTAAGGAAAAAAGAGAGTAAGAAAATTATATTGCAATTTGCACTGAATTTATCAGAGAACATTTTTTCATCGTAACTTTGCAACTGACTTGGATCATTGTATTGATCAGAATAGCCAAGTCTTTCAAAGTTGATCATCATTACAACATTGCTGTTACTATAAATAATGACTACATGGTTCTTTTCACTTCACTCTGCAACAGGTCATACAAGACTTGTTGTATTTTTTTGAAACTTCACCCCTTATTGGCACATTAGTACTCCATCACAATCCTATGCCACAACTTGTTCAGGCATTCCCCAATTGATGAATATCACCTCAATTTTCAATTCTTTGCCACCATAAAAATAGCTATGATAAATATTTTTGTACATGTAGGTCCTTTTTCCTTTTTTATCTCTTTGTGATATTGTGGTATTGCTGTGCCAAAAAGTTATGACCAGTTTTATAGCCTTTTGGGCAGAGTGTCAAATTGTTTTACCAGTTGGACCAGTTCACTACTCCACCAACAGTTCATTAATGGACCTATTTTTCCCTCATCCCCTCTTAGCATTTGTCATTTCTGATGGCTGAGAGGTGCTACCTCAGAATTTTAAAATTTTATATTTCTCTGATCAATAGTGTTTTAGATTATTTTTATATGACTATAGATAACTATGATTTCTTCTTCAGAAAACTACCTGTTTACATCCTTTGACAATTTATCAATTGGGGAATGGCTTATATTTTTATAAATTTAACTCAGTTCTATACTTAGTATATATTTCAGAAATGAGGCTTTATCACAGAATCTTGCTATAATTTTAAAATTTTTACTTCACTGTCCCTGGTATCTTTGAGCATAATATAGTTTCCCTGATTATCTCTTTTAATTAGGTCTAATTTTGCTTTTGTTTTTTCTGAGATCACGATTACTACCACTAACTTTTCTGCTTTAGCTGAAGCATATTAGATTCTCCTCCAGCCCTTTATTTTAACTTATGTGTTTTAACCTTGCGTCTTTCTTTTTCAAATGTGTTTCTTGTAATACGGCCCCCAATCCTTTAATGATACTATCACTTCCAGGGTGAAACTGATTTGACAAAATATTCTTTACTCTCAATTGATTTAATGTGTTGCTCCTTCAATGAGTATTTGTATTTTTAAAAAGAAAATAGAATGTATGAAGGGAAAAAAAATCTCTACTGGAGGAAATTAAGACTGATACCCTATTTATAAAGATACTGTTCAGTAGTTTGTCTTTTTAGTTGCCTGCAAATCATTCCATATAAATGATTGTATGCTCCATTGATAGATATTTAAATAGTATTCAAAGGAGTTTTCTCATATCCATATTTAAATCTTACTGCATTTAGTTTCAAGGATATGTTCACATCCATTACAGTTTAGTTTTACCTAATTTAATTACATTCATACATATATATTCTTTTTTTTCTGAATAATCCTTCAGTTCCCAAGTTAGAGTTCCATATATACTATAATTAAGGAAGATGGGAGGGGATTATTCTTCTCTCTACAGAAAAATATTTTGCATATAATGGGGTACTAATAAATACTGTTTGAATTTAATTGAATTGGGTTAAAATGAAGCACTAAGCATAGATATTTGGACTTATGTTATAAGAGCTGTAGCTCTCAGATAGCACTCTATTGTGAGAATTGCCTAGTATATTATTAGCAGTTCTATGCTAGTGGATTTCAGTATATCCAACTCAGTCCTTGGAGTGCCCCACTCTAGTAAAATCAATACTGACAGTCTTGAATTATGTTCTGTCTTTAAGTCATTTTCTTTGGGTGGTTCACTTTGATTTTAGGAATGTTTCACTGTAAGGGTCTTTATGGTATGAAAGAGTTTGTATGTCTCACTGACTACACCATATGAGTGTCTAAGCTCTCCCAATCAGGATGTGATTAAAATGATTGCTTTTAAAAGCTGATCTGTATTTTATCTGTCTTATCCTTGAATATTGGATTTATATCAAATAGTAGTTTGTCCTAATTAATTTTAATTTTACATATTTGGGCCCTTTAAACTCAGCATGTAGATTAATGCAAATTAATATAATCATTTTGGGCCAAGAACCCTAACACTTTTTAATAACAAGATTACTTTTATATTCCCATTCAGATAATGTATTTAATAAACTACTTTGCAAACCCTGAAGTGCTATATACATTATACATACATACATACATCTATCTATATGTAGAATGTAAGTTATTATCATCATCTCATTGTTCACACAACATATTTGTCAAATGGTACTATACCCATTTTATCAATGACAAAGGCAAGCTTCTGGAGGTAAATGACTTTTCCAGGGAAGAATGGCTCTCTAGTGATAGAACTAAGACTAGTATGCAGGTGTCCAGGCTTCTAATTTAAGTGTGCCAAAAATGTGGTATTATAGAAAGGGATTTGGCTTTCTGGACTATGGTTAAAGGTATAAAGGTGATAGCCACATAGAGAGGGCATTTAACAAGGACCAGGAAGAATGTATCTAACTAGAGACTGAATCATCTAGTTCAAGGAACTTTAATATTAAAAAGTTAGGAGAAAAAAAATCCATTCATATACATTTGCTAAACCAAGTACTAAAAAGAACAGCAGGTATTGATAATGAAAGAAAAATAGCAAAGCATGAATAATAATTGAGTTGGAAATCTTAACAAAAGGAGATAAATGTGACTTTATAGATATCTTTGAGATGTGGTAACAATGTATTTTATAACAAAAATATATCAATGAAACGATATACCCTGTTAAAAGGAATATATTAGATAAAAGGGGTTGCAGAGTAGAATTTTACACCAGGAAGTATTATCCTGTGTCACATCGTGACCAAAATGGTAGATCATTCATGTTCTTCCAAACCCTTTTAATTCTTTAACCACCTCCCCACCCCCCAAAAGGAATAATGTATTGGATATATAGCAATTATATCTGAATTCACAGGACAAAGAAGAGAGAACCCCAACAAGGTAAAATCTTTCTGAACTAACACTGGAGAACTAATATCTTTAAAATTTTACTCATTATGTGTCCTCCCAAAGTCACCAGCATTTTTGAGCCTGACAGGGATATAAACCAACTTATAGACTTATGCTTGGGAACTTTGTTGGGATAGGAGTGGTGTACAAGTGTGGATAGTTGTGCTGAGCCTAACTAAAAGAGGATTCAAACTCTATTGGATCCAGTGTCCAAAGGACACTCAGGGCAGGGACATAGGCTGGCAAGCCCTTTATTACCCAATGTGTAGAGTCAGAGAACTCAGCAGACCAACCTTGTGAATGTAACCTTCAGCAAAGGGGAAGGAGCAAGTGGAGCTGGGAATGGGTATAAAGGCTGACATAGAAAAGATTTCAAGATCAAATCTCTTAGTAAAAGTGTAGCATGAAAACAAATAAATCAACAGAGAGGATCTTAAAACGAGAAGGAAGAACGAGTAGTATAATGGTCCAGCTGTGATTGCTACATTTAGGAAACCATCGTCATGCCATACCAAGTTTCCCCTTCATTCTAACCATAGCTATGTTATGTTTTCAGATTTATGTGACTCTCAGCTCCTGGTAGACTCACTTTGTAATCTTCATATTTTAAAGTACTCCCACCAATTAGAATCCTTCACTGGTTATTTCACTACTTTGCGAGGCCATACACAGGCCTCTGGGAAACATAGTCAAGAGCATCTTTCCCAGTGGGCAATGCTTTAATACCTCTAGTATTATGGGAAATTAATTCCTTAGTACATTCCTATCACATAAGGGAAAATTCAATAACAATTAGGGGATTCAAGAAACTTCATTTAGCATCCAAACAAAAAAGAGAAAAAGACCTATTTGTACAAAAATATTTCTAGCAGGTCTTTTTGTGGTGGCTAAGAGTTGGAAATCAAAGGGATGCCCATCAATTGGGGAATGGCTAAACAAGCTGCAGAATATGATTGTAATGAACTATTATTATGCTATAAGAAATGATGAGCAGCATGATTTCAGAAAGACCTGGAAAGACTTACATGAACTGATGTATAGTGAAGTGAATAGAACCAGAAAAATGCTGTACATAATAACAGCAATATTTTTCGATGAAGAACTGTGAATGACTTAACTATTCTCAGCAATGCAATGATCCAAGACAATCCCAAAGGACTCATGATGAAGCATACCATCCACCTCCAGAGAAAGAACTAATATTGATTAAACACAGACTGAAGCATGATATTTTTTACTCTTTCTTTGATGGTTTTCCTTTTATTCAAGTCATCTTATATAAAATGACTAATATGGAAATGTTTCACATAATTGCACATGTATAAACCATATGTGATTGCTTACCGCCTCAAGGAGTGGGGAGGGAAGGGAAGAGAGAGAGAAGGAGAGGATGGAATTTGGAACTCAAAATTTTAAATAAAAATGTTTATCAAAAATAATAAAATGATCATAAATTGAGAAAAAAAGAAACTTCATTTAGGAGGTAGTGAATCTTCTGTCATCTTCAAGACAAAGCTATTTAATTTCTTCTCAGTAATGTTATAGAGTATATTCCTACTTCAATATGAGTTAAACTAGATGATTTTCTAGGCCCCTTTCAGTTCTGGAATTCTTTAAAGTTTATTCTCTTTGTTTTTACTATGCATTACTTGATAATGCTAGAGTGTATTATAATTTCTTCAAAATTAGTTTTTAGGATAAGGGAATAAGAGGAAACAGAGGTTTGTCTTTTTTGGCAGCTGTATATTTGTTTCACTATTTCTTGTATGTTGTTGTTGTTTGTCCTTCATTTTCAAAGAGTACCAAAGATATCCCAGGTTGTCTTTTTTTTTTTTTTGCAAGGCAATCAGTGTTAAGTATCTCCTCCACGGTCACACACCTACTAAGTGTTAAGTGTCTGAGGATGGATTTGAATTCAGGTAGTCCTGACTCCAGGGCCAGTGCTTTATCCACTGCACCACCTATCTGCCCCAACAGCGTAATGTCTTGACTCATGCACGAATTAGATTTAAGTGAGGCAAAGTTGCACAAAGTCATTAGCCTCACTCTCTTTCCAGAGTCACTGAAGTCCAGCTCTAAGTGCTCCACAGCATCTGCTTCAGCCACCTTCATGAACACTGGAATAATTATTTACCCATTCTTCTGTGGGAAATCTTCACATGCTTGGGTAGATACCTCCCTACCTCACCAATGGGTTTGTGGACTATCAGTTACCCTTAACCTGATTTAGCCCATCTGCCAAGATAGTTTACCCAGGTTTGGCTGCTGTGTATACTACAGTTTCTTTGAACCACAGGTGAGAGTTGATTGGCAGGTAGATGAAAAGATGGATGTGCAGCCCTGAAAAGGAATCAGCAAGCCCTCTCACCAGAGATGCTAGTTCTCCTTGAACACCCATATGGCGCCGCCCTCCCCCCCCCATGCCCTGCTTGGATATTAAATTGGTATAGAATACCTCTCCTACCTTCTCCATTCCCCATCTTTTCCTTTTCTTCTTCCCTGTTCCTATCTCCCCCCAATCCATAATATATGCAGAACAGAACATAAGTGAAGATTGTGATTAGAGTTGGGGAGAGTTAAAGTTAGTGGAGAAAAGTGGAGAGCAAGAAACTATTTCAGCTTCTTTCTCTCACTCTCCTCATCCTGATTCATAGACATTATAATTAATTATAAATTCAAAACAAGAAGGCTTTATTTTATTAATTACATGTTTGGAAAAATAAATATTTGTTATATGTATGTATATAAATAGTGATGAATATAAGACATAATAATTAAAATTACTGGGTTAAGAAGATAAAAATTGTAAACTTTGTGTATAGATACCTCAAATTAGAAACTATTAATGGTTACATTCTCAAATTTTCTTTTGATTCTGTCTTTATCATTTTGCTCATACCTCGTCAGACAAATAATTTTATCAGAAAAACAGGATAATAACTGGAGAGGATAACATTCAAAATACTTAAGTTAAATTAATTTTTAAAGTAAAATGTGTCATTTTGCTATTTGTTATTAAAACATTAAAATGCCATTGAATTTCTAAATGTCCATCAGTCAACAAGCATCTATGATGTACTGTCTAGTATGACCAAGCACTCTAAGCACTGGGGATACAAAGAAGAGGAAAAATTATGTATGAAAGCATGAATGAAAACCCAAAATAAAAAAGTCCCCAAAACCCAAAACCTCTACCCTTAAGGATCTCACTTGAGTAGGAGAGGGTGAGAGTGACACTATGCAGTTTAACTAGCAAAATACAAGATATACACAGAGTAGATATAAGATAATTCAAGAGAGGAGTGAACTGGTAGCTTAGAAGTCTGGGAAAGGATTCCTGCAGAAGATGGAATTTGAGCTGAGGAAGCTGAGAAGTGGAGGTGAAGGGACAGAGCATTCCAAGCATGGAGGATAGTTCCTCCTACAAAGGCATGACAATGGAGGAATATACAACAAAATATTTATAGTAAAACTTTTTACAGTAGCAAAGGACAAATGCCCAGTAATTAGGGAATGGCTAAACAAATTATAATATTTGAATATAATGGAATATTGTTTTGTTATATATGATGAATATGATGAGTACATGGAAAGACATGTAAACTGAAGGGCTAAAGTAAGTAAAGATATATACAATGACTAAAACAATATAAAAGCAAAGATGAGCAATCATAAAATAATCAAAAATAAATGTTGCAAAGTTACAAAGAACAAGCATGACCCCAAGGAAGAGAGAAGATGCCCCTGCCTAAATCCTTTGAAGATGTGTAAGGTCTACAATTGTGGAACACTATACATTTTTCCAGATATTTTTAATACTCTGATACATTTTGCTTATATTTTCTCCTCTTCCTCTTTTTTTCCTCTTTAAAAAATGTTATATGGAACTGTTTCCCTTGGAGGGGGTAGAGAGGCAAAAATTGGGAGAAATTTGGGTAATGTAAGAATAAAAGATATTGATAAAAACAATAATAAAAACAAAGAAGAAACTACCATGTAGAATTTATTTAATTTAGAATTTTTTCAAGCAATTATTGGCGCAGCCAAGATTGCAGATTAGGGATAGCCACTCAGCTGAACTCTCCCCACATTCCCCTGCAAACAACTTTAAAATAACATGAAAGGGAAGTGAGAACTAGGAGAGCCTTGTACACAGTAACAGCAATGTTCTAATGAAAGACTACTCTTATCAATAAAATGATCCAAGACAATTCCAAAGGGACTCATGATGAAAAGAAAAAGTTATCTACCTCCTGGGAGAGAAATGATGAACTCTGAGTGCAAACTGAAGCATAATTTACTTTTAAAATATTTCTTACTTTGTAAAAAAATATGGCTAATATGGAAATGTGTTTTGCATGATTTCACATATACAAGTGATATGGTGCTTATCTTCTAAGTGGATGAGGGAGGGTTGGGTGGAAAGGAGAGAATTTGGGACTCAAAATTCAAAAATAAAGGAATGCTTAAAATAAATAAATAATAAATTGAATTTTGTATTTGTTTTTGTTTTCTCTTAAAGCAAGGACTGGGCACTTCTGATGGAGAGTAGAGAGACAGGGGAAGAAATGGGAGAATGAGAAATGTAAGAGACAAAAAGGCAAAAGAGGAAGTTAAACTTAACAATTTCCCCAAAGGCAAATACTATATTCAGTTGTTCATGAAGCTTAGAAAATAAAAACTAGTTAGGATTTTTAAAAAAGTAAGAAGAAAATAGGTCTTTAAACTTATATTCTTGAAGATTGAGATCAAATCCCTTACAGAAAACAAAATCTTCAGCTTTTCAAAAAACAAGAAATCTATAAAGGAAATACTCAGAATTAATCATTTCCCATCTTACATGTTTACAAAATCATCTGGCCTCCAATTTTTGACATGTATGTTCATTAACCAAAACTTTAAATGAGTTAGTGTCTAATTAGAAGATTTAATAAAAAAAATTTTTCAAGAACTAGTTATGGAAGAGAAACATTATCTTCAACTAGGCTTTTATTACATCTTCATCTCAAATGTTTAACTCCATTATCTGGCTAACAATGCTGAGGAACAACTTAAAGACAAACTAACAATAATACCTCGAGTATTCTTAATGTGTATATTTACTGGTATCTATTTTAAACTTCTCCAACTTTCTCAAAGTTATGAAGCAACATAATTTAGAAATTACCTTTTCTACTCTATCCTTCCATCTCTTCGTGAGTGTATTTTTCATCTTTGGTGTCCAAATTCAAGGTATAATAATTCACTCCTCTCCATCTTCATCCCCACCTCTCTGTCCTTAAGGTCATCATTTTTCTGCTCCCCTTCCATGAGGTTTCCTACTCAATTCCTAGTCATTAAGCAGTGTCTCTATTTTTAAAAAATTACTTCAAAGGAACTTGATATATATGCCTTATTACATTTAAATACTATAAGTAGCCATTAATTCATTATTTATTTTAAAGTCTTATTAAAATTTACAGGTCAAAGGTGCTAACCAGAGCTGCCTTTTTAGTGTAGGAGATCCTTGAAATCTTTGCTTATATTAAAACCTTCCATACTTCCTGAAGGGGATATTTTGGGGTGAAGTAAAGGCCAAATATAATATTCTACTTTCTTTCATTTCTGACAAGAATTTTTATGTAATTTAAATAGGTGCTATTTGGAATGTGATTTGTTTTTTCCTGGTTGTTTTAAAAGTTTCTCTTCATGACCAGTTCCAAAGTCTGACAGCTACATTTCTGGATTAATTAAATTTGGGATACCTCTTTTAAGATCCCTTATAGATTCTACTAAACAATACCTTCTGTTTTCAATACTTCCAAGAAATTTTGTTTTATGATATCAGGCTCTTTGTTTCTGACAGTGTTATGAGAAACTCATAATTCTCAATTTGTCTCTTTGAGATCCAACCTTTTACTCTGTTATTGTGATATATAGGGGTCTCAAAAGTCTTCTAGATGTGCTATTTTTACATTTAAAAATTGTTTTCGTTATTTTTCTGTCACTTTTGTATTTCTGTTCTTCATCAGAGCTAGTCTATTCTGCAAAGTATTCACCAATTTTTTAATATTTTCTATGAATTATCCAAGAAAAGTTTTGAATTCATTTTTGTCTTTATTTAAATTCAATTTTTATAAATGGCAAATCTTCCTTTATTCTTCTAATTGAACTTAATCACTTTTGTATCATTGAATTTTTTGTGTCTTGTACTGTTCTTTCTTTCTAGAGATGTCTTTAGGCTTATACCATTTATTCTTTGTCCTTGAGGGACTTTATTTTTTCTGAGTTTGGAATGCCTATCTCTTCAGCATCAGGAGCCTAGCCCAAGGCCACATTCCTCTAATATTATATACTTGAAACTTTATCTGGCTGGTGATAAAAGGCTATTGGAGTGATAATGAAAAAGGGAACAGGACAAAGAAAGAGTTCCTGATTTTTGGGTCCTGGTCACCAGAATGGCTTATTTATTCTCTAAATTTTGATGTTTTGTTTTCCAAATGGTGTTAACAATAAGCCAGGGGCAGCTAGGTGGCGCAGTGGATAAAGTACTGGCCCTGGATTCAGGAGGACCTGAGTTCAAATCTGGTCTCAGACACTTGATACTTACTAGCTGTGTGACCCTGGGCAAGTCCCTTAACCCTCATTGCCCCACGCAAAAAAAAAAAAAAAGGACAAACAGCAACAAAAGTATTATACAAATCTCACAGACTCTTAAATGAAAGAAATACTCAGTATTTATAAGGTGTCCAATTGCATTTATATGGTTTCCTAATGCTATAAATATTTTTATAGCACATTGTTATTAGTTAGTAAGAGGCTTCTAGCCAAAATCTCTTTCTTAAAAATTTAATCTGGTACAAATGGTCTGTTTATGAACACCTGATGACAAATAAAAATGTCCTTAAAGGCTAAATCTTATATAGGAGGATAGAAATTTCCATTTATATTACCATAACATCTTCCTTTCAAAGAGCTAAAAGGACTAATTTGTAATGGAGGTTCAGCACAGGCAGAATAGGGCATGTAAGGAAAGAGACTGCCTTAGAGTAATTGTAGACCACGTCTAGACATTCTGTAACTGAGTCTACTCTGCTAACCACATAGTGAATGGGGGGCTCTTTGGTTGCAGAAGCTTTCAATATACCTTAGTCAGATTCTGCCATGTGTCTCCTGCCTCCAAATTTTCAGTTGCTCTTCTCTTAGTTGAACTCCACTCACAGCATCAGGTAAGAAAGGGAAGAGGGCTCAGGGCTTTCTCTTCTCTGAAGCCATATTTCCCTGAGAAATGGGCCTCTGCATTTGTTCTTTTCTAATCTAGATGAAGGGAGACAGTCTCTGACCTTGTGAGTTTCAAAAGATCAGGAGAGTGAGCAACCGGAATCTAGGAGCTGGAGTCCAAGTTACATTTTGTCAGTTAGCCCTGCAATGATACACCCCCCCCCCCAAGAAGTCACTTCATGAATGACCTTCTGGACCCAAACCAGCAGAATTTGAGACAGTGCCTCATCTGGTAGTCATACTACATCTGGAACCAATTTAGGAACTGAACTAAATTTAGAGCCTACTGTCTCAACCTGCAAGAGTCTGAAGCAGGGTAGATGAAAATATGTATATTTCTGAGGTATTATTCTTATATCTCTGAAGTCAATGTCCCTCTATAAAAGTTAATTGCTGTTAAGGGGCTAGAGGAAAGTGGGATGCTAGTCAATGCAGTCTAAAAATGAAGAGAACATACCTAGTGAGAGGAATAATTATTAATAACCAATGATTTGGGGAAATCCAGAGTTCCCTCTTTTTCTATAGTCCTCATATAATGTCCTCTTGAAGGACATTGAACTAATTCTCTGCCTTAGTCAGACACCACCCCAATTTAACTGGAATTTTAAATTTTAGGTGAATTCCACTCAATCTGGGATAGAGAGAGAGATCCTTTTGTCTAGACTGCCCAAGACGAGGGGTAGTCAGGTGTATAGAGATAATCTCTAGGTCCAAGAGTGACTTGATATCACTCTAAACCCCTTATAGAAGTGAGCTCACTTCACTTTGTAAAGTCCACCTCTCATTAATTGTTAATCAATCAAAGCTGATTACCAACCTCAGGAACATCCCTCTTCCAAGGACCACCACCATGATTGTCTTTGGCATTTCAGAGTGCCACTGACCTTTTATTTAAAATGCTAGCATTATTAATAAAATGACTAATTATCCAGAAATTATGTCTCTCGAACTTTTTTAAAGATCACACTAGTGAGGTGCTTGAATAAATGACAGGAAGAAGAAAACCTAACCCCTCAAGGTTACCCCCTAGAACCCTGCAAGACAGATGTAATCTGACTGGCTCTGGGAGAGAAAACCTGGGAGAACATACTCATATATAGAGTTCAGTGATTTTTGTTTGTGTGTGTATGTGGGGGGGGGGGTAGAGTTCTAAATTATAAAGATAATACTATGTGAAAGAGTATTATCAGTTTAATACATTTTGTGGTAGATTTCTCAAATTTTTTTCATAACGGTTTTACCAATATATTTCTCCACAAATAGCACAATTAGTGTGCCTGCTCTCCTATAGTACTTCCAACATTTGCCACATCCATTTCCCCCCATTTTTAGCAATATAAGTATAAGATGAAACCAGTCAATTTACATTCCTCTTATTAATGATTTGAGGCATTCTTTCATATGATTGTTGTTTTGTTTTTTTCATATGATTATTGATAACTTACATCTCTTCATCTGAAAACTGTTCATATCCTTTGATGAGTATCAATATAGTACCTGATATTAAGTAGGTACCTCATAAATGCTTGCTGATTACTTATCCATTATGCAATGGCTCTTGTTTATAAATATATATGTGTGTGTATTTGTATGTATATGTGTGTATGTATATATGTTTGTATGTATGTATAAATTCCCTATGTATACAAAGTATTAGAACTTTATTAGGGATACCTGTTGCAGTCTTTTTCCCAATTGTTTTTCTTCTACTAATTGATTTTGTTTGAACAAAAGCTTTTCAATTTTATGTCATTCAAATTGTCTAGTTTATTTTCTTGGATCAAATCTATCCCTTGTTTAATTGAGAATTCTCTCCCCATATATGATTGTGATATTTCCTTCCCTATACTTTTTTTAAAAATGTGACATTTCATATTTAGATCATATATTCATTTGGAGCTTTTAGTGGTATATATTATAAGATTTTTGTTTAATCATAATTTCTACCAGATGTCTTAACAGTTGTTGGTAGAGTTGTAAATTTGTCTGACCATTCTGGAAAGCAATTTGCAGTGCCCTAAATATTAATAAACTCTGCCATATACTTGAGTCAGCTAGGCCATTATTAGGCCAATATTACAAAGAGATCAAGAATGGAAGAAAAGGATCTAAATATATAAAAATGTTTTTAGCAATTTTTTAGTGGTAGTAATCAAAAATTAGAAACTAGGGGTATGTCCTATTGAGGAATAGCTCAAAAATTATGTGTGAATTTAATGGAATATTATTATGCTATAAGAAATGACAAAATGTACAGTTTCAGAGGAGAGTAGGAAGACTTTTATAAATTGATGCAGAACAAAGGGAATAGGACTAAGATAACAATTTATACAAGACAACATTGTTGGAGAAAAAAACAATTTTGAAAGACTTCAGAACTCTGATCAACATAATAGTAATCAAGACTGAAGAAAAATTCTCCTAACCTTCTACCAGAGATGTATAGATCTTAAAATGCAGAGACTTTCATTTTTTGCCATAGTAAATGTGGGAATTTGTTTCACTGTGATATGCGTGCTTGGGAAGAGGGGTTCAATAGCTTGAGGTTCCTATTGTTAAGCTCTCTTTATTACTATTTTTTTCATTTTTTCCACTAAAATTGGTGAGCTCTGGTTTCTCCAGAGTTATTATTTAGTTCTATGAATTAATATCCTGTGAATTCAATTGGTATGGAAATAAATCTGTAAATTAATTTAGGTAATATTATAATTTTTATTAAGTTGGCCAACCACAATGTCTTTTTCAATTTCTTAAGTCTTCCTTTATTTCTGTAAAGCATGTTTGTAATTGTATTCACATGGGTCTTGAGTGTATTTTAGGAGGTGTAATCCCAGATATATTATACATTTTGTAGTTATTTTGAATCACAATAACATCATCTACAAATAGTGATAATTTTGTTTACCTATGCTTATTCTCTAAATTTCTTTTTTTTTTTGGGTTTTATTATACCTAGAATTTCTAAAACTAGATTAAATAATAGTGGTGACAACAGACATCTTTGTTTTCTCCCTTATCTTATTGAAAATCATATTATTACAATATTATTAATGTTTTAACAAGTCTATTTTTTCTAAATCTAATGATGAGTATATTATTTTACTGCTTTTCTTAATAAAATAATCTACTCTCTTTGTAATTTTCCTAATGTTGAAATAATTGCATTCTTCACATAAATCCAACCTATTCAAATATATTATAAAATCCTCTACTTAGCATTCAAAGCCCTTTACAACTTGGCCTCTTTCTACTTTTCCAGTCTTCTTCTATTTAATCTCCTTCCACACCCTGTACTACTAATTCTCTGAGATCTGGTGTCATTGGACTCTTGCTTCCTTAAAGTTTTATATAAAATTCCTTTTTCTTCCCCTAACCTTTCTTGATTCTCTCTTAATGCCAGTATCCTTCCTCTATTGATTATCTCCACTTTATCCTGTATATATCTTATTTGTACATAATTGTTTTCATGTTGTCTCCCCATCACACTGTGAGCTCCTTTAAAGCAGGGACTGTCTTTTGTCTTTCTTTGTGTGCTCAGTGCTAGTATATTGTAGGTGTTTAATAAGTATTTATTGACTATAGACTCTTTCCTAATGTTTTATTCAATTTTTTGCATCACTATTCATTAGAAATACTATTGTAGTTTTCTTTCTCTGCTTTATCTCTCCCTTTTTGGGTACACAGACCATATTATTCAAATAAGACATATCGTTTTCACTCTACACAAGTTAATTATTCTTTACATGTTTCAAAAAGTTCTATCTGGTTCTTACTCCTTTAGAGAGTTCTTTTATCAACTGTTCAATCTGTGTTCCTTAGATTTGGCTGTACAAAATATCTATTTTCTGTTCTATTAATCTAGGGTTTTTATTTTTTTAAGATAATTAATTTTTTCAGTTTTGTTGACATATAATTGTATAAAATAATTTCTAACATTTAAAAACTTTCTTCTTTATCTGTTATGAATTTTCTTTTTCACTTTTGGTTTTAGTAATTTGGTTTTCTACTCCCTTTAAAAATATTCAAATTGGGGCAGCTAGGTGGTGCAGTAGATAAAGCACCAGCCCTGGAGTCAGGAGTACCTGAGTTTAAATCCGGCCTCAGACACTTAATACTTACTAGCTGTGTGACCCTGGGCAAGTCACTTAACCCCAATTGCCTCACTAAAAAAAAAATTCAAATTAACAAAAGAAATCCTAATTTTATTTATTACATCAATGGTCTTTCTTCAGTCCTAAGCAGTTTCTTAGAGTTGCAGTTAGACCTGGGATCTGTCCTCTATTATAATTCCAAACTAGGAAATCCTACTGGCCTATGCCTCATTTCTTGGAGCATCCTCTGAGTGGCAAGTCTTATTGACACTGGACCATTTCCAAGCATAGTCACGTACCAGAGATTTATATTAACTTTAGTTCTTGAATCATGATGAAGTCCCTGAACATGAAGTCTCCTGGCTCTGGAACTCATTTCTTTAGTGCAATTATGTATAGGAAAGAGGCACTCACTAGTGTTTTCTCTTTAGGTTTACTGATTTTCTGTTTCATTTGGTGCTCTTCTTCATCATTCTTGGGTTGGTTATTTAAGGAGCTCAGCTTGGATGGAACTTTTAACATTACTATCTTTGCCAAAGATTCATTAGTGATCATTGTTCAGGCAATAAGTCAATGATGGAACTGAAAAGAAAGCCAGTCTCCATTTTTATTAACTAGATATACTCGACTGCCTACTCTACATTCTAGGATAACTTCTAATCAAGATAATCCTATTCTCTGTAGTAGGTAATGATAGACACTTAAGTAAAATATAGTGCCATAAAAATACTCTAGTTACCACACTTAAATTACAATGAGTTTAAAGCCTCAGAATGTCTAACTAGTGTTATCATATAAAACGTACTGTAGCACACATGGATTTCAGAATTGAAGGCTGTATATTTCTTCTCCTGTTGACATATGTTGTGAAGCATGGACCCTAAACATTTTAATGACTCAGCTTTTATTTGAAGAAAAAAAACCCATAAAGAATGAAATTCTTATAGCCCACCTACCACACAGGGATAATGTGAGGATTAATTAGTATTTGTGAAATATTCAAAGAGGCTGTGTGATACATGGGTGAAATGTGTTTTGTAAATATAAACTCAGTAAAAGAATAAATAAAATCACTAATACCAAACAGAAAGCTAATAGAAGTGAATATGATATATGGCAATTAAGAAAAATTATGCAAATCAATTCTACTTTTAACAATCTCAAATCTTAAAGATTTAAACTTGCATCAATGTGAGCTTTCTTCCTATGGTGCAGGAGACAGTCTTTTCCTGCTTTAATGGATAATTATCTCAGTTGTCATAGACCCCAAATTTATCTACTAATAACTAACCTTGTGGTTGTGAATGATCCCCTTTTAACTAAGCTACCCTATTCCTAGTGATGAAGTGCCTAAGTGGCAGAGTGGTCAGAGAGCACTGGCCCTGGAGTCAGGAAAAACTGAGTTTAAATCTAGCCTCAGGAACTTACTAAGTGTATAATACTGAATAGATCATTTAACTTCTGTCTGGCTCAGTTTCCTCAACTACAAGATGGAGATAAAAATAGCAACTACCTCATAGAGCTACTGTGAGGATCCAATGAGGTAACATTTATAAAATGCTTAACACAGTGCTTGGCACAAAGGTGATTAATAAATGCTTGTTTCTTCCCTCCCTCTTTTCCTTCCTTCCTTCTTTCCTTCCTTCTTCCTTTCTTCCTTTCTGAGATAATTGTATGACGCAAGTCCTATACTTGAAGCCTCCCTATGTTTATAGTACTCGGTGTAATATATATTCTATTATCATCTCTTTGAAGAACCCAATGTCAACTACCTATCATGAAGTAACACTGGAGTAGAACTTTCATGGATACTTTTCCATCTTGCCTTGAACACAAACTTAGATAAAAAAATAGCAGCAGAGCAAGATAATTTACTTAGATCATGTGGATATGTTTATGATGCATGCACACTCATTTATCTATTACAACACAGCACATATAATCATAGAGAAAAAGTAGAAAAGTATTTGCAGAATTAACCTTTTCCTCCACATACTAATGACACCAAACATAGATACTAGTAAGTTCACCAACCTACTATTCTGATTGCATTTGAAAAAGTCTAGCTTTATAAAAATTATCCTGACATCTATTGCTTCATTGTTCACATTTTTAAAGAAATTACTCAGGAGGTTTTCTCCATGGGGATTTTTTTCGTTGAATTTATCCTCCTAAATCCATACTTCTTTATTCAGTTCATCTGAAAACATTGTATTATAATGGTGTTTATATTCCTGGGGTTTTTTATCATCATCATGTTGGTGAGATGACAGGATGGCTAAAAGATAGAAAATGTATCTACTTAAAAACCCTTAGTTAAGAGGCATGCTGAGGTGAATCTCAATCACAAAGTAAATTAAAATACATAATTTGTTCATCCCCAAAGCAGCACCACTAAACATGCTTGAATATGCAAGAGAAAAGGCAATTCCTGCAGCCCAATTCTACAAGCTAGCTTCTATTCATTTCATTACCTGAAATATGAATAGAGTCAATGTTCTAAAAGAAAAAAATCCTGCTGAACAACACACCAAGCCTTACAGATTTACTGATATTTTAAAAGTTGGTGACAGTTTAATAAGAATAATAATAATGGCAGCTAGGTGGCACAGTGGATAGAGCACTGGCCCTGGATTTGTGAGGACCTGAGTTCAGATCCGGCCTCAGACGCTTAACACTTACTAGCTGTGTGACCCTGGCAAGTCACTTAACTCCAATTGCCCCACAAAAACCCCCCAAAACAAAAAACAAAAACAATAAGAATAAGAATAACAATGCACATTCAAATGCCACTTGAGGGTTCACAAAGTGTTTTCCTCACAACTTTCTAAAGGAAATAGCACTAATGTTCTTATTCCTGTTTTATGAGTTAGGAAACAGACTCAGAGCCACTAGTAAGGTGGGGGCAAAATTGTCTTCTGAAAGTAAGTAGAGAAGATATAGAAGTTGGGGTTGTGGGAGAGAGCACAGGAAACTACCACTGTTACAGGAAGAGACAGTTTCCATTCCAAAGGAAGGTCTGACCCAGGAGCATCGCCAACCCAGAAGAAACTAATAAGAGCCAGAAAGTTTTAGAGTAAAACTAAAAAATATGGTTATATTCTTGAGTCAACTTTTGGTGGTCCTATGGGCCCAGAACAAAGCAAATAGAGTAGTTCACTGGCGGCTAAGTGGTCAGGGAGGGCTTCAAGAAATAGGTAGACCTTGATCTGGATTATTTAAGGATATGCAGGATTTGAATAGGTAGAAGGAAAAAGAGAAGGCCATCATGGTCAGGAACTAAGAGGAGAGATTAGATGAGTATAAGCTTGGAAATAACAATATATATGTCAATTTATAAACAGTGCAAGGTACCAGTACAGATGAATATTGGGTAATAGTAGAATATAAGGATGAAGAATTAGTATAGAGCCAGACTATGGAGAGACTTGAAAGGCAGACAAATAAACTTAGATGTGACATATTAATAAATAGGGAGCCACTGAATGTTCTTGAGCAAGAAAGTGACATAGTGAAAATAAATCTTACGATAAATTGAATAGCATACTGTATTTCCCCAATAAGAAACAATGGGAGTAAATGCTATCCTTTTTAGTGATTCTGATTATACATTAGATCAGTAGACACAAACAAACAGGATTCAGATTAAATCAATATAACAACAAGGTTGCCTTTTAAACTAAAAGTAACTTGCTCCTCTATCTGCCATGTAAACAATCGAGTTATATTTTTTCCAATGTCTATTTATGATGCAAGTTAAAAAAAATCAATTCCCTTCAATGAAGGAAAACATCAGTGTCTTTCTAACACCAATTCTCTTTTCTTATCACAAGCATGCCATGCTTGTAAAGCCTAAAAAGCACATCCCCAGGAATGTCAGTCAAGAAGAAGCACCTCATTCACGATCGATTTATCAGGGAGACAGGTAATTATGGTTTGATTAGCATGTAATAAATGGTGTTTCTCTTCATTCCACCCAGCAAAAGAAACTTCTGAGGAGTAGATAAGCAAAGAAATGAGCAATGTGAGATAGTGAAAAGCACGTGAGTATAATATAGACTTGGGATCAGAAAACCTGGGTTTGAATCTTTACTCACCACTTAGTGGCTATGACACTTAGTAGTGACTTGAGAAGTCATAAAAGGCAAGGTTTTGCTTCCTTATTTGTAAAATGGCACTAAGAAGTCTTCTAATACCTACTTTCCAGGACTGTTCTTATAAAAAAAAGCTTAAATGTAAATAGCTTTGTAATTACAAGTAATATGGAAATATGAGTTTTCATTTTTAAAATTTTAAAATCCTGAACTTAACTCTAAACATAAAAAATATCTGTACCTACTTTATAAGGATTTATATTTAAATAGATTTTTTTACATATAAAATATCCACAACTTAGTCCTTTCTGTGTTTAATTTTTCCCATTCAACTTTCTATATCTACATAAGCTTCTTTGGTTCCTCCCCACCATGCCCCCTTCCTTTGTATAGTTATAGTACTCTTCTGGTTCTGGAGACCTTTTGGGAGCTTTGGACCATAGGGAAAGTGGCAAGCTTGGATCACAGTCATGAGACAGCAGGAATAGAAGGGAAGATTTGGAAGAAAAAGGAAGAGGGTGGGAGAGGAAAGATAACACCCAGGCTTTGAACATGGGAGCCTGAGCAAATGATGGTGAAACAGAAAAGTGTTCAAATCTGAAGAGAAGCAGAGTTTATAGAGAAATAAAATACAGTAGACTTTGGACAGGCTGAGTCTGAGGTACTAGAGAAACATTCACATAGAGACTAACTGTCTAACCCATTGACAGAAATGTGGCATCTGGATTTGAAAGTTATCTTTCAAATACAATGTAGAGGAAAAACTTGGAGCCATGGCAGTAAGTGAGATTGTCAAGAGAGGGAACATAGAGAGAAAGATAGATGAGAGGATAACTTTATGGAACAATCATCTTAATGAGTTGGGAATAGACTGAGGAATCAGTTAGGTCTCCCTGCCTCAAGTCTCTTCCCATTTCAGTTCTTCCTTCAGTTAGTTGTCAAATTAATTTCACTAAAGTGCAGATTTAACCAAAAGGGGCTCCCTACTACCTCCAAGATCTAATATAAAATTGTCTGTTTGGCATTCAAAGCCCTTCACAACCTGGCCACCTCCTACTTTTCCAGGCTTCTTCTGTCTTGCCCTCACACTCAAACACATAGAGAGAGACAGAGAGAGACAGAAACAGAGACAGAGACAGAAAGAGAGATAGAGACAGACACAGACAGAGATCAAGTGACATTAACTTCCTTGCAGTTCTTTGAATAAGCATATTCGCTGACTATGCTGGAATGTTCTGCTACCTCATCTCTATCTCCTGCCTTTTCTGGCTTCCTTCCAGTTCCAGCTAAAATTCCATCTATAAAAAGAAGCCTTTCCCGATCCCTTTAAACTAGTTGATTGTCTCTAATTTATCCTGTATTTATCTAGGACCATGTTCCAGCAGTCAATCATCTTCTTTCTTAAACACCTTCAATCTCTCCCTCACTCCTCTGACTCCTTCCTTCCTATCTGCCTGTAAATATACTTAAGTTTCCCTAATCTTAATTAACATAATATATGTTATATGTCTATATATTATATAGGCACATTATATACCTATAATATATGCTCAGGTATCACTGATCTTAATATATATGATATGATATGATATGGTATGGTAAATATATACATACAGACACATATATATACACACACTAAGGATAGTTATAGGCAGATAGGTTATATATGTGTATACATACATACACACACATATCTTTCCACAGCTATTTATCCTATCTGGATGATTCTACTCATGGTTTTTCTTTTTTCCCCTTATCTGCTTAAAAAAAGTTACTTATTATGAAGAAAATGACTCCTACAATTATTTTCTGGAACTCAGTGGTGATGATGTATCAAAGGCTCATTTATTGTCATTCTTGCTAGAATGTGCCACTTAGTGTGCAGCTGGTGGGTGAACAAACAAAAGGCCCCTTTTATCCCCTAGTCCCTGATGCGAATCAACCCTCCCCTTTTTCTTCATTGGTCTGACTACTCAAGGGTTACAATCTATGCGCAAAAGCCAGCTAATCAGAAGACAGTATTTCTTAGCAAATGGGGGAGGTGATACAGGGATAATTCTTCAATTCCTCCCTTATATGGATACAGCTCAGGAGTGGAGTTAATTGTGACCAGCCCCATTCTCTAATTGTTGGACTTTTGCCTATTGCTTGTTTGTTACTCTGTTCATACAGGAATTTACTAGGTTAAAGGGCATGACTATTTTGGAATTTCTGCATTGTAATTTCAAAATAGTTCCAACTGTTTGCAGTCTTAACAATGTATAAATGTATGGGTTTCCCTACAGCCACACCAGCAGGGTTTTGTCAATTTTTAATCCTTCCTGCAATTACAATGGCTGAGAGATAATGATATAGTACTTTTAATTAACTTTTCTGACTACTAGAGTGAACTTTTAAAAAGTGATTATTTAAATTTTCTTTCTTTTGTGATTTGTCTAATATCCTTTGCCCAGGTGTCAAAAGGGGGTTGGATCAAAATTCAGTGATTGCTTTAAGTGTTTTATCTGTCAAAGCTGATGTATATATCTTAATATCAATTCATTACATTTTGTTGTAAAAATTTAATTTTTTGTATCTGACTCTTTTCTTGAATTTCTATTTGTTTAACACATTAAGACATTACTGCCCATTACAATTCATAATATTTTATTCCATTTTGTAAAATAATTTTTATGTTTAAAAATGAAATTTAAGTGTAATATGGTATGAGAGGTAATTTAAATTTACCTTTCACCAAAATGCTAACCAATTTTCCCTGATATAGTTATTAAATTATAAATATTCCCCAAAATGTTTATTAGTAGCAGCATTATTAAGCAGAAACTCTTTGATGTAATTAATACTCATACAGACACTTGTAAGAAAATAATGGGCTTTGCCAATGCCCAAAGGTCCCAGCTCAAGGAGATTGATTTGGATGGACTGGATTGACTGAGATTGACTGATTCTGCTGATTAACTTACTTAAAGTTAATTCAATTGAAGCCACACCTGCCTTGCCCTCAGGAGGGTTTGTTTTCAGAGTCTGTGGACTCTAACCTCAACATGAGACCACCCTCAAGTCCAGTGAACCAATAGATTTGGGTGATGCTAGTCAATTAGCTTGAAGCAGTGTGTATGGACTGCCTCTCCTACGGATGCAGAGGAAGCTTCCTCTGGGAGTGACTCTCTTGAACAGGCTTGTGGTGGAGGACTTGGGAGAAGGAACAGGACAGGCTGGAACTCTAAGCTAGATAGCCCTTTTCTTAACTATCTGAGCCAAGTGTTCTCTTTTTACTAACACTTGGTATGAATTAATAAATGCTTAATGCCTCCGAACTGGTGCTAAAGCTTCTAATTTATAAGTAACAAATATATTAGAAACCCTAGCTAATTTTCCCTACACTTGGGACAGGAATAAGGTGACCACATATTTAACTTTAAATATCACACACTAAATCATGAGTTTGGTGGTTTGGGGACCCAGGAGACCGAATGGTTGCCAGATTTTGACACATGTGCTGTCACCAGTTGGTTCCTAAAACAATTGCTGGGGTTTTGCTGACCTGGAAACTATAATCTTCCTTGACTTATAAAGAAGAAGAGGCTCAAATTTGAAGCTGTCTCACTGCAGAAATCCATATATTTTTCAAAGTATTAAGAGAAAAAATTGTTTTACATGGTTGGTAATGGCCTAAAAATGATGGCATAACATAAAGAGATATAAAATTTCCAACAGTTTAAGTACAAAGAATAAAACCAGATGAAAGCATATATTTTTGTAACCACTGACTACAGAATATGTAATAGAGTATTCATTTACTTTCCTAAGGGAAAATGGGCAAAAGTGATATTTGGGCCACAAAATTTGCTTTAAGCTATAGATACAAAATTATTTCCCATAACCACAGAAGTGTCTTTACTTGAAAACATTAACTTCTAATCTTATTACCTATGTCCAGAATTTTTTTTCATCCATTTTGTATTCCTGAAACTTTCTCCATGCCGAACATTATTAAGAGTTTATGACAAACATTCCTAAAAACAATGCTTTTAAAAATACTGTTACTCAAAATGATGTCAATTAAATTCTTTGTAAATCTCCTATTCTAGCAGGAAATATTCTTGGGGAGGGGGTGAAGGCTGTGATTTCATAGGTATAAAGAGCTCTAGGTGAGCTATCTCCTTTATGGATTCAGATTTGTATTATCGCAACTTCTGGTTGTAGGAAGCATTGAGTAGTTAAGTGATTTGCTCTGGCTCACATAGCTAGTGTGTATCAAATATGGACCTCAAAACCAGGTCTCTCTGACTGTAAGAAGGATAGCTCATCCTGTCATTAAGTTATATTTCCTAATATTCTACTAAGCAATGACTATTGTAATCATTTTAAGGGAAATTATACTGTATTTTTCATTTAAAAAAGGTTTTTAAATCACCCCCATTTGATCAGTGATTATGGTTACCTGGCTATATGTTGGTTTTTTTCCCAAATCAGTCATTATTTTATAATGTATAATCATGCATTAACCCAGAATAATTGAATTTTTGATACAATTGGATTGTGACTGCAGTAATTTTGGAAAATGCATTATAGTGGCAAATTATGGTTTCCAAATCAGATGGCATTCATGAACAACTCTAGTAAACTAAAAGAAGAATGTGGGGGTGGCTAGGTGGCGCAGTGGATAAAGCACCAGCCCTGGATTCAGGAGTTCCTGAGTTCAAATCCAGCCTCAGACACTTGACACTTACTAGCTGTGTGACCTTGGGCAAGTCACTTAACCCCCACTGCCCTGCAAAAAAAAAAAAAAGAAGAATGTAACTATCACATTTATAAATATCAGCTTTTCTCATTTTAATGCTTCTGTAAGGAGGCAAGCATAAGTCTTCATTTGTTTGTGTTTGTGCTTTTTCATTGTTTTTGTTTTGTTTTTTAACCACACCTGTGATTTTTATCACTACAGGGAGTTCCTAGTGAGTAACTTTCTCTATCAATGCAGACTGGTACATTTTTTGCAACTTCAAGTCTAATGGAGTTGTTTAGGAGCAGTGAAATGTTAAGCTGGTGATGAATTGGTGTGGGGAGAAACTTGAGGCTGGGAGATTATTTCATTAGGTCCAGTTAAGAGGTTCTTCTAATCCAGGGCTGTAGCTACTTCAGTGGAGAGAAGGGGACCTATTTGAGAGATTCTGAGAAGACAGAACTGGGCAGATTTGGCAATGGATTGTGGTGAGAGCGAGGATGACCTAGAGTTTGGAAGCAAGTGTGACTAGGAAGATGGTGGTGGCCTTGAAAGTAAATGAAAAGTTCAGAAGTAGATTCTGAGGGAGAAAATAAAAGTTCTGTTTTAGACATGTCGAGTTAAAGAAGCCTAGAGAATATCTTGTCCTATACATCCTAAAGTTGCATGGACCTGTGGATACGTACAATCATCCTGCAAAGCAATTTGGAATTATACACAAAAACGTACTAAACAGTGTGTACCTTTTGACCCAGCTACACCACTGCTAGGTGTATATCTAAAAAGAGATGAAAGAAAGAAGGAAAATGTCTTCTGGTGGCAAAACCCTGAAAACTATGAGGATGTCTAAAACTTGTGGAACGGCGAAATGAACCATATAATGGAAGTATGTGAGGGAGAAAATAAAAATTTCTGTTAACTAAAAAAAAAAAAAAATAGAAGGGAATATTGCAGATGTGAAGCACTGTATGAACTTTTAGCTGGAATCGTTGTATTGTGAGTTTTACAGAACTGTTTTGTGTTCTTATAAGAGACCTTTCATGAAGTGGGAGTAATTGTAAATGTTGGTAATGTAAAAACAAAACTCATCAATAAAATGTTTTTAAAAGAGTCTAGGACTGGATAGATAGATAAATAGATAGATTTAAGAATCCTCTGCAGAAAGATGACGACTGAACCCATGGGAGCTGATGAGATCGCCAAGCAAGATAGTATAAAGCAAAATGAGGAGGGCAAGGATAGAGTTTGGACAGGCATCTAAGATTAGTGGGAACAACACAGATGAAGAATCAGCAAAGGAGATTGAGAAGGAATGGTTGGACAGATACTAGAGAAAGAAAACCAGGAGTACTATGATAAAAGCATAAAGAGGAGAGAGTGTCAAGAAGGTGATCCACAATGCTGAGCGCTACACATAGCACAATACCTTATATATGGCACATGCTAGGTATTTAATGAATGCTTGTTGATTGACTGCTTAATACTATCAAAGAACTGCCCTGGAAATTAGCTCTTTTATTTGCAGAAATAAATGGTTCTCAAATATTCCTAAGTCTAAGTTGTAGCCATACCACTGATGGCTTTGCTAAAGACACATTATTTGGTGTGCAAGCTGGTCTAGAACAGTGATCTCCAAAGGAGATGCTACAGAAGAAGATCCACTGAGGTCTTGGAGGATAACAATATAATTTATATTTTATTTTAATCTAAAATATAAGAAATACATAAATATTTGTTCATATTTAATATACGCATTGATACTGACACTCTCACCTGGTTTGTATATCAGAGAGCCACATATGTACAGTATTGTTGTTCAGTCTTTTCAGTCAGGTCTACCTCTCTGTGACCCCATTTTGTTGTTTTCTTGGCAAAGATACTGGAGTGGTTTTCCATTTCTTTCTCTAGCACATCTTACAGATGAGGAAATAGGCAAACAGGATATAGTGACTTGCCCAGAGTCACACAGCTAGTAAATGTCTGAGGCTAAATTTGAATTCATGAAGATGAGTCTTTCTGATTCTAAACCCAGTGCTCTATCTTCTGCACCACCTATGAATAGTAGCCATGTCAAATTCAAGTAGAAGTGATGGCCACTACTCCATACATAAGGATCCCTATAGACCACATATTGACTTAGTTGTAAAATGTAATGCTACCTATGGTTTACTGTATTCTAATTTATTTTGTTTAATATTTTCCAATCATTTCAATCTGTTTCAATTTACATGTTTACCACCTGTCATGTATAGGAATACTGAAGGTAGAGTGTGATTTCCACATCACAGAGAAGTTATAACAGTGTTATCCTCACATATTTCATTTCTTCCAGCATACTGTGATGTATTAGAGGTTACATGTGCCCTTACAAGAGGATTTGTGGATTATATTATTTACTTTAATGACACTAACACTCTCAAAAATAGGTAACTGGTTTAAAAAGATTACTGAATAGAAAACATGTAGTGGAAGATATTACCAATATAAGCACAAGCAAACAACAATAAAATGATAAAGCTAGCCCTTCCCCTACTCCTAGTATGAGCCAAATCACAAGATTTAAAAACATAATTATCTAATAAGATCTGATAAAGTTAAAAAAAAGCTTTTTTTAAATTATCAAGATAATTTAAAATATGGATTTATAACTACTATAGTTAATGATGAACCTCACCCTATTTGTATGTTATTCCTTGAGATATAAACTAATGATAGTATAAAGTCTTCATTATTAGAAACATCTAAAAAAAGGGGGTTTGGGGTTGATAAACGTTATGTGTTGCTTATAAAACTTTAATCTGCACAATTTAAACCTTGAAAACAGAATTTTCTAACTTTGTAAAAAGTCTTCCTAAGTATTTCAATGTTTTGTTAAAAATATAAACAATTTAATACCTTCTATTAGTTTGCAAGAACAACTTAGGGAAGATAGAACATTTACTCACTAAGTTTCAACAAATGCCTTTGAATAATTAGTGGATAGGATTGAATCATGAGAATCATGATTTTGTAATTATAGCCCTCAATGCACTTCTTCCATTTAGATCTAATAGGTCTGCAAGGTATTTTTTTTTTTTAGCTATTTCATCCATTAAAGCCAAGTATCAAAATAAATTGGACTAAATCACTATATCATAAAGTGTTATACCAAAATGATCAACAATAATGAAACATGTTTGCTTACATTTCTCTCACTTAAAAATTAATTTTAATTAGGACAAAATGGTTTGTACACCATTAATAAAAATGTAATTAAAGATAAGTTTATTTCATATTTATCCCACCCTTTAAATGTTTATTTTGTGTATGCTTTATGATGTACTTAAAATATTAGCGTAGCAGAGCATGTATAGGATTTATAAATAAATGTACATATATTAGGAGTATAGCTTAATTTTTTAATGACAATGTGCAGTCAAAAAAATCATAAAATCACTGGTCCAGATGATACCAAATGACAAGCACATTCATTTTCAAAGGAAAACATTGAGACACAGAGTCCAGACTCATAGTAGTGAAAGGTCCACAATAACTTCAGATGGAAATGGACCACAGAGATGTGATCGTTCTACACTCAATTATGTGATAGCACATAATGGAAACCCCTGCATCCACTCTGGTGTTTTACTGTACTATTTGATCAGCTGAGTAAAACAGTTTTCATTTCAAAGCTAAAACATACAACTAAAAAATTTCAACTTTTCTGTGTTCCAAATAATTTGAAAAACACCATGATTAGCATACTCTCTGGAACATAGTAGGTGCTTAACAAATGCTTATTGAAATGTGACTTGACCAGTCTATTCATTCAATAATAATTTATTAAGTACAGATGAACAAAGCACTGAGTTAGGGAGTGGAAGTAGAAGGTTTAAGAATAAATAGTCCCAGGGGCAGCTAGGTGGCTCAGTGGGTAGAGCACCGGCCTTGGAGTCAGGAGTACCTGAGTTCAAATCCAGCCTCAGACACTTAACACTTACTAGCTGTGTGACCCTGGGCAAGTCACTTAACCCCAATTGCCTCACTAAAAAAAAAAAAAAAAAAGAATAAATAGTCCCTGCCCTAATAGAGTTTACAGTGGATTAGAATTATAAAACACAAGCACAACTAACTCCAGTACGCAACAAATGCATTCCAGGGAGACAAAATAAAGTATTATCTGTGGACAGAGGACAAAGGTCATTGCCAGCTGAAAGGATCAACAATACACACTTGTGATGTGTTAAGATGCCTGGTTCCTTCTTTCATTCTAGTATATGGCCAATAAATTCATCACTGTATGGAAGCCAGTTTATGAACTTCTTATTGACAATTACAATAATAATATCTATTCAACAATTTGTAGAACAGTAAATATTAAATAATAATAGAAAGATAGAAACTTAAAGAAGATAGCAGGATACAGTGGAATGAATACTGGATTTTGCATCAGAGGACCTCTGTCTTTTACCATCTGTGTGACCTTAAATAAATTCCTTAATCTCTGTTTCCTCTTCTCTATAATAGAATGGGATGAATTGGCTTCTGAGCTACAAGTCACAAGGATAAAAGCACTAGGTCTGGAATCAGAAAGACCTGAATTGAAATCTAGCCTCAGACACTGATATAGTTATATGACATTAGGCAATTCACTTAACCTCTGCCTCAGTTTTCTCAACTGTTAAATGGGGTTAATAACAGCACCTACCTCACAAGGTTGTTTTGAGGGGCAAGTAGGACAATATTTATAAAGTGCTCAGCACAGTGTCTGGCACTTAGTAGGTACTTAATAAATGCTTATTTTCTTCTTTCCTTCTTCCCTTCCTTCTTTTCTTCCTTCCTCCCTCCCATCCATCCATATTTGGTCATATGATTCTTAGAATCAGTCAGTTTTCAGATATCTAAAATAATTTAAACCTAATCAGTTTTCTTCTTAAGTGCATAGATGTACTAATTATACATCTTCAAATTTCATCACCTTGAGATCAAGTGAAAGAGTATGAATTTGAACTCCAGATCCTACAATTAATCATGTCTAATATTGTCAACAGGAAATAGCAAAGCAAGAAACAATTTCATTTTTTTTCTTTTTACTCTGATTTTGTTAATTTTCTATTTAATATTTAAACAAAGAAATCAAAAGAAAAACATCTTTCAACTTTATTTGTCAAATCATCTAGTTATTGTAGCAGAGCTTAGAAGATTCCTTTATTAACAAACTTGTTTTTCAAAGGTTTGGGTATAATGTTGAAAAGGAGAAAAACAGCTATTCTGCTGTTTTTCAAGAAAGCTCACTCTCATTTCTATGGTAATCATGCACATTCCCACCTATCCTATGAGTTCATGAAAGCAATACAATTGGTCCATCTTATTTATGGTCTCATTTTGAACTGTATTTGTTTATTATCCAACAGAAATAAAAACAACTTTTTAGTGCAGGAACCTTTTCTTTTGGAACAAACTTGAGAGAGTTTGATTTAGAGGACTACGAACAGAATTATGTAGCTAGAAATCCTTCACTAATACAGATATGCTATGTAGCCTTGAAAAAGTTATTTAAGCTTTCTGTTTCTGTTTCCCATGTGTGAAATTGAATATTACTGTATTAGTTATTTTTCTATCCCAAAAGTAATGTAAAGTTTAATATTTGTAAAGCAATTTCAAGGTGAAAGGAGTTATAAATAGTAGGTACTCACACATCCTCTTCTTCACCCTGAGTAACAAATATTTCTCCTAAAAGTAGAAGCAGCACAGGAAAAAATGAACATGCTTCCAATAGGCACAATAAACTTAGCTCTTTGTCCTAACTGGCACATGGTTTGTGTATTCATATGTGTATGCATATGTATATACATACATATGTCCATGTATATGTGTGTGTGTGTGTGTGTGTGTGTGTGTATGTTGTATACACAAGTAGAGTCGGGCATTTAAATAGAGGGGATATATGTATCCTATTAATAATAATGGAGTAAATACATTGTCATCCAACCCAAATGGAAACTACCATCCCATCTCCTTTTCTTGCTTCATACCAGTGATTGTGGTGAGATTCATGATTCAGTTAAGTTTAGCTATAATATCTGTGAATATGAGTTTGGGGTGAGCAAATGATGAATTAAGTGCCTACTACATGCAAAAGCACTATCATAGTTGTGGAAAATAAAAGACACCCTACACAAACCACACAATTTATGTGGTTATGCCATATAAAAATAGATAAAATAATAGATAAATAGATAAATCACCAAGATGAAGATACTCTCTCCATTTTCATAGGACCTTCCCAATTCATATTTACATGAGACCTCTTTCCTCCATGATGCTACACCATATATATCATAGGCATTAAGTTCAAAGTTATGATAGGTTTTAAACATTTAATGTTAAAGGCTGTAATTAAGTTGTTCCAGGTTGGTATATGAATGCAATTCTCATTTCTATAGTTCATATCCAAAAAGTAGAATTGCAGGCATTGGTCTAACCATTAAATGTTGACAGTCTATTGCAGTTACATAAAGAACATTTAAAAATAGTTCATAAAGTGGCTCTAATTTTATGTGCAATTATTTTGGAACACAGAGAACAATAAGGGCCTTGCTACTTGATACCATAAATTGTCATTTGAGAAGTTGACCTAACCACATGTGGGTTTTCTTTCTTTATTTTTTCTTTAATTGAATTTTTAAAGCTATATAGTGTTAAGTCACAATTTAAAAGATGAGGATAGTCTTGAACAAGTGAATCATGATCAATCTAAACCCACACTGTATTTTCTGACTGCATGAGTTAAAGTCTAAAAAATTGATGTCATTATAGCAACTTCATTAAATTCACTGTGCTTAGAATGGCTCTTAAATTTTCTAGAAATGCACTAAATTCTAAGTACTTTTATTTTTGGGGACTTAAATATAGAAACACCTTATTTATCAGGCATCATCAAGAAATGAAGGAATGTTGTGCTTCACAAAAGTAAATTTTCTAGATAACAATCCTGACCAATTTGATTGATTTTAGCCATTCTGAAGTATATCTTTCTAAAGTATATCGTCTCATTTTTAAATGGAGTACATTGAACATAAATTAACCTCAATGACTAGGAAGCCAGCCTCATTTTTTTTTCCCTAAGAAGTCTGAAAAGGCCTGAAATAAGAACTAAAAGTTCCTTTCAGGTATTTAAGTAGTCCATGAGGCTTCTCTTTGGTAAGCATAGTCTTTTTGGTTATTTTTTTTGTTTGTTTTTCTTATCTTGGTTCTTGTTTGTGTTTCAAATAGCTGAAGTTGACAGAGAAGTGAGGTGTTATTGTAATAAAATCTTGCTTTAAAATGAATAAATATGTTGCCTTATTTGAAAAAAAAAATACCAAGAAAATAGCAGTGCACTTTATAAGATTAAGAGAGCCCAGATTAGATTAGCTAGTGTGTAATTCTAATTGTACATAATGATCAAGTACTAAATACTGTCAAATAAACTTGATCTATGATGGAATATTCTTATCGTGCTGAGACTGACATAACTTTCAAAGGATTCTTTGTGTACATTCAGCTACAAATATAGCATACCAAAGCTATAACAAGCCAAACTTAGCTTAAAGACAGAAAAAATAGTGACAAAAGAAACAGATGATTAAAAAGATAATGAAAATAAGATAATGAGGAAAGTTACAGAAGTAAAGCAAAGAAAGGGGAAAGAAGTTTTACAATCCGTTGTTTCAGCCCACATTCTCTGTAACTTTAAACCACTTTTAAAAAAGATTCCATCTTTTTTTCCCTATAGGGAAAGCTAGATAGATATTAGTATGAATATGTGGATCAGCTAGATTTGATGGAGGTGCCTTATTATCCAAATGGATTTTTGTGAGACCCTGGATTAATAGAAGCAAAATGCCTTTTGCTCAAAGACTTCCCTATTTACCTACCCCAAGAGAATAAACAGATTTAAATGCTACTTTGAAATTCTTATTCACTATCTTCTTTCCCAAGAAAGTGAATAGATCTTATTGTTCTCCAGATCAACTATCTAGACCTCCTTATCTTTGATAATACCTTTCCTGTTTTCACATAATCTAACCATGGCCTCTGCTTTAAATTGAGCTGTTAAACTGATTTGTATTGATTTACATTTATAGTATTTGCTTTGTGTTGATTTGTATCATGCTAATGAAGTTATTCTGTAACCTGTGAGCAAAGAAATCTTTAAAATCTTTAGAACAAGGGGTCTCTGAGCCCCTTTAGAAAGGGTCTGCACATGATCACAGTTCTTTCTTCTTGGTACAACATTAAATTAGTATTATTTTTTTTCTGTCTGTCTCTGATCTGGTTTATCTTGTGAGAGATAAGTTCTCTGATCTAGTTTTTAGCCATGTTCTCTGATCTCTTTATTATTTTTGTAGGACAGGTATGGAAACACATTGTAGGAGATATTCTAAGATATTATCATTTCTCTGATCTGTTTTTTAATTCTGTTTGTAGGAGACAGGCAGATTAAACTATATTTAATATTTAACATAGACAACCACATATACTTTATTGCTCTACTGAATGTGAATCCACAAAGCAAGTTGAAGTAAAGAAACTATTATTACTTTAAAAATGTCCATTCAATTCAGTGAGAATCTCTCTCATCCTAGAATACCCAAACACATGGGTGGTTCTACATAGTGCTCCACTGCCTTGCAACCAGTCCCAGACCAAATTTGCAATGGGGTTTTCTTTATTATATAATCACCTCCCCTTATTCTCATTCTTGGAAACACTATGTGCCCTCCAGGTGGCCCTACTCCTATCTCACTTCAATAACCTACCTAGCTGTATACCATTGCATTTTTATTTATTTGTTTGTTTGGTAAGGTGTGTCATGGGGCCCAGAGGACCCCAGAAGTTCTCTGGGGGCACATAAAGGAATCTAAAATTAAAAGTAATTTTTAGAGAAGATTTGCATTATTTTAATAATTACATGTTAATTCATGTCAGGGGGTGCAGAGCACCCCAGAAATTCTCTGGGGCACATCAAGGAACCTTCTCCATGAGAAACTAAACCAGAGGACAGATATGCCTAGAGAGATAAGCAGAACCCAATCCCACAGAGCTAGTTTGGGACGTCCACCCTTCATTCTGATCTCCCTTACCCCTGGGGAGATAAATTGGGTGTGGCTGCTGCCTTTGTGTCCCGAAGAGAGAGATCCATAGCCACCCCTCACCCAATTCCTCCAGTCACTACCAGTGGGGGATGGTCCTCCACCCCTCACCCAATCCCTCCAGCCACCACCAGTGGGGGATGGTCCTTCTTCACTAAAGGAACTTTCCACAGGCAGGTAGTCACCCCCATCAGTCCCCTATAAAAGTACCTGCCCACCTCCTGCTGGAGGAGATTGGTACCTTAGAGCCACATGCTTTGTTCCATACCTCTCTCCCCATGAGAAGTCCAAGGATTTCTTTCATGGTTTCCCTTCCCCTCCCTTCCCTTGCCCCTAAATAAACTACCATCTTATTCTAACTGCTTTTGTGTGCAAGAGGGTGTAATTCTTTAAAGAGGAATTCCTAAGAACCCCAACCCCTAACCCAAACCCTGTACCACATTTTCCCCCATAACAGGTGAATGGGGTTAAGTGACTTGCCCAGGGTCACACAGCTGGTATGTGTCAAGGGTCTGAGGTTGGATTTGAACTCAGGTCCTCCTGACTCCAGAGCCAGTTCTCTATCCATTGTATTACTTAGCTGTCCCTACCACTGCATTTTTTGTTTGTTTGTTTGTTTTGTTTTTTTAGTGAGGCAATTGGGGTTAAGTGACTTGCCCAGGGTCACACAGCTAGTAAGTGTTAAGTGTCTAAGGCCAGATTTGAACTCAGGTACTCCTGACTCCAGAGCTGGTACTCTATCCACTGTGCCACCTAGATGCCCCCCTACCACTGCATTTTTATAATTTCATTTTTTCCTCATGCTTCAACCCAAAATTTACTTTTGTATGCCTCATTCCTTCAGGGTCTGGTCACTGCCGTGTGACAATGTACAATGAGCTATAACCCTATGGCAGAAATCTTTGATATCATCTCCTTTTTAGTAATTATTATAATACTTTGAACAGGATATCATAAAATTCATTCAAAAAAGCCATAAAAGTCACAAGATGGCACTTTTAAAAGGTGGTGGTAATATTAAATTCTGACTTGTCCAAGAATTAAAAAACAAAGGATAAGAGAAATTTTTTCAAGATAATTTAGTCACATCATATGTATGGATAAGTGGGGGGTTGTAATAAAATTTCTTTTGTAAAAAAGGAAATAAAATTTAGTAAAGTTATGTATGTTTTTATGGGAATTTTTTTTAATTGGTGGGGATTTCTTAAAAGATAAAAAAAAGAAGGGGCAGCTAGATGGCACAGTGGATAAAACACTGGCCCTGGATTCAGGAGGACCTGAGTTCAAATCTGGCTTCAGACACTTGACACTTACTAGCTGTGTGACCCTGGGCAAGTCACTTAACCCTCATTGTCCTGCAAAAAAAACAAAACAACAACAACAAAAAAGATAAAAAATAACAGTTAGGTTATTATATATGTTACCTGGTGGTTAACATGCACAAGGTTTGTGTTGGAAGCTCCCTTTCATAACTAAGGGTCCAGATTTGTTTTAAGGACCTCCCACAAGTGGCAGTCGCCCTTTTCAGGCCATGATCACTGTCCTCCATGATTCCACTTTCTGTAAGTCAGTTTTCCTAGAAAAACCGTCCCTCAAGACCCTGCCTCCTAGAGAACAGCTTCTTTTCTGGCTTCTGCCACCTTCCAAATGGTGCCCATAACTTTTCAAATCTCATTAGCAGATGGCTCACTGAAAGGACCCAACACGACTAGGAGGATCCTTCTACCTGTTTTCCCCTTATCTAGCCCTCACATACTCCAGAGCCCATCTGGGCTGTTTGCTCACAGAACTCAGAGTGAGATGGGAGTTACCAACTCTATTTCTACCCATGACAATAAGCCTTTCCATTTTTCCTGCCTCTGCCTCCAAAGGTCATCTAGGTTTTACCATCTGCCCTGACTCTATGACTCTCTGGGTCTTTCCACCAGTTTGCTGCCATACTTGTATGACTTGCAGGTCTTTCAACCTACGTTACAACTGAACTTTATTTTGTACTGACTCCCCCAATTTAAAGGGTCAGATGCTTGAGAGGAAGTACTGTGTTGCTTTTCCTATTTATATTTCCAAGTGTTTGGTGCCTAATAAATGCTTAATAAAAACCTTTTCATTCATTTGGAGACAGGATCACAGATTTCGAGTTAGAAGATACTTGAGAGGTCAGCTAATCTGATGCCCTCATTTTACAGATGAAAAAACTGAAGACCACCAAGGTGCATGACTTGTTGGAAGTCATGCAAGTATTAAGCAGTTGATGCAGAATTTGAACTCGGGTCTCTTTTGACTCCAAGTTCAGTGCTCCTTTCAGTTTATCATGCTATCTCTTACCAAACCCTCTATTTTACAAATAAGAAAAACAATTCTGAAAGAATAAATGGTTTTTCTTAGTGCAGAGATGGTCACTGAAAGAGCCTGGGCACAAATACAAGCATCTCAATTCCTATGCCAACACTCTTTCCACTGTACATATTGCTAGTACCTTCCTATAAATAGTTATTGAATTGAGGAGCTGTTAAATATTTCATGATAAAAATGATTGATAGACCATAGCATCATTCCCTCAGTTAATAGTTTACAGCCTAAAAAAGGCAAGAGGAGGAAACATTACAAGGAACTTACATGGACCAGTGAAAATTCAGTTGTAAACTATCAAATGAGATTATCCATTAAATTCTGACATATCTCATGGCAGTGAAATCACACAAGTCCCTGTTTGTTTATATATTTATATATAGAGAGATATATAGATATAGATGATATAGATATAGGTGTGTATACACATTTCCTAAATTCATTTGAGTTGAGTTTTTTTATATAAACCTACTTCTTTTTGCAAAATAACATAAAATATTATGTTTGTAATTTAATTCACCAGAGTCTGAGTTTTTCCTCTAGAAATAAAATCAGATTTTGAAGCTTCAGATTTATATAAAAACAAAATACATAGTTTTTAAATACAATTCAGATGTTAGGAGATATTCCTAATGATATCAAATGAGCAAAAAAACCCCATTATAAATATTCAAATCAAATATTTCTCAATAATCAATACAGCTACAAATTTACATAGTAGCTTACAATATTGTTAAGGAAACACAACTAATTTAATAATTACAGAATATTTCACTGCTTTACATTACTGACTCTAAGTGTAACAGGAATTCATTAAAAATAGGCATGAAAGGATAGGCTGAACCTATGATTTCATTGATATCTCCCCGGTGAGGAAACACTCTATCAACACAAGTGGGCACTTTCTCTGCAATTTATGGTCTTAGAGAGCTACCCCAAACTGAGATGTTAATTGACTTGTCCAGGGTGACACAGTCAGTATGTGTAAGAGGCAAAAATTAAGTCCAGGTCCTCCAAGCTTTGAGACCATATCTTAATCTATGCTATCTCTCATAGTAGCTATTAAAAACAATTTAAATATAGATGCTGTACTTCTCTTAAAGAAACTTGGTAGACAGGTATATCAGTGGATAAGTAGATGAGTAGATAAATTGGTAAGTGGATAGGTAAGTAGGTGGTAAGATAGGTAGGCAGAAAAACACAGATAAACAAGCAGACTGACAGACAGATCAAATAATACACAATAACAAGGAACTAGATACTACTGAAAACATTGCTAGAAAGTTTTCCTTGGCTTCATATATATGAAACTTGACAGAGAAGGATATTGATTTCTATTGGTTCTATTACCATCTCTTTTATCTTCCTCATTCAAATGCTGCACTGGAATTAATGAGCAAGCAGTCTCACAAACTTTCCTTGGATTTCACTGATCTGTTTTAACATTTGAGAAAAAAGAATAAATACATAAAGACTGTTTAACTAATACAGAATGAATTATACAGCTCTAAAATAGGACAGAAAAGCTCTTCCCTAAATAGTTCCTTCATATAAAGGAATGAATTTATTTTTTCTAGCAAACCACATCTTCTACTAAGAAACTCTAAATATGTGGGCTTTAATATGCAACAATTAGATTTATGTAATTCAACAAAAAAGGTGCACATCAAAATTCTGAAAGTTTTCTTTTTTTTTTTTTTTAGCAACTAGGCCAAAGTACTGATTATTCCAATTTTCAACAAATGTGTAACTAATGAGAATCTATTAGGAGCAGTACAACATGTATGGAAAAGCACTCTCCTTGGAAAAAATAAATAAGGAATATTCCCCTCCCAAGAACTACTTAAGTGACTCAGACCAAACATAAGGACAGTTCTCTACCAGTGAATTTTTCTACCTAGTCCTCCTCCTCTGGCATCCCTCCTATTACAAAGCACAGATTAGTGTTGCTCAGAGTAGGTCTAGAGGATTAGGGGGAGTTTATCATGGCGAAAACCTACAAGCCATGAAAATACTATTGTGGCAATAAACTGAAGGTGGAAATAGGAAAATCAAGAGGGAAGAACAAGCACCCAATGGTCAAATGCAAGGGAAATAAGGGGAAGAATTGAAATAAAGTTCAAAGAACATGGTTTGGCAGAAAAGAAACTGAAGGATTAAAAAAAGAGGGAGAGAAAAGCAGTTGAAATGTAAACATAGACTCCTTGAAAGTCAGTACTGGCAGTTATTATCTAGTCCTACCTCTTCATTTTACAGAGAAGGAAACTCAGGCTTGAAAAAATAAAATGACTTGTCCAACCCAAATGAGAATTCATACCCAAGTTTTTAAATTTCAAATTCACAAGACTACAAGTCTTTAGACTCTATAATCTTTGCAGTATGCCAAACTTACTCTCCCTAGTGTGATATCAAAAAAAATTCTGGAATATACACTAAGGTAAAGCTTATTAAGGTCTCATGCCAGATCTTAAGGTCTGGGGGGAAAGATCAGTTCAGATGAGAAAAAGAAAGATGCGTGAGAAAAAGAAATCCACTTCTTTGTAAGCCACAGTCCAAAACTGCATTAGATTAAGATAAAATCCAATTGCTAGGAAACAAAGCATAGAAAGAAGCTCCAAATCAGTAAGTGACATTCTGAAAAAAAAAGAAAAAAACTACGGTAAATTACAGTGGGCTCATAAAGCATGAGTAATTAGCACTACACAAATTTCAATATCTTGGCTTTTCTTATAATTAGTAGACAAGCAATTTAAAAAGCAAAGACTTGTATGGAATCATTATCATTATTTTCCAAAGGGAAGATAGAAGACTAACAGGGAATGGATGACATTTACTCTATGCACATTATAAGAATTGGTCAAAAACTGTCAGGGAAAGAAAACCCACAGGGGGAAAAAGGCAGAATTTCTTTCATATTCTAATTTTCATACTTAAGAAGTGGAGAGGGTACATCCTCTCTCAAAGACCTTTAAAATATAGAGTTTTATATAGAAAATTAATTGTACTTCAGATAGTGTGCTGAATTATATTTTTTTCATGAAATTATCATATTAAATATCAAAAGGTATCTTCTTATCAGATTCTGGAGAGTTTCTTTTGTTGTTGTTCAGTTGTGTTGGACTCTTCACGACCCCATTTGAGATTTTCTTAGCAAAGATAATGGAGAAGTTTGCCATTTTCTTTTCCAGCTCATTTTCACAGATGAGGGAACTGAGGGAAACAGGGTGAATCGACTTGCCCAAGGTCACACTGCTATTAAATGTCTGAGGTCATATTTGAACTTTGATAAACATTGAAATGTCTTTTCTTTGTTGTCAACTTAAAGTTTTACTCAAAATTCAATATGTTATTTAACAAGGTAATTAAAGAATGAATAAATATGAAAATAATTACAATTTTTTTTGTTTGTTTTTTGTTTTTGCAGGGCAATGGGGTTTAAGTGACTTGCCCAGGGTCACACAGCTAGTAAGTGTCTGAGGCTGGGTTTGAACTCAGGTCCTCCTGAATCCAAGGCTAGTGCCTTATCCATTGCGCCATCTAGCTGCCTCCAATAATTACAATTTTACATTGTGTTTTTAATATTTTTTGTTGTTTCCTCTTCAGATAGAAGAACTTTTCTTAATGTCATATCAGGAATGGTATACCCAGAAAAGCCCTGAAATTGGTGTGAAAGGATGCATTAAATGTAAAAAAACAAAATATTTCTGCTGAGTTACCTCAGATTCAGAGAATATAGCTACTAAATGGAGAAATGGATATTCTCAAAGAACTAGAATTGTGAGAAAGGATAGCTCTGAGAATCATCATCAGACTTCTTGGAAGACTGAGGAAGAGAGACAAAGATACTAACATCTCAAATGTCATAATCTGAAGAGAAGACAAAATTTATTTATCCTCTAATTTATTCTATTATCCTTATCCTGAAAATGATTTGATCCAATGCCCAATATAAGAAGTCACTCCAAAATTACTAATCTATCTTTTATTTTCTTAATCTATACTATATTGTGATTCCCAGTGCTGTGAGTTTTCTCTAATATTTCCTGAAAAGGGAACATAATTCCTACTAGCTACCACACCAAGTACTTCACAATATGCCCCAAAATAAGGAAATTTCTTATGTTTTAAGCTTTAGGTTCTACAAAATGAAGTAATACCCTACTTTATCAATGCTCTAATCTTGAAATTCTATAAAATAATAAAAAGGATAATAATCATGATAATTTATACTTACCAACAGATTTAAAGTCTGCAAAGTGATTTCTTAGTAACAACCTTGTGAGATAAAGTACATATTTTACAAATAAAGTAGTGAAGTTAAAGAAGTTGCCCCAGTCACATGACTAGGAAGTTAGAATGCCTACCCATGTGTTTTTTATTCTCTTGTAGGACTCAGTTTACTTTGGGGGGGGCGGGGGAAGAATTAACTTTAAGGAATGAAAAGTGAAATTGATGTACTTGATTTGATTTGGAAGTGGAGGTGTTCACATAATCTTCTACAATCTGAGATTACTATATTTCCTTTTAGATAAATTTCCAAAATTTGGAATTCTACAGATATTTTTAACTATGAGCTACACAATTTATAATAATTAATCTAAACTATTAGTATAGTCGTTTAGTATTGTTGAATAATAGTAATGTTTACCTAAAAGAACACACTTTACGTCTATAGTAAATACATTCAGAGATATGTCATAAAAAAATATTCCTTGGGGAGGGGGGGAAGCACAAATGTAACACAAAGGAGGTATAGAATTTACAAAATGTCTTGCCTGTTCTTTTAGATACTGAATACATAAGCATCTCTAAATATGCCTGGCTATCTTATTTGTATTTTCAAGGAATAATAAATCAATAGGAAAGTGGAAAGGTTGGGATATGAAGAGATAACATATTCTTTTTTAAATAACATGTAAATGTTGAGAAATGAAGTTGTGCTGACCATGTTGACTTTATGAAAATGAAACATTTATAAACCAAAACATATTTCTACTTCAATAAACATTATCTTCCATAACAAAGGCTGAACTTAACATTATATAGAATTAGTGAATGTGTTTTGTTCCAAGTCCAAATACAAAGCAACCCCTTTAGTTCTATTCTGATTTTAGTGTGTTACAAATACAAGGCAAACTAGAAATAATATTAACTGAAACATATCTGTGTTTATCCTACAGGGCTAAGGCACAACAGGAAAATCAATAATATCATTTCACAATTGATTCACAATATTATACCACATAGTACTTTCTTTTCCTCCCCTAAATGTCGCATCACTAAGAGACCATTTATCTCCTACTCCCTGTTATGGTTATGGTCATGCTGCAATATTATGCTCCACAAAAGAGGAAAGGTTTAGGATTTTCTAGCATGTAACAACTTACAGAAAGAGACATGTCACCTTTAACCCTTTTGACTGGGTCATATAACAATTGACATTTAAAATTCCATGGCTTAAAAAGTAATTTCCACTCCAATAAAAAAAAAAGTAGGCATATGGTTTGCCATTTACTTCAAGGGGCAAAATATCATAACATCTTCACAGTATAACATAAGCAATTCTCATTCTATATTTCTACCCAGCTTGTGATCCAAATCACATAAAAGAAATTCGGAATTATTTTGTTTGCCACTCAAGCCTGCAATTTAAAAGACCCTAATTGTTCTCTAAACATATTTGGATTTATTCAAGTTGAAGAAACAATCTTAAGTTATGCAATCATATAGAGGATTGAAAAAAATTGGTGTAGTTTCCCTTTAAGTAATAGCAACAAGAGAGGGCATTTTTATCATGTTATAACCTTTTTTTTTTACTCAAACCAAGTTTCTTTCAAGATTAAAATCACCACAAGATGACTACTACATCCTCAAGATCAAGCTTTAGAACTGAGGCTTTAGGTCTTTTAAATAAACTTAGAGTTATTGTACATGTAAATCCTTATTATCATATCAATGTATTTTATTTGTGAAGTGTTTTGAGACCAAATGTTATAAAAAGTGCTATAGAAATGCAAAGTATTGCTATTAAATTTTCTTCACACTGAAAAGACATATCATATGGTGTTTTTAATGTACTCTACACCTTGACCTTGCAGTGACATGTATAATCAACTTGAGAAATATTAGTATAATGTTATAAAAGGACTAATGTAGAATCTTAACAAGGATGGATGCCATCTTTTTTTCAAAATAAACTAGATGATTTTTTTGTTCTGTGATTTACCTATAAAGATATGCTATGACCTCATTTTTTAGTACTGCTATGCTTCTCTGTACCTTACTGATTAGGGTTCTTTTCATCTGTAAAAGGTCATCAGGTGATTTTAGGCTCATAAGCTTTTCGGGTAACCTGTCTACCAACAACCTAGGCTAGAAGAGCACTCAGTGTCATTTTTATCCTTTAGACACAGAGAGCTAGACAGCTTTATAGGATTACTTTGAGAACTTGGACCCCTGTGGAATGGAAATATCCTTGGAAGTTTTTAGATAGGCAGTTCCATAACACCCTGGTAAATCACACTTTTACTCCAGAGACCCAGAGAAACAGCCACTGTTCTGACACTAAACTGTTCCACCCAGAAAGAAACTAAACTTTTGGGTTGCTACAGAGGAAACCTTCTTCCCATTGGACATGAATGTTCTGAAAAATTCAGTAGTAAAACAAGAATTCTTGTTCCCTACATGATAGTTTTAGTCCCCTGTTGCTGCTTCATTTTCAGGTACTATGTATGCTATTCTTTTATCTCCGAAGGTCCATTTCCTCCTACTGAATCACCCCTCACCTCATTAGAAGGTTGCATCTCTGAACTGTTGAATTTGGGGGTAGCAAGAGAAGCATGCCTTTGCCCAGGAAATGTCTTCTCCTAGATTCAAGCACTTGAGGTCCAGGAACTCTATTCTTGGCCCTTATGAGTAATAGCACACGCAACTTATGTCTCTTCTCTAAAACAGTTATTGGCAAGCTCCCAATGGGTCAGGCAGGCTTTCCCATCCCCTTTCCCATTCTTAATTTTCTGCTCTGTGGTCTGTCATACAAAATGAGTGAAGGGGGGCGGGGAGTGCAAAAAGAGAAATAACGCTACAATAAAAACTCCACTTTATAGGTCAGTATAAAAGGCTTGCTCCTTTCTACAATGGTCCGAGCAAACCATGATTCCCAAATGTTAAGAATAAAATCCAAATTTCAAAGAAAGACTCATCAGCCCATAATCTGTTTTTTAAATTGTAAACAATTATAAATTTCTACACAAGGAATTCCACATATCAACCCCTTACACTTGAGGTTTTTTGGTTTTTGTAAATGAGAATGAAACAAGAGTACAATTATGAAAGTAAGGGATGCTATGCTATTCTTTTATCTGAATATTAACATCAAACTCCAAAAGTGAACTTCTAGTTTGGGATTGAAAAATACTCATTAGAAATAAAAATATTTACCATATTATCAAAGTAAATGATATTTATTCTAATATTTAATAATCCATGGTGATTGACATAAAAACAAAGTATGCCACTAAATTATTATTGACAGTAATAAGTATATAGAAGTTTAACTGCTTTGGCAGTCAAGAAGATAGTCAAGAATTGTCTATATAACCAAATCTTGAGGGTAACAAGAAACAAAAACTATTTAAATTTTTTCGCAAAGAGTCATGACTATTATGTTTTTTTGAACTTTGATCCACTATATGAAGTAATTCAAAAAGGAAGCCAAAAGTAAATATTCTAAGGAGGAAGAACAAAATTAAAATCACTGTCAAAACTGAGTGAAATTTATAAAAATACAATTCATTCCCCAATTGATAAATGGTCAAAGGATATGAATAGGCAGTTTTCAGACAAAGAAATCAAAGCTATCTGTCATCATGTGAAAAAATGCTCTAGATTACTATTGATCAGAGAAATGCAAATTAATACAACTCTGAGATATCACTTCACACCTATCAGAGTGGCAAATATAAAAAAATGGAAAATATTGGATGATGGAGGGGATGTGGGAAAATGGGACTCTAATCTACTGTTGGTGGAGTTATGAAAAGATCCAACCATTCTGGAGAGCAATTTGGAACTATGCACAAAGGGCTATAGAACTGTGCATACCCTTTGATCCAGCAATACCGCTGCTAGATTTAGATCCCAAAGACATCCCCAAAAAGAGAAAAAGACCTAATTGAACGCAAATATTTTGTGGGTTTTTTTGCAGGGCAATGATGGCTAAGTGACTTGCCCAGGGTCACACAGCTAGTAAGGGTCAAGTGTCTGAGGCCAGATTTGAACTCAGGTCCTTCTGAATCCAGGGCCAGTGCTTTATCCACTGCACCACCTAGCTGCCCCTGTACACAAATATTTATAGCAGTTCTTTTTGTGTTGGCTAAGAATTGGAAATCAAAGGAATGCTCATCAATTGGGGAATGGCTGAACATGCTGTGGTATATGATGATGATGGGATATTATTGTGCTACAGGAAATGACAAACAGAATGATTTCCTGCTTGTCAGGAAAGGCCTGGAAAGACATGTATGAACTGATGTATAGTGAAGTGAGCAGAACCAAGAGAACACTACACAGAGATAGCAATATTATTTGATGAACTGTGAATAACTTGACTATTCTCAACAATACAATGATCCAAGATAATCCCTAAGGACTAATGATGAAACATACTATCCCCCTTCAAAGAAAGAACTGATATTGATGGAACAGACTGAAGCATGCTATTTTTCACTTTCTTTCATTTTTTTCTTTTATTCAAATTTTCTTGTATAAAATAACTAATATGGTACTGTTTTACATAATCACACACACACACACACACACACATATATATATATAACTCATATCTGATTGCTTGCTGCCTCAGGGAGGGAGGAGAGGGAGGGAAGGAGGGATAAAAATTGGAACCCCAAACTATAAATAAAAATGTTTATTATTTTTTAAAATCAGTTTCAAGTGGCTGGCAAGTTCATTATGTATAATGCAGAGAGAAAAGAGAAAGGAAAAAATTCTGTTCTACTGGAGTTATATAAAAGGCATGAAGCATAACCCCTGGGATGTGAGTAAAGATTTTCTAAAAAGCAGCATTATATGTCCTCCAAGCAGAATTCTAATACATTAACAAGTATCAAGAAACCTCTTACAAGGCTAAAGAGAAAAAGATGCCTTCTGGTAGGTTTTGCTGCATATGGGAACATATAAATACAACCTGGTTAATTGAGAGAAGTACCTTCTTTGTGGAGTGTACACGAGAGATGCATCTGAGAGCCTGCCAAGATTCTGTCACTGATAACTGCTTCTACTGGTTCATATAAGAATAAGTTATATAGGCAGAAGAAAAGTGAAATGTAGCTCTAGTGATGCTGAAGCTTTGAGTAGGAAACCAAAAGACTTGGAAGGTACAGTTAGAATATTTTCATTTTTTTTTCATGTTGAAGGTCATAGCTTTGGAAGAGGAAGATTTCAGAAATGTGCTGCTTTACACACAGAGAATATAATTTCATTTATTGTATTTGTATTCCCAGTGGCTGGCACTTAGTTGTTTATCATTTGATTGATGAATGATGTTGAAGAATAGAATTTGCTTTTCTGAACCATACCATATGAAAATAGAACAATGGATTCATAGAAAGGTACAAAGTGTATCTCATGAGGACTAAAAGGAAGTGTTTGGTAGGGGACTATTCTAACTTCATCAAAAGAGATTGAAACTTAATTCATGGGGAGACAGATGTCAAATTAAATGTCCAGGGGAAAAAACCTATAAAATTAAAATACCATAGGAGATGAAGGTAAGTTTCCTCCATCAAGAATAGCAGTAGAAGGCAGCTGGTTGGCACAGTGGATAAAGCACCAGCCCTGGATTCAGGAGGACCTGAATTCAAATCCAGCCTCAGACACTTGACCCTTACTAGCTGTGTGACTCTGGGCAAGTCACTTAACCCTCAATGAATAATAATCATAATCATAATAATCTTTTATTTCTGGGAGAAGATAAGGATCATTAAAGGAGTTCTACAATTCCCCAATCTAACTGTCTACCTTCTTATTTATTTCCAGGCCCAACACACTGTCCATATAATATTATCTGTAGTATACATACTGATGGACAAGCTCTATATATTGTTCATCCAATTGCCCAATTGTTCACCCAGAATCAGAACAACAGATCAACAGATATTCTTCTAGTACTTTCTTTTTCCTTGTATAGCTGATCAAACCAAGTTCTTTTGAGTGGCTAGAGGGAGAAAATATATGATGGCAAAAACTTGAATCCAGTAATACATTTAAATTAATTTGTATTTTATTAATCACAATAGTACCTGCATGCTAGGTGGCGCAGTGGATAAAGCACTGGCCCTGGATTCAGGAGTACCTGAGTTCGAATTGGCCTCAAACACTTGACACTTACTAGCTGTGTGACCCTTGGCAAGTTACTTAACCCTCATTGCTCCACAACAAAACAAGACAAAATACACACAAAATGTAAGTAAAACATTATTCAGGCAACAGAAGGTATATTTATTTACTATAAGTCACATTATATATTTAGTTGGCACTAAATAAAAATCAAAATGGCACTACTTGGTGTGTATATATATTCAAGGACTCCTCGTAAAACTTGTCTAGCCCACAAGCTGGGAACCATGGAACAAGATAATCTCTAATATCCTTTTCCCCATCCCCACTATTCGATGATTTTATCATTCAAATTGAAGTATGTCCATACAAAGGTGATGTAGATAGTAAAGAGATCTCAAAATCAAGTCATTTGAGGATTATCTCAAGGAACTAAACATTTTTTAGCTTGGACAAGTCTTTTTATTTATTTATTTTTTTAGTGAGGCAATTGGGGTTAAGTGACTTGCCCAGGGTCACACAGCTAGTTAAGTGTTAAGTGTCTAAGGCCAGATTTGAACTCAGGTACTCCTGACTCCAGGGCCGGTGCTCTTTCCACTGTGCCACCTAGCTGCCCCTTGGACAAGTCTTAAAGGGAAGCATGTTAACAATAAGGAAATGTCTGAAAAGTTGTGCTTTAAACAGAAATTACACATTTTGTGACTCTTCAGAGAGAAGACAGGACTAATGGATAGAAATTACAGGAAGACAAATTTCTTCATGTACATGGAAGAATTTCATGGCAAGAACTGAATGAATCATCTGGTAAGGCAGTGAATTTGATATTACCTAAAAGTTCATATGAAAACTGGATAAAGATGCTATGAAGGGTTTCCTGCATAAGATGAAAAGCTAGACTAAATGATTTCTAAAGTTTCTTCCATCTCTTAAGAGCTTATGAATCCTGGTTGCATCAAACATCAGCAAATGCTTCCATAGCACAATAATTTTATTCCAAGTAATAAATTAATATATTTGCAAAAAAAAAAACATTTTGCAAACATATCTTGTTGCTTAACAGCTCAAATTCAAGCCATCCATTTCTACATGGATGATAAAAACAAATGTTTCCAAATTAGAAACATTCTTGGTTTGACACAGAAACAAGCTTTCAAAGCACAGCTAGGCAAAATAATGTCTCTACAAAAGGCATTTAATTTAGGAAATACTTGTCACTGTAGAAACAAGAGTAAAAGTAATTTGAAATTCATCAGAAAATGTTTCTTGCTTTTTCACTTTATAGTCATATAATCAGAAAGGTAGAAGGAACCTAGTCTAGACCCTTCACTTTACAGGTAAGGAAATTGATTTTATGATCAAAGCTGCCCATATTACAGACTTCTTCACTTGTGGTCCTGTTCTTTCCAAATATATTTCCTTCTTTTTCTTTTCCACTGGTCAAAACTATCTGTCAACTTTTTTTGTTACACTTTTAATTCTTTAGCTAATTCTTAGAAAGATTTTGCCTCTTTCAAATGAGAAATAATACAATTAGTTTGTGCCTATATATTACCTAATAAGGAATAGGAAGTGTTTAACATTACATTTTTATTCTGTTTTCTAATTTTACTTTTGTGGAAAAAATGTTTATCAACAAAGTAACTAAAGTACAAACTTATTTTCTTTTTTGAATCTTCCAAACTTTGGAAATAAGACAGCTTAAGGTTCACTTTCAAGGTGCTGTATTTCAACTATTGTTCCGTTATTAGAAACTAGAATATTCTATACTTCTTTGTGATCCCAGCTGCTTAATGAACAGTGTTGAGATCAAAGTCAAGAGAATTCTCAAAAGTAATCAGTCCAGAAAAATAAGCAGAGTCATGAAATAATCTGGAATAGCAGGCTCAAAGTTGGTGGTTGGAGAAAAGTGGAGATCTGCACAAAGTAAGGTCAAGAAAATAAAAGGTGAAGTCCCAGAAAATCATTTGTCTCATATAAAGTGTCTACCCTAGGCATTATCCTTTTATGGAAATAGTATGCTAGTCAATGACCCCTCATCACAGAACTGCTTCATTTAACTATACCTATGCTCTGAAAATCTCCTGCCTGAAGTTCACTGTTTCTATTGAATTGCATGTAATACTCTCTTAATTACCAATTATATAACTTTGAAAGTATCATTGATTCTTCCCACTTTCTCACCTTCCCCCCATATTTAATCAGTTGATTAGCATTATTTCTACCTCCACATTTCTCTTACTTATTCCCTTTCTCTTTTCATACAGCCACCACCATACTATAGGCCCTCATCATTTCTTGATGAGCCTACTTCAGACTCTTTCTTCTCCAAACCTTCTTCCTTACAGCTGTTAAAATATTTCTCAAGCACTAGACTCACAAACACTTCCAGTAGTTCCAGTATTGTCACTAGAATAAAACATAAACTCTTAAACTTTGAATTTTAGGTCATCAAAAATCAAGCTCTAGTTTACCTTACCAGCTGTAGATAGATAGATAGATAGATAGATAGATAGATAGATAGATAGATAGATAGATAGATAGATAGATAGATAGATGATAGATAGGTAGGTAGGTAGATAGATAGATGGATGGATGGATACCTGTTTATGTATATAGATATGTATGTATGTATATAAAATTCCTTTTCAAATATTCTATTTTGAGCCTAATTAGACTATTATCCATTCTCTGAATTCACCATTGAATCCCATATGTGTGTGCACTCACATATACCTGGGATGGACTTCCTCCTCATTTTTGCCACAGAATCCTTATCTTTCCTTTCAGGTTCAGCTCAATTATCTCTTCCACTGTAAAGCTTTCCTTGATCTCTCAGGTGTTAGTGCTTGATCCCTCTACAAATTGCCTTGCATTTACTTATCTGTGTATATATTTTATCTTTTAGTAATAGTATAAGCTCTTTGAGAGTAGAGACTTTATCTTCAACACTTGTAGATTATAATATACAAAAATGTATAGATATCACAAAAGCTTTATGCCTCAATGTCATAAGCACTTTGCTTAAAAAAACTAAAAAGAATTGATAGGCATTGAACATGACAAGGACCAAATAAGATCACAAATAACAAATCTGATTACAATTTAATGGACAAGAAAGAACTTATTATTATGTAGCAGGTATCCCTGAACTGTCTTACTCTGCACATATCATCAATTCAAGAGTAATAATAAGGAAAAGATATGGCTTGCAATTAACACGATTTAACGATGAAGTATTTAAGCACGTTGTTGAAAATAAAAAATAAGAAGTGAACAACACTTGTGATCACCATCACCACCAACTGTAAAAATTTCATCAAGAAATTAGACCAATATAAATTAATTGGTGTAACAGGGTGGTCAAAAGAGCATGGCAAGCACTTTTGTCAGTAAATATTTGACTTACTTGCCAAATGTAAAGAGATGGTTACTAAAGGCAATACCAGGAACGAAAGAAACTCATATCTAAAATCTTAAAAAGAAGAATGGCAGGCAGTTATGAGCAATATCCTCTCATAAAACAAAGAAAAGCAGTAGATTAAAACCAGTATAAAGAAAGCTTGACTAGATATCCAACTAAACAAATTGACCCCAAGGGATAAAAATATAAAGAACTACAAACAGAAAAAACCCTGGAAAATATTTGCAAAAGTCATTTCAACAAATTGTTTTCTCCATAGAGAAAGCACTACATCAAGGTTACTGGACCCTAATATCACAGTACTTGAAGTGCTTATAGAGAAGGTAGAAATGGCACTAAAAGACAACAATGATAGGAAAAGAAGATAGATATGTACTTAGACCAAGTACATAAAACGGAGATCTATGCTGGAGATTATACAGTTGTAAGGGCTTTGAGGCTTCAAATACAAGGTATATGAGGGAAGGTAACATAACAAAGACACATGAAAAATCTTAACCTTATTAATATTTTCAAAGGGTGACCAAAGGACTATCAATAACTAACCAACATAAAAGCCTAATCTTCCATCTTCGTACAATTTTTGTAAGGATCATCAATAAACAAATTGAGAGCATCTACAATGGTTATCAGAGATTAATAGGGAGCACTACTGATAGGGAATTATAAAGGTATTAATAAGGAACAATCTGGCTTTTATAAGGGATATGATACAATGTACCACACCTTTGTAACTGCACAATTAACTAAAAGATGTAGAAAATATGAGATCATACTGGGTCTCTTATTTGTTGATTATTTTTTAAATTGATAGAACAAAATATTGCATTATGGGCAATATTTATATCAATGAATTATTATAATATATAATATGTAATAAGTTTTAATAAAATATTGCACTGTGTAATTAAGATTGTTCATAATTCATTAGGAAGTGTAACAACAGGTATAACCCTGACAAATGACACTGATAATAAACACCAGATAGAATATAAAATAGTAGTATATAAACTTGCCAAAGGCATTCACAATGATGAAAAAGGTTTGGCATGAACCCAGAGAGTCCCTATGGATAGTGGGGTGAGGTCCTCCAGATGTTCTTGTTTGCAGATGACTTTATTTTGATTATATCAAACTCCAATATATCAAAGAACTTCCTAGAACTGGTTTGTGATCACTTGAGGAATTTGACCAATCCATCTACCCCAAAAAAGATCAAATAGATGAAGAATATATATTGTCTGGATTTAAACATGTATTTGGATGGACAACCTATAGGCTTGGCTACAAACATATATAGCTGGAATAGATAGCATAAATGGAAAACGAGCAGGGTCCAGAGTTGAAAAAAGGGAATAAGAAGTGAATGGTTTACATCTGGAAAATTGCAAAGGGCTTTTACTGAACCAAAGTTTCCCACTGTAAAAAAAAGGTTCATCTTGTCAATACTAATTGCATTTTGTCAGTATTGTTATATAGCAACATGACATGAAACACTACTGCCTCTGAAGAATTACTACAACATAAATGATACTACAATATTATTAGCATTGCTACAATGCTACAACAAAAACTACAATATAAACATTAAGGAACTCTGAAGAAGAATCAGGTTAAAGCACATCATGAAGGCATTGTATGGCAGGAAGAGAAAATGGGCTGGCCACATGGCGAGAGGAAGGGATGAAGAGTGGGTACTCCACTGGTAAGGAGAGCCTCATGAGGAAGGCCTCCAGCATCTTGGGTGACTTCTTACAGTGAACTTTAGAGAGAACAGAACCTAGAGTTGCACAGGAGAGGAAGAAATGAATGGGATGTAATCTACAACAATGGAGGGGACTCCTGAAATGATGAGCACAGCAATTTGCATGTCTGAACATCTCCAGCACTTGACACTAAATAAAAGTTTGTTTAAATGTTGAACATATATAAGATCACTTATTAATAATTAACAACTCTTCTAAGTTTAAACTGAGGCAACTTCCCACAGGCCACTTTAATGCCTACCAGTGGCCACAGCCAGGCTGACTCTCACAATGTTCTTTCTAGAGTGAGAAGGGATTTTTCAGAGTGGGTAAGTTCAACTGAAAGTTTGCTTCCAGGACTGGTCTCCTCTTTCTTTAATATTTATTCATTCACTAAACACATATTGCCTAAATGTTGTGGGAACATCTAATTGTGCACCAAGAGCTTAGCATAGTGAATAGCTCAGTGGAGGCACTTAAGAAATGATTGTTGATTGATTGATTATGATTCCCTTTTAAAGCAAGCCACTTCTAAGAGAACTGAATAGAGACAAAGAGGGTGTAGGGGATGAGCAATGAGGGAGGTCACATAAAATAGCTTCCTTTTTCTGAGCAAAATAAGAATCAAGAACTAATTCGTTCCTCTCTGGGCTCCACTCCTGACTCCCCAGACTTTTTCTACCATCCTACAGTAGCTTCATTAACCTAGGAAGTTCTCTCTGCCTCTGGATTTCTCACATTGGAAGTACACACCTTTTCCATAACCCCTTGCTCTGTTGCCTGGTTTCTTCCAGAGCCTTCATTTTAAGGAAGGCACTCAGGCCACCATATCTTCATCCCTCTCTAGGTTCTACTCCAGACTCTTCAGATGGTCGCTACCATGTGGGCACCAGGTACCTTGCCCTGCCCTCCACACCCCACCCCTTTCAGCTTCCTTTTATGTGTTGTCTTATGCCATTAGAATGTAAATTTCTTGAGGACAAGCACTGTCTTTCTGCTTGCCTTATGCTTTGTTTAACAGGGAGAATGCTAATGAGAATGAGAGCCAGATTTTGGATAGGTCAGCTAATGACACAGTGGATAGAGTACTAGGAAGACCTAAGTTCAAATCTGGCCACAGACATTTACTAGTTATGTAACCCTGGTCAAGTCACTTAACCTTTGTTTTCCTCAGTTTCCTCATCTGTAAAATCGGGATATTAATAGTACCTACCTCCTAGGATTGTTGTGAGGATCAAATGAAATAATAATTGTAAAGAGCTTAGCCAAGTTTCTGGTACATAGTAAGTGCTATACAAATGTTAGTTATTATTATTATATGCATAGAGTAAGCAAAAGACAATTCATTATTGTCTATGAAACTTTTCATCCCAAATGATGCTTTGTATTTCTATATGTATTCTAAGTTCTTAGCACAGTGCTTGGGCAGCTAGGTGGCACAGAGCAGTGGCCCTGATGTTGGGAAGACCTGAGTTCAAATCAGACCTCAGACACTTACTAGCTGTGTGACAGTCACTTAACCCCAATTGCCTTAAACATCCAGGGGCCATCTCCAGTCACTGTGATATTTATCTTGCCATTGGACCCAGAGGGCTCTGGAGGAGAGAGTGAGAGTGAAGTTGGTGACCTTGCACAGACCTCCCTCACTTAAATCCAGTTCAATGCAAGTCATGACATTACCCCCATGCTATGGTCCTCTTCTAGAAAGAAGGATAAACAACAACAGTACAGGGCTTGGAACATAGTAAGCTCTTAATAAATTTTTTTTTAAAAAGCTCTTAATAAAAGTTTGTTGACTAGTCATCTTCAGACAGTGGGAAAGGAAGGAATAGGGTTGAGAGATTGAGAAAAAAGCTGACATAGTCCCAAGAAATGTTATAGAAAATAGATAAAAATGAATTAAAGTTTTGCCATTAGACATGTGGGCTACCTTGTCCGAAAATATATATATATATTTGACACTGCCTTAGACAAAACCTTTCAACCTACATTTAGTGAATAAAGGATTAAAATGAAAATGTAAACACCTGAATGAGGTAACACAATTCCTGAAACTCACTCACACTAGATTTAATTAGGCAATCAATCAACAAATATAAGTGGCTAGTATCAGATAATCCATCTCAATAAATGGGAACAATATGCAAGAGAACACTGGATCTCTCAAAATGGGAAAAGTTTTGCTACTAAAAGGGGAAATGACTTAGAAAGGGGAAGTTATGATTAAAAAAAAAAAAGCTTTACCAAGTTCACAGCTTTGCCTAGGATCACCTCTGTTGACCTTCACTTGTCTTCAGCTGTGCATAAACAAATGAAAACTTGCTTGGAGGAATTTTTGTCCTTTGTGGTTGTACATCTAGGCAGGGTTATATGAACTGAGCTACAGGACACACACAAACACTGCTCTTCACAATTTATTCATAAAAAAACAACAACAAGGCTAACTAAACATGCTTCTTCCTCAGAGAATTGGTGAATTGTGATATTTCTGTAATTACTGCTTTTGTCAATGGGTGGTCTTTCATGTAGACACCTTAAAAGCGAAAATGCTATTAGTCAAAAAGTTTCCATTAGTTCCAAGCTTGCTCAAGTGGAGAATGCTAATCAGCATAAGAAGAGCCAGATTTGGGATATGGCCCATAATGTATATATACATAGTCAGCATGAGATAATTCAGTATTCTCTCTGAAATGTTCCTTCCCAAGGGTACCTTGTTTTATATATTAAAGTTCTAAGCATTGAAAGGCACTTAAAAAATTAGAGAAGATTATGAAAATCATATATTGATGTGATATACATAATAATCTCTCCCTGTTGCCATCTTTTAAAAATCTCTTTGAAACATTCATTTATTCTCCATGAAATCCCTGTCTGCAAGTTTCTAGGAATAAAAATTGATTTATTCTTATTGAAGGACTAAATAGTCCTGTTTCAAGTAAATGAAGTTTGAGAACATCAATAACAGTCTGAAAATTTAGGAAAAGAGGCTTCTAACATAGTATTGTGATATAATTCAGAAATGAATTCATCAATTGTTTTATTTGTCCTCCCTCAGAGCACAGCTATTGTCTGTCATATAATTAAGTGAATATTCTAGCAAATGAATACGCAAAGCAGCAGGGAGTATAGACAGACCATAAGTTTCATGTTGACTCTAAACCTTTTGGCTTCCCATGGTAAGAAAACACTATCTAATGCATTAGAAATAGAATTATTTTTTTTAAATAGAGAGGGAAGAGTAACAAGAGCAAAACTATACCAATGTGCCTCAAACTGGGTGTGAATCAATCTATATGGCATCTGGCCAATATTACAGTATTTTGCCTATAGTTCTAGCCAAACATTTGAGTGTTTACCTAAAATGATTGATTACAAGTATTTTAAGGTCATAACATGAGCTAAAGAATAACTACAAAAGGATGACATATAAAAAGAAAATAAAGTGTCATTTGAATTAGCCAAACAACTTTGTAATAATATTTTTACTAGGGAAAAGATTTTGAAAGAATAATGCTTTATTCTTTTTCTCTCCATTTATATTATCTGAGGACTATACAGCCAATGAACAATAGTGTTGCTCACAAACTACTCCCTAAGGATGGTAACCAAAAGACCTTATCCTGGTCCTCCTTTTTTTCCCCTGTCAGATATAGTCAATACGCTATGCCTGTGGGTTGTCAATATTGCAGATAAACAGCAATTTTCTTTAATTAGTAAATGCATTTTCTTCAAAACCAATTGAACGCTATGAAGGGTCCATAGGTTCATTCACAGATAGAACTGGAAGCAATCTATGACTATACCTAACCTAGGAGTGTGCTGGAGCCAGCTCTAACTGGGTAGCCAGAGGCCATTGTTAAATTTTAAGCATGAGCATTTACACCCCAGAAATCAGCAGTCCTACAAATCAGGGCTTCATTTATTGCTTTATTGATTGTCTAGACTTTAAAAAGTGCTAATAATGCAGATAAAACTTAAAAGTGTGTGTGCATACATTTTTCTCTTGGAAAGCATACACCAGTATACCCCTGATTGCTCCATAAACATAGTGTGAGATCAATAGCAGTTCAGGAGAAGGTCCTGGTGACTGTAGGACAACAACAAGTATTTACATAGCACTTTAAAGTTTGCAAAGTGTTTTACATCCATTATTCCATTAGGGATTAACAACATCCCTCATCTAATCCAACCCCCTCATTTTACAGGTGAGGAAACTGAGCTCTAGAGATATCAAAGTGACTTGCCCAAAGGCACATAGGTAGTATTTGTTTCAGCTTTTGAAGCCAACTCATTTGACTTCAGAGCCAGAGTACTTTCCATTGTATCACAGATTATCTGTTTTACTAACTAATAAGAACTAATAAAAGCATGCAAATGTAGTAGAATAAAGAAGTACATTTCCCAAATATAAATGGAGACATGGTCAATGTAGAATCAATGCTTTCATATTCTTGGAGGAAAAATTTCAAGATGTACAAGTAGCTAAATAAAGCCTACCAATTTAATAAGGGTTAAAAAACAAGGACACATATCATGTCTCATCTTAGTTTCCTTTCTCCAAATACACTAAGCAAATCTTAATGCTAAGTTTCTAGTTCCTTTATCCCTAACAAAAGGAAAAAATTCGTGCTGAAAAGAGTTGAAAGGATCCTAAAGGAGTCATAAGTCAGCCTCTGTGTTCCATTGGCTGAAAAGGGATCCTAAAAAAACCTTACATTTCCAAGCAATCAAATATAAGGTCTTTTGAGCGCAAAAACTAATTAAAGGGGCAGCTAGGTGGCACAGTGGATAGAGCACCAGCCCTGGATTCAGGAGAACCTGAGTTCAAATCCGGCCTCAGACCCTTGACACTTACTAGCTGTGTGACCCTGGTCAAGTTACTTAACCCCAATTGCCTCACCAAAAATAAAATAAAATAAAATAAAAACTAATTTTTAAAAATCCACCTTTGTATCCTAACACAGTGCCTGGTTAATTTTAGGTGCCTAATAAATGCTTGTTAATTTGAACTGGATAGCCATGAAAAGACATGAGCAAGGATGTCCAAGGAAAGCAGGCAGGATAGGAAGAAGGGGCTTCCCAGAGTGAATGGAAAGAAGGCAAGTTCACAGCTGGGTCTTCAGTAGCTGCAGCCAATTATCAAGTTTCTGGATCAAGCTAAAAAGTTAAGTGTGGAAGGGTGGGGAGAGCAGAAACTGTAGCATCAAACTGGGCGATTTTAGGGAACTAGCATACTGGATACAGTGGTAACAAGTAGGATTAGACTGAAAGCATTGAGCATAAGAGTATGGTCAGGCACAGACTCCAGAAGAAGAAAGAGCAGCAGACCCCCGAGTAGCCCTGAATCTTCTGGAGCAGTGTGCAAAGCAGGGACTTGATTGCTTGGTCCTATGAGATCCGTGGAGACTTTGACTGACTCTCAGGCCTGGTGGGGGGGTGGGCAATGAAAAAGGGAATGGCCATCATTGTAAATTGAATTATACCTATTCCTTTGTTGGGCAGAATCACATGAGAATACCTTTAATGTTCTTTGAGTAAATCGCTTCCAACTATATATGCTTCTTGTTAGCTTGATAGTTGCAGATGAAAACTCACAGGGGAGAACCGGAAATGAGACAAATTTAGATATTTCAATAATTCTTCTGGGTATGCATTTATTTTGGGAGAGGGGGGAGATACCCTAAAGATATTATTAAACAAAGGGCACCAAGACTAAAACTAGTCTATAGGAGCCCAGAGCTGTAGTTCTAAGGCAAAGATTACACTAATAACTATTCATTATGGTTAAAGTTACATGATAGAATTCTAAGACTGCAAAAGTTCAAAAGCTCACAAAACATTGTTCAACTAGGATTGTTATTCTAGGACAGTATTTCAGGTTTTGATTGAAATGTCTTGAAAATTCATAATTGAACCATTCAACATCTTGCCTTCACAAATCATTTCAATCTGGCTTTCTAATATAGTCTCAAAAGGCACTAAATTTCTTTCTACTCAAATGAAAACACATTTTTTGGAGGGAACTCACATTATTCCACTGATTCACTTCACATGTAATATTAAATTTGACCTTTTGTCTATTCTCTATGGAAAGTGTGCTTGATCTGGAGTGAGAGGACCTAGTTTCATTCAAATCCCAACTGTCTTACTTACTATCTGTGTTACTGTGACCAAGTCACTTGATCATTTTGCAGTTTCAACCCAACTATAAAATAAGAGGGTTGGGACTAGATAATCTCAAAGTTCACTTCTAGCTTTAAATGTATGATTCTATGAATTCCTTCCTCTCAATTACTGAAGTAATCTGTGTATGATAACTAGTCTGTTTCATGTAAATGCTTATTTCTTCCATTTGAAAATTTAATTAAAGTTCCCTCTTATTAAACCAGGAAAGGGGATGACTCAGTTTGTTCTTTCACATGAGCTTTCTATAATGTAGAAAGTCATTGAGTGAAGTACCAAAGAAAATACTTCTTTCAATGCTTTGCTAGTAGTTTTCAGCAACAGTCCTGTCAGATTCTATACTCTATCTTTTATGCTCACCAAGGTAAACAAGTATGAGGCCTCTACAATTCAATTCAATTCCAGACAAATTTACATTTGAACTTGTGGGAAGCACTGAGAATACACAGGGACAAAATGATCTCTGCCACTGAGAAGCTTAATGTTTTATAAGATTAGAAAGGGGAAGGAAAATGGTGGGCAAGAATAACATAACTACTATAGAATCCACCATGGATCCTGTTTTGATGCTCCAGCAACTACTGGGACCTTCCTTTCCTCCCATAATCCTGCACATGAGAAGTAAGACCTTTATTCCAGAGATCACTATTCCTAGGAACTACTACTATGACCTTTGCATGGAATTCTTCTGATTCTTTCACCCTGTGCCTCCCAAATGTGGAAGAACCTACTTTAATACTTCTCATATGGTTTTCATCTCTTCCTATCCCTTAGTTCATATCATATGAAAAATAAAAAGTCGTTAAAAAAAATTCAAGTGATTTCCTTACACAATTGAAAAACCTCTTACCTCCCTCATGGGGACACTGTGAGGATCAATTAAGTTTGAAAAAAACCATATAAAGTGTTTTGAAGTCTTTGAAGATAGGTTTTATGATAAACATAAGATATTATTATTGTTATTATATTTCTCCCTAGTGTCATAGATTTAATTTCCTGCTCATAATTCCTTCTTAATTTCATTGTAAAATGGAATGAAAACTCTTCTGCTGAACTTGAGCTTTTTCCTTAGACTATCACCTCTACGGAAGCATTATTTTTTTTTTTCTGAATCAAAATTCTATTTGATCCACTGCTCTAACATGCATGATAAAATAATGAAATAAAAATAACCAACCACTGCCTAGAGAATGGCAACTTTATTTTAACCAATCTCAGTGTTACTTTTTAAATGTTGGCTGAATCTTAAACGTTTTGAACCCTACATGACCTTAGTTTTTTACTAGGATATCATCTATAGAAAGAACTAAATAACCTGCAGAGATGGGCATTTATTAAAAATGAGTAGGGTCTTGAGGTAGTCAAGAAGAAGAAAGTTTTCATTGAATTGATGCCTGTTATTTTGTTTTTGAGACCCAACACATTTTTCTAAAAAACATATAATGGAAAATTTGCAAAGTTTACCTTACCAAACTAGAAAATGTACGAAATATATTCCTCATTTATTTTAAATGCAAATGATGTGAAAAGCTAAAGGACTAAAGTACAATGATATCCTTTACTATACAGCAGCAAAATATAATAAAGATATACTGAAACCACAGCCAAACTTTGTCAGTCATAGACTTCCCTGGGAAAAAAGTTGTTCTGAGAGAGTAATTTTTACACAGTCAATTAAATTACACAGAATAAAATTATCCCTTATTTTTACTTACTCATCCCAGAATAAATTGTCAAGATAGCTCAAACAGGAAACACCCTTCAAGCGAGAATATTTGTTGTTCCTCATGGAAGTATCAGTCAACCAATCAGCAAGTTTAATGATGAGTAATAGGCAAAGGGTTCAAAATGAGTCAAGAATAACAAATGTGTATGAGAAAAAGCAAATGGAGTAGGTCAGAAAGGATAAAACTCTGCACCTATAAACACTGGAAACAACTGGACCATCTGTGTAGCCACAACACCTGGACAGGAAATTCTATTGCAATTACCGGTTTTTTAGGTTCAAGGATGCTTGATTTGCAGAGACCAGGAATTAGAAGACCTCTGGTTATCAGCAGAGTAACTGGCATAAATTCATTGCATCTCTCTTGTCTAAGCTATTAAAAGAGAGATATTTGTATACTGCTACTTTATATGCTTGCTTTTATTATTTAAACTTCAAGAACAATCCATATTTATTTTCCTCATGGCTCTTGTGTTGTACCCAATTTCATCTTGCCTTGATACTTTCAATCAAAATGGAATTTCCCTTGAATTTAGTACAGGTTGAACTACTTAGTGATTATGTCTATGTTATATATGTTAGATTAAAATCTAACCTATTAGATCTTGAATAGTGACTGGTTCTTTAAAAAAAATAACATAAGCTACAGTACAGAAAGTAGTGCAGTGTGTATTATAAGATAGAATGACCATTCAGTAATTTGAAAGTAAATAGAGATTTTTCAGGAGGCATGTAAAGAAAAGAGAGGGAGGGGGGCAATTAGGTGGTACAGTAGATAAAGCACTGGCCCTGGATTCAAGAGGACCTGAGTTCAAAACAACAAAACAAAAATAAAAAACTAAAACAAACAAACAACAACAAAAACAAAACAAATGAAGGAAAAGAGAGAGAGAAAGAGGCAGGATAGTCCAGTAGAGAGGGAACTGGTCTACCAACCTTAGACAATATGCCTTCTGGGTTGAATCCTTTACTTTGACTCAGGAGATCTGAATTCTAGACTAAGCTATATGATTAATTCACTGAGTGATATTGGGCAGGTCTTAACTTCTGTAGATCATCTGTAAAATTAGGGTGTTATGTATATTTTACTAGTTCATATAATTGTTGTAACAACTAAATAAAATTATATATAGGCTGTCCCCAGAGTCTTCTGTTTTTGTTTGTTTGTCTTTTTTTGTTTGCAGGGAAATGAGGGTTAAGTGACTTGCCCAAGGTCACACAGATAGTGTCAAGTGTCTAAGGCTGGATTTGAACTCAGGTCCTCCTGAATCCAGGGCCAGTGCTTTATCCACTGTGCCACCTAGCTGCCCCAATCCCAAGAGTCTTAATGCAGTTTTAACCAATTAAAGTTACACTAATACTTTTGGGACAGTCTATATGTAAAATTGTTTTCAAAAATAGAAATAATTATGCAATTGAATAGTATTATTATAATTGCCATCTATTGTTTGAGTTTTAAGAGGAATCAGGTATCCTTTCTCTGTGCTCTGTGTTCTTTTCATTAGAAAAATTGCTTTCTGAGATGATATATCATATGAAAGATATTTATTAAGCCATTTTCATGTGCTATACATTGTGACAAGAGCTACAAATACAAACACAAGCAAGCAAGATAGTCCAAGGAGCTTACATTCTAATTGGGGAATACAACACATAAAGGGAACCTAGAGAGGGGCAAAGAACATATCCTGGGTAACACAGTTGTCTAAGAAGTGATGTCTAAGGAGTGATGTTAAGGTATGGCTCCTGGAAAGATCAATCAAAAACTCTGCTATCAGAGCCTTGGATCCCAGGGGATTAGTCCAAGGTTCTGATGTGAAGAAGATGAGTAAGATTTCTTTAAAAGGGACTAATAGGGCAGCTAGGTGGCGCAGTGGATAAAGCACTGGCCCTGGATTCAGGAGGACCTGAGTTCAAATCTGACCTCAGACACTTGACACTTACTAGCTGCATGACCCTGGGCAAGTCACTTAACCCTCGTTGCCCTGCAAAAACAAAAAAACAAAAAATAAAAGGGACTAATAGCAATTCCCAATCTCATCCTACGCTGTTCTTAATCTGAATTTGTCCTCGCGTGTGGCTTTTTTCTTTGTCCTTCTTATTACAGAAATGTATGACTGGAATACAAAGTGAGCTGGTCCCAGAGTAAGAAAGGAGGACTAAAAAATGGTTAGCTAACATGGTGCACTACTACCTATATATTGTCAAAAGACTTATTGTAATGCCCCCAGAACACTGGAGAGAGGACTTATGAGGATGTGTGAGAAGACAAGGATAAGAGTCACAGAGAAGAAAGTACAGGAGGATTACCACCTGTAACACTAAAGGAAATAGCCACGTTGATGAGGTCACAGATCCAATGCAGTAAGTCAGTCAGTGAGCAAGCCTGTATGAAGTACTTGCTGTGGGCCAGGCACTGTTATAGGCACTGAGGACACCAAGAAAGAGTCCCTTTTTTTAGCAGAGTTCCTGTTCTCAAGGATAAGGATATCACATCCTAATAGCCAAAGTCACATACATACAAATATATACATAAAAAATACACCCAGTGTAAAAATATGGTAATATTAGAGGGAAGGCAGTAATAATGAAGGAAGGAGGACAACTTCAGAAGGTACAATTTTAGCAAAGACTTGAAGAAAACCAAGGAAGCAAGTAGGCAGTGATGATGAGGGAGAGTAATCCAAGCAAGGGTAAAAGTCCCCAAAAAGCGAAAAGTCATATATTTGAAAGATGGGAGTGTTATGTGCACAGAATAGAGGAAAGCCCAGGGTCACTGGGTCAGAGAATACCTGCAGGAATGTAAAGAGGACTGGAACACAGGAAGAGCAAGAATTATCTTGCTTGTGTTTATATCCCTAGCACCTGACACAATGCTTTGCTAGGTAGTACAGTGGACAGAGTATTAGATCTAGTCAGGAACATATAATTTTAAATCCAGCTTTAGATAATAGCTGTGCGACCCTAAGAAAGTCACTTATCCTTTGTCTGCCACAGTTTTGACAGCTCTGAAATGGGCATCATCATAGTACCTCGCTTCCATGACTTTCATAAGGATCCCATGAGATAATATTTGTAAAGTGCTTAGCGCAGTGTTTGGCACATAGTAGGCCCTAATAAATGTTTGTTTCTTACCTTCCTTCCTTTAGAAGTCTAATATTTTAGATTTGATCCTGGAAAGAATGTAGAGACAGTTGAGTTTATTGTGGGTGGGGATTGGTGGGATCGGGATTGGGACAAGGTCAGAACGGGCCATGACTTTCATAAGATTCTTTTGGTAGTTGAGTGGAAGATGGAGTTGAATGGAGAACATTTTGAGGCAGGGATATCAATTAGAAGGTTATGGAAATAGCTACCCAGGCATGTAGTGATGAGATCCTGCACTAGAGGGGTGAATGTGTGAGTGGAGAGAAGGGGGCACATTTAAAAAGTGTTGTGAAGGTAGAAAAGACAATTTAGTAATCTAACAAGACATAGCAGCAAATGAGATATGACATATCAGTGATATTAAAGAGCTCAGGATAACATGAATGTTGAGACTGTGGGTAACTGGGAGGATGCTGGTACTCTCCACAGTAATGGGAAAGTTTGTAAGAGGGAAGAGTTTTGTGGGAAAGAGTGTTTTCTTTTGGACATGTTGAATTTTAGATTTCTGAAGGACTTCCAGTTCAAGATATCCAGGAAGCAATTGGTCATCTGAGACTGCAGCTCAAGAGGGAGAATAGAGCAGGATAAATAGATTTGATAATCATATGGATAGAGATGATAATTGAACTCATAAGAGTTAATAAAATCACCAAGATAGCAGAGAGGGAGAAATGGGAAAGGGTCACAACAGAATCTTATGAGATACACAAGGTTAGTGGATTTTATATGGAAAATACAGGAAAGAAGATAGAGACAGAGAAATCAGACTTGGTAGGAGTACAATTAGGAAAACCATGTAAGGCAAACCTAGAGAGGATAATGACTATAGGAGGAGGGTGACTGCCAATGTGAAAGGTTACAGCTAAAGCCAAAATGAATGAGAATTGAGAAAAGGACTTTTTGAGATTAGAGGATGAAGAAATCATGGTAACTTTGGAGAGAGGTGTCATTTGAATATGGAAGTTAGAAGCTGGATAGCAGAGGGTTTGAAAGAGAATGAAAAGAGAGGACCTGGAGGTACCAAATGCAGCTGGATTTCTCAAGGTGTCTATCCATACAGAGGAGGAGAGATGTAGAAAGATGGTCAGATAAGCAAGGTGTTTTTTTAAAGAAAAGGGGAGACATGAGTGTGTTTGTGGGCAATACACAAGAGAGATTAGACACGGAGAGATTGAAGCTTAGTGAAAGAATGATAATGATAATGGAAGCAATCTGTTTGAGATGGTGGGAAAGGGATGAAATCAAGTATGTATTTAGAGGACTTAGCCTTAAGAAAAATGAAAACCTCTTCAGGCAAAACAGAGATAAAGGAAATAGTGGGGAAAGATATGTGTAATGTGAGTCAAGGTGGTGGATATAAAGAAGGAGCTCTCAGCAAACATCTCAGTTTTTCAAGGAAAAGAAGGAAGGGAGGAAAGTGTAGCCAGTACATGGACAATAGCCTGAAAAAGAAATGAGAAGTAGAAAGATTGGTGGCCATGGTGATGACAAAGAAAAAGTCTAATGGTCCTACTTCAGAAAAAAAGATATAATTATAAAATAAAAGGATCCTACAAAGGAATTTTGGATTTCATGAACATGGAAATAGAACATTTGTAGTGATATGATCACCTCTGTGTATAGCTGAAATGGAGGGGATGAGTGAGGCAGGAAAAATGAGTAGATTGCGGAACTGGGAATTTGAACTATTTGAAGGTAGATCAAAAAATATGTTAATTTACACTACTATGAGGGCCTTGGTTGGAGTGGAGAGAAAAACTGAACTTAGTGAAGAAGAAAGTAGGATGTCCCAGAGGTAAGTAGATAAACAGCCACCAGAAACTAGACTGAGTGATGAATTTGGATTTGAATATACCTCAGTGGAGGAGACACTGCTGAGTAATGGCACTAGAAGGATGGTCTGGAAGTGACAATGAGGATCAAGGAAAATTTCAAGTTTCTCACACACACTCACACATCATACTACAAACACCATACGGCCACCACCACCACCACCAATGATTTGGAAGGTATGAATAAAAAAGTGACCATGAATAGAAAGGGTAGCTAGGGATACAATATCAAAATCTCAGTGAGAGCAACAAGACAATTAAACAGGAAAGAGAAAGTTTGAAAATGAAAGCAAATTTAATATACAGCAAGCAGGCATTTCGGAGAGCACAGTGGAAGGAGTAAATTAATTTACAGTGGGAAATTTGGGACAAGTAGAGGTAGGGTTGAGGTATATGGAAACAAGAGTGGAACATGGAGGAATGGGGTTCGTACAATGACAGAGGTGATAATAATCACAGAAACAGGGACATGAGGAAGAGGTGGGGGTACGCTAACCTTTGAGTAATGATTCCAGGAAGCTTATAACTATCTGGAGAGAGGTCTATTGAGGGAAGTAAGTGATTAGAGTGTTCACACCCCTCTCCACCTCAGTGCAGGTGAAGATGCTATGTACTGAGTCTAAGGAAGCCCACTTCACAGCAGGAAGGAGAAAATCAAAGTATGTCCTGAAAGAATCTGGACAGGGTCCAGTCCAAGGTTGACCTCCAGAGCACTAAAGAAGGCCCTGGGGTGAAAACAGATGTTTGGAGGCTGAGGTTGATTTGGTGCTTCTAGGAGAGTTTCTAGGGAAAAGAGGACAGAAGAGAGTGACTTAGATCGAGGGCTAATTCAAGGTTTGCTGGGAAGGCCCTGGAACCAGGATCCAATACAGATGTAGTATAAGGAGGGGGAAAATGGTTTTGGGGAGAAGAAAATGAGTTTGTATTTGGATATATTGCATTCTAGTTAAATGAAGTTTATCTCATTGGAAATATTCATTACACAACCAGAAAAAAGGAAGTGGGGACTAGAAGGAGAGGTCAGGCTCAGAAATATAAATTTGGACATCATCCAAATGGAGGTAAAATTAAAGCTTGGGAAGTATATAAGAGAACCCCAGATATCTTAAGTTCTAGCTTTTAATTACAATGTATTCTCTGTATTATCTATTTACACAGATCTTTTTTTCTTAATTATCTTGGGGCAATATTCTATAAAAGAAATATCCAAGTGACATTTTACCTATATGATGATTCATGAGTAAGACCTCATTTCACAGAACCTTTATTTTTTTAAATGAATGAAAATAACACTGGTGGTTGTAAATTGAAGTTATTAAGCATTAAAATCCAATAATATTTGCTTGTATTACAACCTCCAAAGATAATGCTATTTTCCTATTAAATAATTAGGAACACTGTAAGTTGTCCCCACTAATAATAATCTGAATAACTAATGCTGAATCCTACAATTCTTCTAATTACTCCAATTTTTCAAATTACCAAAAAAGGATTTTTTAAAATAATTTTTACTATCAACCTGTTTCCCACATTACTCGTATAAAAAAGAAACATGTAATGATTTATACCCATAATTTTAATAACATAACAAATAGATAATAAAATTCTATTGATTCTCAAAGATTTTTGTTGGTTTAAAATAAATTTGGATACTGCCAAATTATACTCAGCATACTATATGAAACTGTAATAAAGTATTCTTAGATAAACATAGTATGTGAACATATATTTACCTAAATATAATTATAAAATGTGAAGTCTGGTAATATGATTAAAAGGCATGAAGAACAGGCATATCACTTAAGTAACCATAGCTTATGTTACAAAGTATGTTATATTTATGAAGTGTATGATTATGCATTTTATTTGATCATCATTACTACCCTGTGAGTTATATGAAACAAGTGACATGCTTCCATTTTGATAAGAGAGATTAAATGTCTTAACCAGGGTTACCTAGGAAGGCAACATAAGATCCATAATTCAGGTCATTTACCTCTAGCTCTGTTGTTTTTTTGTTTTGTTTTTTTGCTTTGTTTACATCCCACCAATATGGGTGAGTATTCTTGTACTTATTTGCTGTTGCTAGGCTCTATTAGCCTTTGGAAGTTAAAAAAAAGTCTTTCCCATTGCTGTTCCTAGTCCAATTGTCAAAAAAAAAGGCAAGATAAGATACACTCAAAAATAAAGGTGAATGAAAAATCTATTACAATTTAGAATTCTATACCTTAAGAGGTGATTCAACTAGTTCACACTGTCTGTGATTATAATAGTTCTGGATAGGAGTCAATTGAGGGCTCCTCTCCCTCATTTCCATTTTGCTACTGCTGGAGCCAGAATAGAATAAATTAGTTTATCTTTCCACTAATCTAAAATCTTTAAGGTAGTGGCAGATAGAAAGACAGCGGAAAGCCTCTCAAACACTCACCACACGGTACATTTGATTATTCCTCATAACACATCTGATGGAACCACATATTTGTACTGATCTATATGTCACATGTTTATAATTAACATCTTTGACCCAATGTTTTCAAGTAGCTGAGAATACACATCAGACACGAACATGTTCACAAGTTTTACTAGTCAGAAGAAATGCAAATAGATGTAGCCCAGTCATTTCTTCCTCAGAGCCTTGAGGCTCATCATCACTAATCTGGTTCTTTAGTTTTATAAGAACTAACCTTAAGGGAAGAAGGGTAATTTCTACATCCTATAAAGGAACCTACCAAAATTTCATAAAGGTTTCAATCATTATGCTTTAGGTGTTGATCACTCTCCCTTTCCTGAAAATGACTTCCATATACTATAAATAATGTATAGTGGTTTAAAACAATCAGTACATTTCAAAAGTTATATTATTAGACCAACATATTCAGTTTTCAGGGAGCTAATATTCCTTTAGGAGCATAAATTGTGATGTCTAATAGCCAAAAGCCAAGTTATTAGAACTTCTGCAAATGTTATCTGAAGCTAGTGCAGAGCTACAAATGCAGTTTTCCCAGAAACAGGGAAAACTAAGTACATATAAAGCTTCTTTAATTAGTGTTTCCACTTTTAGAATGATGATCAAAGCAACAGAAATAGATGAGAAATACCCAAAATGCAAGCATATGGCTCTGGATTATATGTATTCTATTTTTGCATTATGAATTTACACAAATACTACAACATTTTGACTTCAGCTAATGTTTACCCTTGAGCCCAGTATGTGTTGGGGGAAGGTACTCCCCCACCCCACCCCCATCTAACAGCTTAATACTACTAACTGAAACATGCTATAGCCAAAAATGGTAGAGTAAAGTAGCTTTTGAGCATCCAGGCTATGTGTTTAGACATTCTCATAGACCTATGTTTGATGCCACAAAAAAAGAAAGTAAAATGCTTCATTCATGTAAACTACAAATTATTTATAATATATTTTCATTAAAAGGGAGGAGGTGGTCTGAAGGGGAGCAAAGAGCAGATAGAGCAGAACACTCATTAAAAAGGAGATACTGTGTAAATCTTTGCATATCTTCACATGTACATATATGTGTGTATGTGTATGTATATATTTATATGCATATATATTAACTTTGACTATTTAGAAAATGAGACTTAGCAGGGCCAGAGTCCATGTGTGGCTTTTCAGGCTGTACTGTACATAGATAGAACATGGTAGAACTCTAAAAGATATTAAGCACTGGCAATGGCGGCAATGACACATCATTAAAGAAAAGAGCTTCCCAAAGCATGTTCTGTACATAAATATTTCAGACTTGGGGACTAAAGAGGGAGGGGAAGGGATCTCTAGAAGTATTTAATAGGACAGTTAGCTATTCTAAGCCCTGTTTTCCTCCATTTCCTGCTTTCTTACAGATGTCAAAAGTTTGGCATTAACTATAAAACAGACCACAAAGAAAAGAAGGCTAGCATAAGTCTTGGTGATTACAAGCAGCCTGCCATTTCTCTAGGGCTTTGCCATTTCCTTAGAAACACTAAAAACTCTTGCTATGTGCCCCCCTCTATATACCTAAGTCTGTGCTTAATAAAGCTCCCCAATTTAAACAAAGTCAGAGTCAGAGTCATATGAGGAGAGTTAACATTGGTTAAAAGTAACAATCTAAATCCCTAAAAGTGTATTTATCATATATATGAACAGCAAATGCGAATCATGAAATGTAGTGTCCCCTCTAAATGTTTAACTTGTTAACTCAACTGTTCCATTTTGTATCTGATCCAAATGAGAAAATGCTAAGTCTGTAAAAATACTTTGTATTTTGTGAGGAATCTGCTCTGAAATAATTACTAATTACTTAATCAAAGGCCCCACAGATATTCTTTTTTTCCCAAACTAAAATGTATATGCATTATATTTATCAAACATCATGCCTTGTTACCGTTGAAAGGGCAAGGACATTGGGGGAAGTGAACTAGGTAACCTGCTAATTCCCCTATAATAGGGCTGAGAATGACACTTCCAAACTGGGACTAGAAAAAAAATGGAAGGGACACAACCAAGGATGCTGCGAGTTTCTGGCACGGTGATGGGCAGCTAGGTGGTGAAGTGGAGTACTGGGTCTAGAATCAGAAAGACCTGAGTTCATATCTGCACTGAGACACTTACTAGTTGTATAACCTGAGCAAGTCACTTAACGTCTGTTTGCCTCTATTTCCTCATTTGTAAAATGGGGGTAATAATAGTACCTACTCTCTGAGTTGTTGTGAGGATCAAATGAGATAATAATTATAAAGCGCTTAGCAGAGTCCCTGGCTTATTTTAAGTGCTATATATATTTTAGCTACTACTATCATTATGATTATTATTGTGATTGTTATTATCTCCAAGCCAAAGCAGGAAGGAAAAGTTCACAATGGTCTTGCAAGAGATGGCTTCAACATGTGGCACATGTTTATAGCAAAATCTCACCAGTTCAGTGGCTGGGAGTCCTGGGCCCACTTTAACTACATGCATCAATCAACACTGTTCAGGGATCAGGAAAGCTCCAGCAAACTTGAGGGCCAGGTGTTTTATAGGGAGTAGTTGCATACTGCTCGGTTATGTTTCTTTGGTTTCCCACCTCCAAATTTACAGGCAGAAAAAGTGCCAAATAGCTAGGAAAATAGAACTTTCATGCTTGGTAGCTTCCAGGCACAGCAGAGAACAAATATGGGGACTTTCCAGAGAAAAAGAGAGGCCAGGAGGGATGTAGGAAGAGAGGGTATGGCTAATAGCATAGGCAACAGGAAGATGCAAAAAGACCACAACACAAGCTCACTGGCCTAGAGCTGACTGAAAATACTTTCTTCCCTTTTGTTCAAAATCAGAATAATATTTGCCCATCTTCAAACCTGCAGCATCCTTCATTTTCTCCAGGATTCTTCAAAGATCATTGACAGTGATTCTACAATCATATCCCACTTGGGTCTGATAATCTGAATCTATTAAGCTCAGCTAGGTACTCTCTGATTATTTCCCTATTTCTTTATTTCAGCTTCCTATTAGCCAGTGTTGTTCAGCCTTTCAAATCTAAAGATCATTCTCCCTGGCACAGAAAAGAGAAGTAAATTAATATTTAGTTCCAAGATGGCACCCACAGACAGAGCTTCCTTTACCTTTTGAAGGATGGTATCATTAAGACAGGAGAGGAGAATATTATCTGCTGTGTTTGGGGTAGAAAAGGAGCTTTCTCAAGATGTGTAGATTTTATATATATATATATATATATATATATATATATATATATATATAAACTAGTCCCTACTATATTATATCTATACAATTGAACTCATTTATATCCTTTATTTATCTACATGGCATAGTATATAGGCCAAGGAAACCATTTCTTCTGTTCTACCTGCATTGATTGTTTCCCAAATGTTCTTTTCCATAATAGTTAACATTTATATAGCATATTAAATTTTGCGGAGCTCTTTACATATTTTATTTAGCTCATTTAATTCACCTCACAGGGTTATTGGGAGGATCAAATGAGATAACACGTAAAGCACTTTTTAAACCTTGAAGTGTTATATAAATGCTGGCTGTTGCTGTTGTTATCTCTTGTACGAGCCCTCTTTCTCTCCCTGACATTGCCACCACTTTGGTGCAGGTCATTCTCACTTCATGCCTGAACTATTATACAATACTGCTGGTGGGTCTTCCTGCCTTGTTTTTCCATGTTCCAATATATCCAACCCTCAGTTGTCAAACCGATCTTCCTATTTGTTTTTTGAGGTTTTTTATTGTTTTTTGCTTTTTGTGGGGCAATGGGGGTTAAGTGACTTGCCCAGGGTCACACTGCTAGTAAGTGTCAAGTGTCTGAGGCCAAATTTGAACTCAGGTCCTCCTGAATCCAGGGCCAGTGCTTTATCCACTGCACCACCTAGCTGCCCCTCTTCCTATTTATTTTGATTGACTACATATTTACATTAGGTTTTGTTTTTCCTGTGTTCTCAATGCAGGGGAGGGGAGAAGAGAAGAAGGAAGATATTGTCTGATTAATACAAATAAAATATTTATTAAAACATTTAAATATTTTTGGCAATGTTTTTTTTAAAAAGCCCTTATATTCCTAAAGCACAGGTCTGGCTATGTCATCCCTGCCCCCCTTTCAATGAAGTTTGGTATCTATTTCCTCTAGAAACAAATATAAAATCCCATTTGCCATTTTTTTCCTGTTTTCTTTTTGGATATTAAACATTTTTATTTAAAGTTTTGAGTTCCAAATTCTATCCCTCCCTGAGTCAGTAAGCAATCAGATATAGGTTATAGATATGCAATTATGTAAAACATTACCATACTAGTAATTTTTTATTAGAAAACAAATAAAAGGGGCAGCTAGGTAGCACAGTAGATAGAGCACCGGCCCTGGAGTCAGGAGGACCTGAGTTCAAATCCGACCTCAGACACTTGACACTTACTAGCTGTGTGACCCTTGGCAAGTCACTTAACCCCAATTGCCTCATCAAAAAAAGAAAGAAAGAAAGAAAGAAAGAAAGAAAGAAAGAAAGAAAGAAAGAAAGAAAGAAAGAAAGAAAGAAAGAAAATGTGTTCAATCAATATCAGTTCTTTCTTTGGAGGTGGATAGTAAGGTTCATCATTAGTCCTTTGGAATTGTCTTGGATCATTGTACCCTGTTTGGCTTTTAAAACCCTTCATAAACTGGCCTCCTCCTACCTTTCCAGTATTCTTCTACAGAACTCCCTCGCACCCACTGCTCTCTCTACCCAGCCCCACCCACCTACTATCCTCCACACATTTTTTGATTCAGTCACCCTCGTCTCTGCTGGTCCTTGAACAAGACGCTCATCTCTGGACCCTAGGTATTTTCACTGGCTGTCCTCCATGCCTGGAATTCTTTCCCTCCTCATTTCCATATCCACACACACACACACACACACACACACACACACACACACACACACACGCAATTTCCTTTAAGTCGCAGGTCTTCTTCCTCTTCCTCACTGAATTATCGCTCTCCTAATGCTACCCATTGAACAGCAGCCTCCCTGGGAAACAGCAACAACTGCTGCTTCTTCAAAGGGGTCAGCTGCCTCATCTTCTGGAAGAGATTTATACTTATTATACAGTTGCAAATGCAAATGCTCCTTCTGGTTTCCATCACCTCTTCGTCACATTCTTTCATTCCACCAACACATTCCACCAACAGATCAGAATTCCCCTTTCTTTCCTCCGACCCTTATTTATCTTTGTTTTGTTTTTTGTTTGTTTGTTTGTTGTGTTTTTTTGAATGTAACAAACACAACTAGTGGCTCAGTGGAATAGAACACTGGGCCTGAAGTTGGGAAGACCTGAGTTCAAATTGAGCCTCAGATACTTCCTAGCTGTGTGACCCTGGTCAAGTCACTTTAACTCTGATTGCCTAACAAAATGTATCCACTGGAGGAGGAAATGGAGAATCACTCCAGTAACTTTGCTGAGAAAACCCCAAATGGGGTCAGGAAGTGTCAAACAAAACTCAAATGACTGAACAACAACTACAAACACACACCAAATAAAATAACCATATCCATATAAAAAGTAGAACAGAAAAAGGGGTTGTAAATGAAATTGAATCTCTATCATATACAATTCCCTTTCTTTTGAAGTATATAATACAACATTCAACATATAACTTCCTCTTAATTTTTTACAGTAAAGCTTTTCTTCCAGTTTTTAAAAGGAAGATTTCATTCCCCTCCATAATTTGAAGAGATATTTGCGTCCCTTTACATTATTTTCTAGAAGGGAGATAATTCTATGTTTTGAACATAGGTAACAGAAACAGAAACATGCCACACTATGCCAACTAACTCACAATTCTCCCCATTCACCATACTCGCTGAGAAGGAAGGGTTTTGTCTCATGTCCCAGTATGACTCCACTCATCAATTCTAGTCTCAGGATTGGCTTCAGTCTTCAGTGCTCTCTCTTGAGGTTTGTCTTATTTCATGGAATTGTATGATTCCTCTTGCCACACTTCAGGTTTTACCTCTCCTGATCTTTTATAGTGGTACATATCAGTCCCCTACATCACTTCATTGATGATTGCTTCTTCCCTAGGTGGCCTTTTCTCTTCTGTTTCCTGTATTTCCTCATGAGAATGTTTCATCAATTTCAGTTTTCCCAATTCAACCAAAAATGTTTATTTAATGCCTATGTATGAGGTACTGTATTTTCAAAGATAAAAATGTAAAAAATCTGCCCCCAAGGAGTTTACAATTTACTGGGGGATGCAATGTGTATATACTGATTCTATATATTTAACATAGTGTTAAACTCGTTGAGAGACCTGTGTTAACAATAACTCAGCAACATACAAAAATATGTAAAATTATGAACATATTTTTCAAAAGGTATTTGAAAGCAGTCTCTCAATTTTAATCATGAGACTCTTTTCAAAAGTTTCATCTTAGCCAAGGTTCATTATTTCTTCTATAGATCTAATAAATGACTAACATCTCATCCAGGACATTTAAAATTTATTTAAATTCATTTTGAATGTGCTACATGAAGGCCAGACACAAAACAGCTAGAGATTCCATGCACAACCAAGGATCAGAGATAAGCCAGCGGCAGGTTGCCAACTCCTCCTTACTCTCCAACTTTAATTAATACAAGCACTGTTTCGCATTCATTTCCATGAACAAAATTCTTAAATTTATCTAGAATTTAATTCAGTAAATTTAACCCAATATATATCGGCTTCAATATGTACAATAATTTTCTTTATATATATATATATATATATATATATATATATATTTTATATTAAGAAAAAGAGTCTTACAAGTTATAAATAGTATAATAGGGGCTTCATATAAAGTACTTTAATTAATTCAGATTTTCATTAAAAAGACTAAATTTTATAAAGAATTAAGAAAATTTCATATGGGTCTTTATACTAGAGTGAGTTAAATAATTTGCTAATGAATTTACAGAAGAGAAATGTTTCAAGGCATTCAATAAAAACTAGTATTAACATATTCTTTTTATAGATAATTCTCAATAACCTAATATAGCTAAATTTTTAAAATATCTGCACACTAAACTATAGTTTCGGCCTATAAAAATAAATGATTCACACTAAACATATGGCCTAAGGCAATAATTTACCACTCAGATATAATTTATCTCTCATAATGAATGAGACAAGTCTGAACTGATGAAGGAAAGATTCATGCTTCTGGAAAGAAATATGCTCTAAGGATACATTTCCATTCACAACTTACAGTTGAATATGCTAAAGACTAAAGACTGAAAAAATTGTTCTAAATGAAACATGAACTTGGTCAGGCATGTTTGTTTGATAATGTCTTTCCTAATTGTAGACTCTTTGATCAAAGTACATTGAAATGGTAGCATAAGTACAATCTAAGTTCTTCTAGACACTGGAAATATTCCCTTGTGTACAGATAGATTTTTTTATTTCCTTGGGGAAAGAAAGGAAAATATACAGATACATATACACATACATACATACATACATACATACACACATACACACACACACACGTAATGCATATATGTGTGTGTACATATAATCTTTATTACCAAGAAGAGTCTTAAAAGCTTAATATCTATAAATTATGGAAACTAGAGGAAAAAAGCATTAAAATTTACCATAGAGTCATAGAAAAATCAACAGTTTTGTAGTCATATGATCAGTTTGAATCCTAATTCTGCTACTTATTGAGCAAATTACAGAACCACTCTGGGCTCAGGTCAGTAAAAGTAAGGAGCTGGAATTAAATCTTTCTAAACCTAAAATCCTATGAAAAAGTGATTTCATTGTGAGACGTGGCAAAATGTGCATCCAGTTTTGGTTATCTCTAGAATGATACAATGAGATCTGGAAGGGCTGTACATTAAACTAGAATAATGATTTGTATTTGAATAATCTAAGTGTCAAATATCCATATTCAAGTTTAAGTAGGGGACGGCTAGGTGGCGCAGTGGATAAAGCACTGGCCCTGGATTCAGGAGTACCTGAGTTCAAATCTGGCCTCAGACACTTGACACTTACTAGCTGTGTGACCCTGGACAAGTCACTTAACCCCCCCCCCCCATTGCCCTGCAAAACAAACAAACAAACAAACAAACGAAAAACCAACAAATTTAAGTAGCTGTGGGTGTAAGGAAATATGTAGGCCTAGTGCTTATGTGCGGCTCATGGATAAAGATAGGTTATAGCAGGTTATGACTTCTGTTGTGGCAAATTTTGACCCATTCATACATACATACATGCATGCATCTTAATGTACAATATAAACTCATTCACTCATACTAGCCTACCCATAAGGTTGAGCAAATTTCCAAGCTTTCACCCTCCCAGTTAATTCTCTATGATGACAATATATGACATAATTTAAATGACTGTTTTATATATTGTATATTATATGTTTATATACATATATCATAAATATTACATTTACTTATTATAATTATCTACCCCATATATTTTGTTTTGTTTTTGTTTTTGTTTTTTGTGAGGCAATTGGGGTTAAATGACTTGCCCAGGGTCACACAGCTAGTAAGCGTTAAGTGTCTGAGGCCAGATTTGAACTCGGGTCCTCCTGACTCCAGGGCTCGTGCTCTATCCACTGTGCCACCTAGCTGCCCTTTGTTTTTGTTTTAGTTTTTGTTTTGTACCCCATACATTTTGAGTCCGGTTATTATAGTAGATTCGCTGATTTATAAAATAGAAGAAATCTCCAACCCAAATCCCTAATTATTTCACAGATGAAGGAACTGAAGTTCAAATAAATGATTTGTCCAAGGTTACAAAATTTCCAGGTGATGAAGCCAAAACTTACTAGAGTATTCTTACTCTTACTTCTGTGGTCTTTCCCCTAAAGATAATTGGACTAATCAAGAAATTTGTGTTTGAAGGCAGGAATTACCACTCACTTGTACTAGCAGGGTTCAATTCCACAAAAAGTCATTGGCCAATTATTAAGCAAACATAAAAATTGGCAAAAATCACTCCAAAGTTACTAATACTCTGTTAGTTGCAGGGAGAGGGGTGGTGAAGGAGGAGGAGGAGGAGGCGGGGCAGCTCGGTCACACAGTGGATAAAGTACCAGCCTTCCATTCAGGAGTACCTGAGTTCAAATCTGGCCTCAGACACTTGACACTTACTAGCTGTGTGACCCTGGACAAGTCACTTAACCCCCCCCCCCCATTGCCCTGCAAAACAAACAAACAAACAAACAAACGAAAAACCAACAAATTTAAGTAGCTGTGGGTGTAAGGAAATATGTAGGCCTAGTGCTTATGTGCGGCTCATGGATAAAGATAGGTTATAGCAGGTTATGACTTCTGTTGTGGCAAATTTTGACCCATTCATACATACATACATGCATGCATCTTAATGTACAATATAAACTCATTCACTCATACTAGCCTACCCATAAGGTTGAGCAAATTTCCAAGCTTTCACCCTCCCAGTTAATTCTCTATGATGACAATATATGACATAATTTAAATGACTGTTTTATATATTGTATATTATATGTTTATATACATATATCATAAATATTACATTTACTTATTATAATTATCTACCCCATATATTTTGTTTTGTTTTTGTTTTTGTTTTTTGTGAGGCAATTGGGGTTAAATGACTTGCCCAGGGTCACACAGCTAGTAAGCGTTAAGTGTCTGAGGCCAGATTTGAACTCGGGTCCTCCTGACTCCAGGGCTCGTGCTCTATCCACTGTGCCACCTAGCTGCCCTTTGTTTTTGTTTTAGTTTTTGTTTTGTACCCCATACATTTTGAGTCCGGTTATTATAGTAGATTCGCTGATTTATAAAATAGAAGAAATCTCCAACCCAAATCCCTAATTATTTCACAGATGAAGGAACTGAAGTTCAAATAAATGATTTGTCCAAGGTTACAAAATTTCCAGGTGATGAAGCCAAAACTTACTAGAGTATTCTTACTCTTACTTCTGTGGTCTTTCCCCTAAAGATAATTGGACTAATCAAGAAATTTGTGTTTGAAGGCAGGAATTACCACTCACTTGTACTAGCAGGGTTCAATTCCACAAAAAGTCATTGGCCAATTATTAAGCAAACATAAAAATTGGCAAAAATCACTCCAAAGTTACTAATACTCTGTTAGTTGCAGGGAGAGGGGTGGTGAAGGAGGAGGAGGAGGAGGCGGGGCAGCTCGGTCACACAGTGGATAAAGTACCAGCCTTCCATTCAGGAGGACCTGAGTTCAAATCCAGCTTCAGACACTTGACACTTACTAGCAGTGTGACCCTAGGTAAGTCACTTAACCCTAATCGACTGCCCCCCTTCCCCCCAAAATAATATTTGTTAGTTGCCAAATTTATGGCCTTTCCCAACCATCATTTTCTTTGACCTCTCTGCAGTCTTTAACAGTGTTGATAACCCTCTCCTTCTTGGTACTCTCTTCTCTCTAGGTTTTCAGGACAACATTCTCTCCTTGTTCTCCTATCTATCTGATCACTCCTCTGTCTCTTTTGCATAATCCTTTTCAAATTTTTTAAAACTATTGATGTCTCTCAGAGTTTTGTCCTCAGTCCTCTTCTCTTACACTTGGTGTTTTCATCAGCTCTAATGGATTTAAGTACTATCCCTATATTGATGATTCTCATATCTATCAATCCTGCCCTAACCTCTCTGCTGGCCTCCAATCTCACATCTCAGTCTCACATCTCCAACTGCCTTTTAGACATCTCGAACTGGATAAATTCAACAATGATCCACCACCACCCCACCAACACTTTCCTTAGTACTGTAGAGAACACCATCTGCCTAGTCTCTTAGGCTCACAGACTAGGAATTATCCTAGATTTTTTAATATCTCTTACCCTTCCTCTGCCCCCCACATCCAATCTGTTGGCAAGGCCTGTCAATTTCACCTTTGCAACATTTCTAGAATACACACCCTTCTCTCTGACATTGCCACCAATCTGGTGCAGGCTTTATAACCTCATGCCTAGACTACTGCAATAGCCTACCTCAAGTTCCTCCCCACTTCAATCCATCCTTCATTCAGCCACCAAAATGCAAATCTGACCATGTAGCTCCCCTGACCTCCAATAAACTCCAGTGGTTCCCTATCATCTCCAGGATCAGATACAAAATGATCTGTTTAGCACCTTGTTATACCTTGCTCTTCACCACATACTCTTTAATCTAGTGACATTGTTGCATGAAAAAGGCATTCCATCTCTCAACTCTGAGAGCTGAGGGTCTTGCTGTTGCCCATGCCTGGACTGTTCTCCCTCTTCAACTACGCTTATTGACTTCCTTGGCTTTCTTTAGGTCCCAACTAAAATCCCATCATTTAATGGAAGACTTTGCAACCCCTCTTAGTTCTACTCCTTCCCTCTGTTAATTATTTCCTACTAATTCTGTATATAACTTGTTTGTATATGTTTGTTAAAATGTTGTCTCCTCATTATATTGTAAGCCCCTTGTCTATCATTTGCCTCTTTTTGTATCCCTGATGGTTACCACAGTGTGTGACTCATATTAGGCACTTAATAAATGTTTATTGATTGATTATTCATGACTAAAGAGGTTTATCATATAATAATAGGCTCACAGATAAATATGAAATGAGGTCAAATGTGTTAAGGGACTATAAGATTCTTTTAATTATTGGTGCTAGACTGTGCTTTCTAAAATTATTATTTGCTACTTATAAATTAATGGTTATTTATATAATAATGGCTATTGCAACCATTTGGGCATTAAGTATTTATTATTAATTAATACTTAATATCACTAAAGAATTTACTGCACAGCAGTTCAGCACAAGCAGGAGAAAGGCTCCAGAGGACTCATGCTATCTCTCAGAGAGCTAGCACATGGTCTCAAGCAGAGTTCAGAAGCCCTACATTACCTACTCTGCCCTAAGAGGAGAGCAAGCACCAAGAGACAGCATTCTAAGCCAGGAGTGTGAACCAAGATGGCGCCAACCTCTCCACCTTCCCATGGTTAAGGCTTTTATCCTCTTTTGATAAAGGCAGGTCATTATATACTGATCAAAGATAATTGGTTAGCATAATTCAATTCCATTGGTTGACATGACTTGAGGGTGGTGCAAATTAAAATGAATTTTACTGGATGACACAAAAGCAAAGTCCAGATAGGTGTGTTATAATCCCATCAGTTCACTGAGCTAGACAAAAGAGTCTATCTCCATTCCTTTTGTTCCCTTGGGCTAGCCCCAAACAGGATTAAAACTTCTTCAAGAACAGAACTCCCTCACTGGGGGGGGGGGGGGAGGGAGGGAGGAAGAAAGAGAATATAACTGCGTCTCTGGGTCCCCAAGAAATTCATTATTAATTATTTTTTCACAATTCTAGAGCTGGAAGAAATCAACAAAGGAAAGATTTAGACATAGTGCTCTGAGAAAATTATAAATAATTTTCAACTGGGAGTATCAGGAAAAGCTTCATGAAGGAGATGGCACTTGCTCTAGGTCTTAAAAAAAATAGAGTTTCAACAGATAAAGAGGCTGGATAGGATTCCTACCTGAAAGAGATCTTAGAGATCATCTAACTCTTTAATTTAAAACAAAAACAAATACAAACACTGAGGCCCAGAAAGGTTAAATAACTTTCCTGAAGTTAAAGGTAAAAATGAACAAATTTAAAACCAGCACTTCTGAATCCAAGTTTTTCTTAGCACTAGGCCAAATGGAGAAAAGTAGAAAAGAAGCAATATTACAGAAAATTCAAAGCAGACAAAAAAGGTTATATATGTATGTGCCCATCTATATATATAACATATGTGTGTATGTATATGTATATGTATATATATGCATACACACATCTGTGCCTGTGTATATATAAATACATAGAGACATATATACATATTTACACAAATGTATGCAAATATATATTAAATATGCAGTGTATATATGTATGGTTTAAATATGTTTTGCATTATGAAGGAAGCCCTCCCAAATATATCAGTCTCTTGTTAAGATTAGCTTGCATTTTTGGAGTAAGTAACAAATGAAAGAAGGAAGAATAGAAACCAGTCAATTAAAAATTGACAAAGAATAATCCACCATTCCTATAATTTGCTGAAAGATGCTAGTGTTGACAGTGAATTTTTGTATATTCATAAATAAATATAGCCCCCGACACAATATCTATATAGAGAATGTAACAGAAAAGGATGAAATACTGATATTCAGTCAGTAAACATTTATTAAACACCTACTATGTGTCAGACACTAACTAAACTCTGGGGATACAAAGAAAAATAAAGACAGCCCTCACTTTAAAGGAGTTCATAGTCTAATGGGACAGATTACATGTAAAAACTATGTACAGTGAAGTTACATAGAGGATTAATTTGAAATAATCAATAAATAGGAAAGGCACTAGAATTAAGGGGGATAGGGAAAGGCTTCCTATGGAAGGGAGGATTTTAGCTGGGACTTGTGGGAAATGAGAGAAGCCAGGAGGCAGAGATGAGGAGGGAGAACATTTCAAGCATGTGGAACACCAGTAATAATGACCAGTTAGAGGGGCAGCTAGTTGGCACAGTGGATAGAGCACTGGCCCTGGAGTCAGGAGAACCTGAGTTCAAATCCGGCCTCAGACACTTAACACTTACTAGCTGTGTGACCCTAGGCAAGTCACTTAACCCCAATTGCCTCACCAATATATATGCTGACCAGTTAGGAAGATAAAAAAAAAAATAGTGAGCATCAGCTACGTGGATTGAATTAAGTGATATGGAGGATAGCTGATATGAAGAATACTGAAATGTCTCAGTATGGTCCCTACCCTCATAGCGATTATAATCCAATATGTGTTCTTCCTATTTTTTTAAATGCCTTTTGCTCATAATGGATAAAATTTCAAAACATAATGTCAATAAGAATTTAGGTGCTAAATAAAAGCAAGGTTTTATTCATCTAATACATTACAGTCTTGGCAACCTCCAAATTTATTGTTCATTAAAACTGTATGTTAATTATCCTAGTTTTAATTAAAGTATTATGTAGAGTGGTGAAATGCAATTATGTGCAACTGACTTAAGATGTATAATAGGCTAATATTTGTAAAGAAATGCTTTATTGTCACTAGATCTATCCATGTAAAATAAAGTGGTATTTTGTTTTCAAGTGAAAAATCGGTATGTAGAATATTAAACTCCTGTCATTAAAGTTAAACACTACATTGCCAACTCAAATGGAACCAAGTAATTCTAAGATGCTTTCCTTCAAATGATTCAATTTGTGTGAGGATTGTTCCATCTTTGTTCTGTTTCCCCTGTCCCACAGTACCTAGTATAATGATGGATAAATTGTATTTTTCAAATACATAATAAAAGACATGATAGTTTTATGTTATTCATTAAGAGAAACAATACAAATATGTGAGTGCTGCTTATTCTATGCTATTAATTAGCCAGTATCCATCATGAATCAGCCAAACGTTCTGTAATAGCCAATGCCAGACAATATGAAGGTGAATACAACTCCAGCAAGGATTTCAGTATTCATCTCACTGTGTGCTATAACATTCTTATATAAAGAATGATAGATAGCACATAGGAGATCTTGGTTGGTATTTTGTACCTTCAGAAAACTCTCAGAATCCTTTGTCATCTACCTTTGTGAAATTCATTTGCCTAAGGATAAATAATCTCCAATAGTTCTGCTACCTCTGTTTTCTTTTCTGCTGTCTGTGTTGCAAATGAGAAGGAAAAGAAAAGGTTTTCTACTTGCTAGAAAACACAAAGAAAGATAGAATAAAGAGATCTTCTGGGAATCCAAGAGTACTCTGGCTAAAAACTACTAAGGATCATTGATCACATCAACACATTTCTTGGTTTTGCCCATTTTCCAGTCTGGGCCACTATAGTACAAAGGGCTAGGTGACCAAGCAACAGCCTCCAAAACCCTCATGTCATCTGTTATGGGCCTGGGGCACCTCAGAAGTTTTCTGGGGGAAATCAAGGAACCTTCTCCTTGAGAAACTAAACCAAAAGACAGATACACCTAAAGAGATAAGCAGCCCCTGTTCTGAACTGAGTTAACTCCAGGACCACCACCCTTCATTCCAGTCTCCCCTGCCCTTCAGGAATTAGGCATGCTGCCTTTGTGACATGAGGGGGACAGAGATGGCTTGAGAGATCAGAACCCCCTCTCATACTTCTTCCCCCCAGCCACCAGCAGTGGGGGATGGTCCTCCCCCAATAAGGAAACTTTCCACAGTCAGATGATCACATCAGACCACCACTGGTCCTCTATAAAAGTATTTGCCTGTCTCCTGCTTGAGAAGATAGGTATCTCAGAGAACCAAGCCTCTGTGCCATGCCTATTCCCCATAAGAAGAAGCCCTTGGTTTCCTTTCCCTAGTGCCTAAATAAAATATTATTTTATTCTAATTGGATTTGTGTGCAAGAGGGTATGATTCTTTAAAGAGGAATTCCTAAGAACCCCTACCCCAAATCCCCAACAATTTCCCCCATGGCATCATCTATGGTTTATGACAGTGAATTCTAAAACACTTTAATGTATATATTCATACTGCAAGTACAGGCATCTGACAACAAACCCACAGAGACATATATAAATAAATAGATATGCATGCTTTAAATTAACAAAGATCAAAACCATTTTTATACCTATGGAAACCTAATCACTTTATTTAATCATTTAAAAAATTTAGGATCATAACCTTCACTGAAGTCCTACTCTAATGCCTTGAAAACTATCATGGTAAAAACACTGCACACCTGAATTCAAATCCTAGCTCTGAAATTTACTAACTCTAAAGCCAAAGGCAAGCCCCTTAACGTCTATGGGCTCTAGTTTCTTCCTTTGCAAAAAACAAACGAATTGTTGAATTGAACTGTATGATCTCTAATGTCCCTTGAAACTCTAGACAGCTATAGCCCTCTCACTTCATCCTATCTGTGCCAATAAAAAACAAGTTTTGTTAAGTCCTAACAAGCTGGAAATATTTTGTTTCCATTATCAGCCCAGCAAAAGACTGTATTTGGGGAAGCAACCTACCTAAATTAAGACAAGTTCATCACCAAAACATAAGATACAAGGTATCTTGTATCAAGATCAAGATAGAAGGTATCTTGACCAGGGCAACCATCTGTTAAATCATAGAGGTTGCAATCTTCATTGGTGAAGAAGGTAGCTACACTCATGAAATTACATATTATAAAGTATTACAATAAAAGTTCAGAGGTAAGTTCAAAGCCAATATAATAAAAAATGACACTACTATCTAAACAAATTAATGTATTCAATGGCATACCAATCAAACTACCAAAGGATTATTTTATTGAGCTAGAAAAATAATAACAAAATTCATCTGGAATAACAAAGGTCAAAAATATTAAGGGAATCAGTGGAGGAAAAACAAAAGCAAGGAGGCACATGAGTCCCAGATCTTAAACTATTCCATGAAGCTATAATCATCAAAATAATGTAGAACTGAATAAGAAATAGAGTCATTGATAAATGAAGTAAATTGAGTATATAATATATAGAAGCAAATGAGCACAGTAACCTAGGGTTTGATAAACTCAAAGATCCCAGTGATTGGGGCAAGAACTCACTATTTGACAAAAACTGTTGGGACAACTAGAAAGTACTCTGGCAGTACTAAGAGACCAACAACTCACACCATATATCAAGATAAGCTCAAAATGTGTGCAAGATTTAGACATAAAGGATGATATAATAAGCAAATTAATGGACAATGGAAAAAACTACCTGTTAGATTTATGAATAGAGGAAAAGTTCATAACTAATCAAGAAATAGAGAGGTTCACAAGAGGTAAAATAGATAATTTTGATTACATAAAATTGTAAAGATTTTGCACAAACAAAAACAATGCAGCTAAAAAAAGCAAGAAATTGGGAAGGGATCTTTGCAGGAAGTTTCTTTGATAAAGGTATTCATTCTCAAATATATAGTTAACTGAGTCAATAAAAGAATAAAATAAAAGAATAAAAGCCATTCTCTAATTGAGAAATGGTTAAAGGATATGGACACGCTGTTTTCAGAGAAGGAAATGAAAACTATCAATAATCATGCAAAAATGTTCTGCTTCACTAAAAACTAGACAAATACAAAGGGAAATAACTCTTACATAACACTTTACACCGATAAGATTTCCTAAGATGACAAAAAATGGAAAAGGCAGATGTTGGAGGGGATATGGAAAAATACGTATACTTATACACTGTGAATTAGTCTTATCATTCTGAAAAACAATTTGGAATTCTATTCAAAAAGCTATTAAACCATGATTCCCCTTTGACCTAGTAATACTGCACTATATTTATACCCCATGAATAAAAAAAAAAAAAGAAAGAAAAAGATCCATATGAAGAAAAAGTATTTATAGCAGCTCTGCAGTGGCAGAGAATTGGAAAGTGAGGAGATGCCCATCAAATGTGGAATTATGGTATATGAATATGATGGAATTTTATTGTGTTATAAGAAATAATGTAGGAGATGGTTTCAGAAAGGCCTGGGAAGACTTCTATGAACTTATACAAAGTGAAGTGAGTAGAACCAGGAAAACAATTTATAAAATTATAGTTATAAAGATAATCAACTGTGAAAGACTTAGTAATTCTGATCAGCACAATGACACATCACAGTTCCAATGGACTCATCATGAAAAATAATATCCACTTCTAGATAGAGAACTGATAGACTCAGATTATAATTAAATTATTTTCTTTCTCTTTTTAATAGAACTAGTACATACATTTTTTTGCGTGATTATGTATTTATAATGGGCATTGCATTTCTTGTTTATCAGTGGGGAGAGGGGAGAGAATCTGGAACTAAAAATTTTTTAAAGCTGAATTTTAAAAAATAAATATATAAACAAATATTTAACTAAGCAAGTAAAAATTCATATTATGGGAGGTTCAAGAAATTTACAATTGGGCAGAACCATCACCTCTAGCTTTCTAGTTCAAATACTACCTGTTAGCACGCCCCCCCCCCCATAAAACATTTTTAAATTATCCTAGTCCAAAGCCTCTGACCTAATCTGAAAAAGAAACCTTACTGATCTTTGTTTAACTGTTAATTCCAAAATAATGGCCTAGAAAAGGAGAAGGGGCCCTTGATTGATTTTCTTTGATAGGATTTGGGTAATGAACACAGGACCATAAAGAAGTAGCTTCTTTGATTACTTCAGTTAATGGAAATATCTTTTGAGTTCACCTTTGACCAACTAGAAAAGAGAAATCCTTAAAGTCAAAGTGGGATTGGATGATTTTAGGAAAACTATTCTCCCAGGCTGTAGCTATTGTTCTGTTTGATAAAGCAAAATGTTAACTGAACTTTACCTTCAGTTATGTAACTGTTTTATTTCAGTGTGGAATTCTCTCTATTTCCAGAAATGCTATAACTATAACTCTGAAATGGATTGTGAAAAAGGTTTTGAGAGTCATAGGGTGGCTCTGTCCATTTCTGGTCCTCTCAGCAGAAATGCTCAGATCTGAATAATCAAAAAAAATGACAATTATTTCCAGCAGACTTGTACCTAAAATATAAATTTAATTCTTAAAAAAATTCAGGACTAGAAAAGGGACTTAGAAATCCTATAATTAAATCCTTTAATTTCATGAGAAAACTGAGTGGAGAAGTTATGTGACTTTCCAAACTACATACTGACAACAAGAACCTGTAACTTCTGACTCCTACTACAATGCTCTTCTCATGACTCTATACAGTAGCTCTTAAGTTAAAAAAAAAGTACTGATAATTTCTTTCATGAGAATTCTCAAATTTACAATAAGATATAATTCAAAAATTTTATGTTGCACCTGCAATCATCATCATGAACATTATGTATAGAACCTTACTATCTACAAGATGCTTTATGCACATCACCTTGACTTTCACAATTCTATAAGATGGGTGGTTATTATGCCCATTTTAAAGATCAAAAAGCAGAGTCAGAGAAGTTAAGTGACTTGACCAAAGACAGTCATATAAAGTAGTTATTACACTCTGTAAAGAAACCTAGGTTTTCTCATTCCTGCCCACTTAAAGTGCTCCCCAAACATAAAGCTCAGCTACTTACAAAGACATTATTACAACTAGTACTATTTTATTCAATCATTAAGTTGTGTTTTCCAGGACAAGTGGTAATGTAAGCAAATTTTTCTTCAAGTAAATAAATGAAATGGCAATAAAGTAATGGATATTCAAGTATTTAAGTATTGGCAATTATGTCATTGTTTTCCAAGTCACCTGGGATACTGTTTATGGCCTTTGCTTAATAATTTATATCTCTGGGAAGACAAGCAATGTTTTCTAAAACTGACTAGAGATTTGAAATGTTTAATCTATGAACTTGTCATTTCTGGGAAAAAATATAGAAGAACACATGTTAGTATTCTCCTCAGGTAGGCTAAAATGATCCCATTTGAAAACTAGAACCTGCAATTAAACAAAAGATTGATTTTTTCTAAATCTACTCTTGCATCCTAACCTGATTAGCACAGATAAACCAAATAAAAAATAATAATATAATCATACACATTTTATATTTTGAAAAAGAAAAACAAAGGAAAGTATCTAAACAAAGGTAATACGAAATGACTTTTTTTTAAGCCAGACTACCCGAGCCTGAAGTCAAGAAGACACATCTTCCTGTGTTCAAAGCTGGTCTCAGACACTGGGTGAACCTGATGCAAATGACTTAGCCTGGTTTGCCTCAGTTTCCCCATCTGGAAAATGAGCTGGAGAAGGAAATGGCAAAACCACTCTAGTATCTTTGCCAAGAAAATCCCAGATTGGGTCATGAAGAGTCAGACACAACTGAAATGACTGTTTACATGGAAAGGACATTATTAATTTAGACATGCAAAGATTATGTGACAAAGTAAATGTGAATTTGTCATCTTCCAAGGTAAATAAAGCCTCAAATTCCTTATTCAACAGTCTTAATATGCTTATTTCTTGACTAAATAAGAAAATATTTGCCCTTTGAAATGATCACATTTCTTCCAGAGGGATGGTCTTCTTCTTCAAAACACCCTTTTTATTAATGAAAGAATCTTCTGGTGTTATGTTAGCAGGTGTATATAAATACATACATATATACATATGTATATATTTATATATACATTCATACATACATATATGTATACATATGGGAGGAAGGAAGAATGAATACATATCAATATATAAGTAGATCAAAGAATTTACTAATTTTCTTTAGGTAATGGATCTGTCTCTATCTATCTATCAATACACAGTAAAAATGTACAAAGTTATAACAATACTCAAAGCATGAAATTAACATGGGCCTAGAATCAATCAGAGGGGGCTCTTCCTGTGAGAAACAAAATGATTGATCAACAAAATAACAGGACAGACATATCAAAGAATTAAGGGGCCATACAAGTTAATAGCAGGAAGCAAAATGGTAACCAGATGTGTTTACTACCTGACTAGAAGCAGGAGACAGCAATAATGCCAGGGGTCAAGATTGTGATAACCCCAGGGGTTAGGATTGTGATACCAAATGTCCTCCTCTACCTGAGCCCAGAGCTCAGGAATGTGATACCAACTGTTTCAAGTATCCCCCCCCACCAAAGGCTGTAACTTTACATTTTAAACTCCCCACCAACCCCCCAACTATCCTCTATAAAGCATTGCCTTCCCTCTGGCTCAGGGAGGAAAATGTCTTTAATCTTTTCCTCCCAGAGAGATTAAGTCTTAAACTTCCTCCCAGCTATGTTCACTTGTGCCAAATAAAAACTTTGCTTTTTTTATTGGAATGTGTGCAAATTTTAATTCTTTAATTAAGGATATCCAAGAACCAGAGTACCCATGACAAAATGAAAAGTGCATGAACTAGGAAGGTGACAATGTGGGGAGAGGGAGTTGGGAGATATTGATATATCAATAAAAAGGAACAATCACAATGACTAAATAATTCATTGTAAGTGGGAAATCAAGTAGTCAAAGGCAAAGATGACCCTAAATCTATGAAATGATATTCAAATATTCCTGTAATCTCATTAATATGGACAGTAACTTTAATAATTAGACTGTACCCCATTCATGCCTTTCAATACCATGCCCAGTTCATCATATAATTTTCCCACAAAGAGTCCACAGAACATGCTGAACACCTGCTTTGTTTCTTTGTAAAATCATGAGGAAAGAAAATCTAACCCACAGACTATTCATTGATTGTTCCTTCTTGACATGTGATCAATCTATCTCCATTTTTGCTCATTCATTTTTAGATGTCTTCCTCTTACAACATGTCCTTTGTAATTATTTGTTAGTAATAAATTTTGGTCAGCTTGTGCCCACCATGTGGGGCAGCTAGGTGGCTTAGTGGATAGAGCACTGGCCTTAAGTTGGGAGAACCAGAGTTCAAAGCTCACCTCAGACATTTGCTAGCTGTGTGACCCTGGGCAAATCACTTAACCCCAATTGCCTTAAACATCCAGGCTATCTCTAATTGTCTTGATACATAAGTTGCCACTGGGCCTAGATGGCTCTGAAGAAGAGAGTAAGGTTGGTGACCTTGCATAGCCCTCCCTCACTTAAATCCAATTTACTGCAAGTCATGATATCACCCTGATGTCATGCTCCTCGAGAACAAAAAACAAACAACAACTGCCCACCATGCACTTGTCCATTGTCTTTTGGGTGATTCTCAATTCTACTGTAACTGTAGTGCTCCATGACTCAGAAAAATAACCCTGGAATAATGTTGATATTAAAAAAGGTGGACCTTTGTTTCAGGAAGAACCTTAGGATTCAGTTTTGGACCCATTTCATTGTCCATTTGAGATGTCTATCCAAGATAGATATATTCATGAATGAAATCCCTAGGTCATCTATTCAATTGCTTACTACCTGGACAATAGGCTTTCTTCAATCACTTGGTTTTCCCTGTATGACTTAGGCAGGCAAAACTATTTTAATCACTACCAATCATGTCAAGGAACCTTTGTACTGTTGTTGAGCATGATGCAATTAACACAACATCATCCACAAAAGGAAGCATCTAGAAGAACTCATTATCTATAAAGAATTCTTAATTAATTTCACTTCCACACTGGATTTATCAATTATGGTGCAAAATCCCTTTAGCGAGCATACATCTTCTTATTGTATATTTTGTTTGACATTAACAAACAAAGTCAACAAAAAAATGATTTCTGTTATTTCCTTTAAAACATTTTGTAAAATTGTGATGTGTACAAAAGAGATGCATTCCTGAAAGAAAAATTTTAAGGTGGCATTCTGCTTTACCAAATCATTGTTTTATGTAGAAACCAAAAATAAACATACCAGGATCTTTTATTGGCTACAACTTCCAGCCAATTGTATGATATTGAATATGCGTTCAATTGAAGAATAATGCTTAGAAAGGCTTTCCGTTTTCTTTCTGATGGCCTCATTATGGATGCCCTTAATACATATGTAGATTATTCTCATGAAAAATTTATATACAAAGGATAGTAGGAATATGGGTTAGGAATTATTGATTTTGTCTTGCCTTTTTTTTTGTAATAATAAGATCTGTGGTAAAATAATGGAATTTGGCAGCCGCCCAGGGGTCTGACTTGATTAACTACTAAGTACCCATTTAAACAAGATTAGATTTGAGACACACCTGGCTTGCCCTGTTTAACCTAGCTTAACTTGGCCAACCCTGAGAAGGAGTGTCCTCAGAGGCTGTGGACTACATCATCAACAGAGAACCAGTCTCAGCCACACAACTTGAAGGACCTCCCTTTTGAGGGAGGGAGAAAAAAGTAGAAAAAGGGACCCCAACAGGAAGTAGTGCTCTTGCTCTCTCTTTCTCTCTCTCTCTCTCCCTCTCTCGCCCTCTCTCGCCCTCTCTCGCCCTCTCTCACCTTGGAGGAGTTGTCAGAGTGGACCGGAGACTGGCTGCCATAGAAATTACAGACCCCTGGTGGTGAGTTAATAAAATCCAGCTCTTTGAATTATCTGAGCTGAAAGCAAGTTTGGGTTTTGAGACAGCCTTTGCTAGAGCCAGGGAGATTATACATTTTCCTCTTTTTCTATTTCCTTGTCCTTGACTTTAAATAAAAACCTGATTTGTTTGTAGAAAAGAGGCTGTTAAGCTCCTTTCTTATTGGCCTGGGAGAAATAACTAAAAAAGACAGTTCAGAGGGGTGGAAGCTTTGGACCTAGAGGTCCCTCATTATTTTCTGAACCCCATTATTACGGCAAGCCACCCAATTAATGCTCCCCATATTAAATTTGGCCCCTAGAGATCTAAAATCTTTTCCATGCCTTTAGCATCTTCCCCTTCTTCAGATAGTTTGAAAATAAATGCTCCAATACCTTTAATATTATGGTGCCTTTAGAATGTATTCTTGTTATATAATAAGCTACTTTTCACATCTTTCTTTAGTGCCATTTCCATTTCCTCTACAACCAACCACACCTAGTAATGTGATGTCAGGAGTTCAAATGAGGAGTATCCACTGTTTGATAATGGTGAAAACCTTTCCAGATCTTTTCCATTTTTATGTGTTTGTTGTCTTTCAAATTTCATCCTTAAATGTCATTAGTATGTCTTTACTTAGTTGTCTCTCATGTAACTTTCTTTAAACTACCTTTGATCTACACTGCTTCTCACAATAAATAATAGTGTTTAACTTTTTTCAACCATGGTGTTTTGCAAGAATGGATGAATGAAACATTTAAGTGCTTACTATATGTAAAATGCTGTACTAAGAGACAGGGATCCAAATAAAAAAGTAAAATGGTTCTTGCTCTCAAGAAGATCACAATCTCAAGGAGTTTACCAACATCTAAGTTAATGTTTCTAAATGATCCAGAAACCGTGATTCTTAGCATCCTCTCCATTTTTTCCTACTCTACCAGTGTTACTATATAAACAGAAGGAGCCTTGCAAGAGTGATGGGCATGATACATTTTCTGTTTTGTTGGTTGCCATAACAATAAGCTATATCTATGGCCCTCTCCATTTCTTAGGCAATTTAGTCCTTTCAAAAAATCTGTTGCTGAAACCATAACTAAAGCCTTTCCAGAATGAAAGAACCTGCAAGTACTTGCATTCTATAGCTAGGAAACCAGGGCCACTGCCAGGTCATGAATACCGAGGTGGGGCTTTGGGGAGGAGAATAGTTAAAAGAAATCTGGAAGTTATGACAAGAAGATGCCAGTTTTGAGGAAGAAATGATGAATTTGCTTTTTGGCATGTTGAGTGTAGGATAAAAGTTGTGTCTCCATGTAAAATGCATAAGAGGGACCTAATGCCATAAGACTGACTTTTGATATAGACTTCAAGGATAAAGGTATATGTTTTATTCTACACAGGAATGAAAGCTAAAGCCCTGAACATACAATAGTAGTGTTTACAAAAGATAAAGATGATTTATGTACTGGAATAAAAGATCATTATTTATGCTTGTACATGTATAGTTCATCTCCTAGTCAATATAACACATTTGCCAACTACGTGAAATCCTTTCTTCGATTGCAGCACACCATGTTAAATCTCTGTTGCTGCTGCTTTTAATTACTCAGTAACTATGCTGAACTGCTTTTTTGGTGGATTTTCAAAATATCTTTACAGACTAAAGACTAATGAGCTATTTAGGGGTTACAAATTTGGGCTAGGCTTACTGTTAATTATTTCATTTGTTTTAAAAAGTACAGGTCTTTCAAAGGCCTGTAGCTGTACATTGGGGGCATAACGAAACTAGACATTTAGAACATTTAATGTTATGAAGTATAAAAGCACTCTGAAGACCTTCAAATAGAAAGCTGATGCTACTAACTCAGCAAGTGATTTGAGTTTATATTTGTTTGCTTTTTAATCCCCCCATAACAAATAATGAATTTAAACTGTTTTTCCCTATACTTGTTTGGGCCCTAAGCAAGCTTACTATGCTAGGACCTAAGTGTGGTAAACCACCATCCTCTACCTCTCCTACCCAAATATTTTGTTGGTTAAATGATTCCCATACAGAAGTTTCTTCCTCCCTATCTCCCTCTTGTTCTCAAGTATACTATTACGGGATCACAGGACTGAAGGCTAGAAAGAGCTTTGGAAATCATCTCATGAAATCCCCTCATTTTACAGATGAAGAAATTTAAGGTCAAGAGAGATTAAGTTCAAGGTAACAGAGGTTTCAAAGAACAGAGGCACAATTCAAATCCTAATTCCAAGTGAAAGGTTCTTTCCATAACATCATACCAAATGCTTTCCTCTTTCCTTAATTCTCTGAATTTCTACACTGCAATGATACAAAGATAAGTCTTTTACATATGGGTCAGTAAATTGTGTCTGTGTGTCTGTGTGTGCATGCACATGCATGTGCATGCACTGCTGGTGGTAGTAGTGGTAGTAGTTTTACCTTCATTTTTTTTGGAGGGGGGGCAGGGCAATGAGGGTTAAGAGACTTGCCCAGGGTCACACAACTAGTGTGTGTCAAGTGTCTGAGGCCAGATTTGAACTCAGGTCCTCCTGAATCCAAGGCTAGTACTCTATCCACTGTGTCACCTAGCTGCCCCCCAAAAAGAACCTTCATTTTCTTTTTAGTAGTTTTAAAAACAAGATTAAATTAGCTTAATATGTCTCAAATGAATAATTAACAACATTCTCTAAGCAGATAAAAATTGTAAAACACCATGCTAGGCACTGGAGAAATAAGATAATAAATGTTGTGGCCCTTTTCCTCCAGAAGCTTACATTTTACTCCAGCAATTATATGTAGATAAATAAGCATATATCGTGACATGGGACTAAATTAGGATATGAGGATAAATCAGGGCCTGAGATAACTCAGAAGAAATTTTCTCATTAAGAAGCAAAACTAAGGGACAGACACACCTAAGGAGTAAGGGGAGATAAATCCATTAGGCATGGCTACTATTTGAATTGTGCACAGGGACAGAGGGAGAGAGATAACTATGGAAGTCGACCCCATCCCCAATTCAAGCTTTCCCCACCCAGCCCCAAAAGAAACTTTCCGTTGTCAGGTGGCCACCCCATCTATCCTCTATAAAAGCTTTGGCTTTCCTTCTGTTCTCTGAGGAGAATGTTTCTAAGCCATCTCCTCCCTTTGAGGCTAAGTCTTTGACTTCCCTTTCTGTCACTTTCTCTAGCACCCAATAAAGGACCATTTTAATTCTAATTGGACTGTTAGCAGGAGTATAATTCTTTACAGAGGAATACCTAAGGACACCTACCACCTATTACCCCATGACATATTTCTGGTGTCCAAAGTGGGGCATGGGATCTTCCTCTTTCTCTTGCACAAAACCCTCAGGTAAGAACCCCTTTCCTTTAATCTCTCTCTCAAGTCTAACTCTATCCCTTGCCAGCACTCACAGAGGGGTGAAGATGGGGTCAGCTTTTCCACAAGATGGGGCAGCAGTATCTCCCTCAGGAAGGGATTCCCTTTGGGGTATACTGTGAACAATTGGGAGCTCAAGTAGTAGCCAAACCTAATGGAATATCTCTCCTTACTTCTTAGGTGTGTTTTCCTTTAGTTTTGTTTCTCAAGGAGAAAACATTTTCTGAGTGATCCCAGGCCCTAATTTATACCCATGCTGATAGGAAAGATGATGGAATGGAGGCAGAAATTGGATTACAGGGGTGAAGAAGGAAGAACCAAAGATCACTCTTGGGATTTAAGCTCAAGGGACTGGGGTGGAGGTAATGGCATAAATAGAAAATAGGACACTGGAAAGAGAATCAAATTTGGAGGGGAAGAAGAGCTTCAATTGGGAACATGCAGGAGAAAATGGCTAGTAGGTAGTAATGAGTTAAGGGAATCAGTCAATACATGGAAAGAAAATGTTATATAAAAATGATGACAGATTTATTTGGTTTGGGGGTTTTGTTTTGTTTTGCTTCTCTGTAGCCTTCCTTCTTGTCATTAGAATGATCTGGCTTACTGGGCGTCACTATAAGTTTTTTGTAAATGCATTTTTCTCCCTGGTCTTTGATGTTTTATGAAGCAGATATTGGATATTAATTATAATATTCCAACATCCTTTCTCACAACATTTTACAAATGTGTTTATGTCATAAACCAGTATTATTGTTGTTATTCATCCTTTGTCTTGAAGCATCACAAAGATTATGCTTGATTTGCACATGACTTGGATTTAAGTGAGGCAGAGCTGAGCAAAGTCATCAGCTTCACTCTCTTCTCCAGAGTCCAGTAGCAAGACAAAGATCAAGAACACTGGCAATGGCCTAGGATGCAGTGGGTGACCTTGGCCTTTCTAAATTAAGGTCTCTCCCAGGTCTCAGTTTGTATGAGGATTTGCCCATTCAATAACTTAGGGCTAGGTAAGAATTGAGACAAAAGACAGCCCAATTTGCCATTACAAAGATATCACTGGTCAGAACAGAAAACAATTGCTATTTACCCTCATGCTAAGCCATCAAAACCTAAACAATTAGCCACAGAGGCTTGGGTTGGGACTATTTTTGGCCACTCAAAGGAAGCCAGAGTGATTTAGATTTAAAGGCTTAGTCTAGAAGCTACATTTCAAACACAAGGGGCTTTTAAAATTCTGTTTTTCCAGAGCTATATTTAAAGAAATCCAAAGTGAAGACTGAACAGAATCCACCACAGGGATCACATTTGGGACCATTTTATCTTCATATAACTTATTCAGAGTATGTGATTCTCCTGACAAAACCCTTAAAAATCCTGGGAGTCACCTCTGTATCATGACAAGAGGCATAAGTAGGATGTTTATGGAGGCTATAAGCGAGACGTATAGTCAGGACAAAAGCAAGTTATGGTGACTTTACTATATTTCAGTAAGTATAAAATACTTGGAAACACAAATGTTCAGACTTTCAAAATAAACATGTAGTCATGTAGCCTTGGCCTCATATAAATGAATACTCCAAGTACCATCAGCTAACCAGCTAAGTAGTACATTGCAGACATAGTATAAATAAAGAACTTCTCATTTTTAGAGGTAGAAAATAATACAGCTTTAGACCAAACTACAAATTGGTAAAGAAAAAACTCACATATATACTGATTTATTACATGATGCCTTGTTCAGTAAGCACATAATAAATGTTAGTTGATGATAAGGTGAAAAAAAATGATAGTAAAGGGCTTTATAAATATATGTACAAATACCCATGATCAATCTCCTCTCATTTTAAATAAAAGCATTGTGGCATATGGTTCTGTTTGTACTGGAAACTTATCAATAGCTCCATGGTTGTAAACAGACCATTTATTTGATGTGACACTAAGGTAGGCTTTTATTGGCTTATTTACATTATTAGCTCACCTGTAGTTCTGTGCTACAAGAACTAAATATTTTCTAGAATGGATTTGTAAGTAAAAGGCCTATAAAATTAACAGTCATTATTTTAATCTATGTCCTGTGGCTTTCATATTATTTGAGTAACTTTTATCTCATCCATGAAGAAAGACTACAGGCTAACAAATGAATTAATGAATAGTTATATGATACCAAGTTGACTAATCCAATTAAAATCTTCTCTTTAAATGTTTTTTTAATAGGAAGAAAAAATTCTTTCCTTTATAAATGTCAAATATTTGCCCACATATCACTAGTTTAACATTATAACTTTCCAATACACTTGTGAGTAAAAAAATATCCTGACCCATTCAATGAATCATAATTTTTCCCAGGCTGGATGACTGTCAATGCTTAACCAAAAGATCCACTAAGACAATAAAAATTGGTCTTTTATTTCTATTTCTTTTTTCTTTCTTTTTTTTGGCAGGGCAATGAGGGTTAAGTGACTTGCCCAGGGTCACACAGCTAGTAAGTGTCAAGTGTCTGAGGCCAGATTTGAACTCAGGTACTCCTGAATCCAAGGTCGGTGCTTTATCCACTGAGCCACCTAGCTTTCCCTATTTCTGTTTCTTATAAGTTTAAGGAACATCTTTTATAATTAGAGTCCACATAAAGGTGTGTAACTAGGTGACAGGGGGCTTAGGATAAATCAGAAGAAGCTTCTCTTGCGAGAAGCAAAACCAAAGGTGACCAAATAATAGGACAAACATATCGAGGAATCAAGAGACTATTAAAGTTTAGATTGACCAACTAGATATCAGGACAGACATACCTAAGAAGTAAGGGGAGATAAAATTCTAAAGCAGAAAAGTCCACTAGGCATGGCTACTACCTGACCTGAGCTAGGAGACAGAGATAACCCTAAAGGTCAGGACCATTATTTAAAAAAAAAAAAATCTCCCTTGACTCTCAGGTATATAACAAGCATCCAGTGTTTTCCCACTCCACCCCAAAAAGGAACTTTCCCTTTTCAGGTGGACACCCCATCTATCCTCTATAAAAGATTTTGCCTTCCCTCTATTCTGGGAGGAGAATATTTATTTCTAAGCTCTCCTCCCCTTGAGGCGAATCAACTTCTCTCTCAGGTAACCTACCCTAAGTGCTGAATAATAATAAAAAAAAAAAAACATTTCAATTCTAATTAGACTGTGTGTGGGAATGTATTGAGGAATACCTAAGGACCCCCACCTTTTCCCTATGACACTAAGCAACTTAAATGTAATAAAGAAAAAAAAGGCTACCATTTACTCAAATATCTCCTAAAAAATTAGTTACAGTAGCATTTCCAAACACTACCATTACACACTTGCGATTGCTTGCATTTTTTAAAGGCTAAAACTAGAAACATTCTTCTCAACAGGCTCAGAAATATGCTAGTTGTCAGAAGCAACCAGTCTGAGGTGGGAAGCATTATGCTTTGGTACAGAAAACTACTGGATGAGTGATATAGAGTGTTAGTGTATAATACACAGGGGTAGCTAAGTGGCGCAGTGGATAGAGCACTGGCTCTGGAGTCAGGAGTACCAGAGTTCAAATCCAGCCTCAGACACTTAACACTTACTAGCTGTGTGACGCTGGGCAAGTCACTTAACCCCAATTGCCTCACTTAAAAACAAAACAAAACAAACAAACAAACAAACAAAAGTGTATAATATACAAGTGGAGGGGTAGAAGGATAGGTGTATATGGTCCCTACATTGGCTTTCAAAATTATACTTGAGGCCTATTCAAAAGAACGTCATACATATGAAAAGAGAGAGTAGGGGAAAGAGCTTTTTCCATTATGAATTTCATCTGAGTGGAACCTCCCAATGACACAGATATTAAACTTTTAGCTTGAGTTTATATCGTTTCATGATTCTTTCAGAAATGTTGATCTCTGAGCACTATCTTTAAACAAGACTACGTTGGGCAACTAGGTGGCACAGTGGATAAAGCACCGGCCCTGGATTCAGGAGGACCTGAGTTCAAATCCTACCTCAGACACTTGACAAACTTGCTAGCTGTTTGACCCTGGGCAAGTCACTTAACCCTCATTGCCCCGCAAAAATAAACAACAAAAACAAAAACATTTTTTAAAAAAAGACTACAAAATATCTATATATGAAGTACATGCTCAACCTTCTTTTTAGTCCTACATGAAGAAACCTTATTTGGCATTAGTCAAATATCCTGGTTGGAGATGGGAAGGAAGGAAGAGAGCAGAGGAAGCAAGAACACCTTGAAATAATGCTTAACTAATCACAAAGCAAGTATTTAGCAATGAATGGATGAACCACTAATTAGACCAAAGGAAACAAAGCTGTCAGTGTAGGATAAAAGGATAAAGAGAAATAAGGTAATTACTCTTTTATTGTTAGAAAAAGTCCTATAAAACATAGCTCAATTTTTAAAAATGTCACTTATAAGTGAATGCAAGAACTCATTAAAGTGGTAGTTAGAGCTAAAGACAAGTGGGGGTGAAGACTCAGTTTTTCAAGAGTATAACATAAAAAAGCAAGAAAGGGAACAAGTGGGCATTCTGCTGTAGAGTAGACATTACAGTTACAAGAATTATTTTTCTTAAATTTTTTGGAGAGTTTCAGAGACAGTCAAAAGTAGCTATTTATCTGAAATTGAGTTAGAACTTAATTAGCATACTTATAAGGTAAACCATGGTATCAAACATAATTAGCTATATTTCACATCTTTTATTTATTTCAATTTTAAATCAACTTACATTCTGCTGCTTGGAATAATCTTGTGCCCATCTCTAAACCAAGTCACCTGTGGTCTGGGATAGCTTATGATGTGAGGCAAGTTTAGAACTGCGGCATGTCCTTGAAATACAGCTTTTCTCTGGTCTGCATCTATGAAATTTCCCATATCTGCAGAAAAAAATTACACCTTTAGAATTCAGAAATTTTTAAGTGGTGAGAGAAGAAAATAATTATATTTTATGGCAAAATCATTGGCAATTATGCAATAAAACTGGCAAGTACTGATAATTAATGCAGATTTCAGTTGTGAAGTGAAGCATGAGGCAAAGCCAAGTGTCTCCAATGCATTCAAAAATACTAATCAGCAGAACTGCATGGTCTTTGTCTTAAAAGAATGATAAAATGAAATATTTTCAAGGCATAAACACATCATTGATGACATTCAAATGAATATGGGAAATATTTTTGCCTCAAGTCAAAGATACCAGAGAGACTTTTAAACTTAAAACTACAGAATATCTTTACACATTTTCTCTTTTTTATTTATATAAGTTGCTGGCCTCCAAATCTTTAAAGTTATTCTTCCTCTTCCTCTTGCCCATTCTATTCAATTTTTCCTTTTCCTTTTTGATGTGATAGATAGAATGCTAGACTTAAAATCAGGAAAACCTGCATTTAAACCCTGCTTCAACACTTATTAGTTATATTTCCTGGGCAATCCACTCAACCTTTATGAACTTTAGCTCTTCTATAAAATAAGGATATAAGCATCCTTATCAGGTGTTCTTAAAATCAAATTTGTATGTATATGTATATATATATATAAAAATTTGATATATATGTATACATATGTATATATATGCATACACAAATATATACACATATAATTTATCAATTATATATAACTGATTATATAAGAGATTTTTATATAATATATATTTATATGTGTCTATGTATAGTGCTTTACAAACTAAATACTTAATGTGAGCTACTATTATTATTATCATTACTATTTGAATAAATTGCTCTTAAGTAAGGAAGTCATCCTCTTTTCTTTTCTTTTTTTTTTTTTTTTTTTGCGGAGCAATGGGGGTTAAGTGACTTGCCCAGGGTCACACAGCTAGTAAGTGTCAAGTGTCTGAGGTTGGATTTGAACTCAGGTACTCCTGAATCCAGGACTGGTGCTTTATCCATTGCGCCACCTAGCTGCCCCTGGAAGTCATCCTATTTTCATGCCAAATATTGGTGGAGGGATAAGACAACTTTCAGACTGAAGTATGTTGCTTCAATGTAGTCATAATTTCAAAGGATACTGTTGTAGTCAGACCACATCTAGAGTACTGAGCTTGAGGTTTGGGGACCACAAAAGAAAGACAAACTGGAGAATATTCTTTTTTTTTTTTTTTGGTGGGGCAATTGGGGTTAAGTGACTTGCTCAGGGTCACACAGCTAGTAAGTGTTAAGTGTCTGAGGCCACATTTGAACTCAGGTCCTCCTGAATCCAGAGAATATTCTGAGGGAAAAGATCATAATAGTGATGGGACATGAAACCACATCATATTCTATTTGATCTAATTCATTCCCATAAATAGTTATTAAGTGACTACTAGATACAATGGATACAAGGTATTGTGCTCTTGGGTGGGAACACAAAGATAAAACCCCCAAATCTCTGCCCTCAAGTAGCTTGTATTCTACTAAACTAGACTCCAGGCATTATCTCAGGCTGTCCCCCAAGCCTGGAATGCTGTCTCTCCTCATCTTTATTTCTTGTTTTCCCAGGCTTCCTTCAAGACTCAACTAAAACTCTACCTTCTAAAAGAAGACTTTCCCAAGCCCTTTTAATTCTAGTGCTTTCTCTCAATTACTTATTTTCTGTTTAGCATGTATATAATTTGTTTGTACATACCTACTTGCATGTTGTCTTACCCATCAGACTGTGAGCTCCTAGAGGGTAAGGATGGGTTTTTGACACCAGTATCCCCATTGCTTAGCATAGGGCATAGCACATAGTAGGCAGTAAATAAATGCTCATTGACTGAGTAACTATTTTAAATTCAAATCATATGAAGTATCTCTTGAACAAGCTTGGACAAGAGAAGACTTAGGGAGGGGATTAAAGCTGACTTGTTTTGACTATACTGAAAGACCAGAATTAGAAGTAATGGGTACAAGTTTCAGAGAAGCTGATTTCCACTGGAGGTAAAAAACAATCATTAAAGAAATCCAAAAATGGAATGGGCTTCCTTGGAAAGTGATGACTTCCCCTTCACTAGAGATTCCAAACAAAGGCTTGATGGCCAAGTGATAGATTATTAATTGTACATCTATTTTATTGGACCCCTATTTTATTCTAATCTGTATTAATCAGTTTGATATGATTCCACAGGGGTGGTGATTTTAAGTTCTGCATTTTAAGCCCCAGAACTGTGAACTACAGATTATAAATTCACTTACATAATAACAGAAACTAACAGAGGACCTCCACCTTTGTTTTTTCCTCATTATGGTGACCAAACTCAGCATGGTAGAGGTGACTCAATTATGTGGAAAGTCCCCCAGCTATTTTTGTTGCCCCTTGATCCCTTGTCATTCCTCTATTGTCCAACATACGGTGATGACCATGAGCACACAGCCAACGAGTGACCCTAATTGCCGAACTGCGGCCTGCCCTTCTACCAGTCCATAGGTGTGCTTATCACCTTGTCAGGACTTCCTGAAAGGTCAAGATAAGTCTGTTAAGGTCTGCTCACTAAACCACTTATCAAACAATTGTATTTTATATTTTGTATAGAGCCTCCTACAGAGTCCAGGGCAAGGTCTATTTTTGGTCTGCTTCTCTTGTATTGTCCAGGTATCATCAAGCACTAGAAAACTAAGGCCCTGGAGGAAATGGGCACCTCAGACCATGAGGGATATCTGAGGTGCATTTTGTTAGAAGGGGCCAGGGACCCTTTAGGAAAATTCCATTGGCTCAGAGCTCTGCCTCAGTGTCTTTCTTTCTCTCAGATTGGATAATTTTGAAAATCATCATAACCACTTGTAACTCTAGAACATTCTTGACATCAGATATGAATGGTACAAGCTAGTCTCAGAGGTGCCTCCTTGAACTAATATTCTGTGCATAATCTTCTTTCTAATTCCTTTAAAAAATCTTCTAGAACTTTCTTAAATATTTCTCTTTTGGGTATTGCCTCCTTTTGTCTTTACCCTCTCCTAAGTACTATAACCATAATTAGCAATAATTATATGCTGTTCTGATCTACTACTTTGTCGGGGGAGAGAAATAATAGGGTCACAGAAGAAATACCCAGAACTAGGAGAATATAATGCATTAATTTCTTCATTTATTTATGACATTTTAAGGTATTTTTTCACTTTGATAATTCAAAGTTTAGTTATGCTGTATGATATTGTATATAAATATATATACCTATAACATATACATTTTAGAATTAGGCAACAAATGTCAATTAGCTACAGGGTTTTTAATTTTTTAAAAAATTACCTATGATGAGAAACTTTAAAAAAAGATACAATATTTTTAAAAAGTTATTTATTTGTATATAATATTTACCACAGTGCTTTACATATAGTAGGCACTTAATCAATACTTGTTGAATTGAAATGAATTGAGGAAAAAGCCCTATCAAATGTTTATCTCAAACTACAGTGAAATCTGGAAGTAAAGGCAGAGACTGGGAGATGAAGAATCAAATGAAAATATAATGACTAGAGATCAAAGAGTAAAAAGTGATATAAATAATTAAGCAAGGGAAAGACCAAAGCATAATTTTATAAAAGATTTCATACATACTAATGAATTTTTAGTCAGTTAACTTGTTCAGATGTGTTTTGGGGTATTGAACTGCTTTTTTGTTTATAATTACATTTTTCAATTACTTAACTGCTCATTAACAACAGTTGAGTGACTCAAATAACCTTCATAATTTGGAAAATTTTAAGCCTTTTTTTGTTGTTATAAAATTAGACAACGCTTTTGAATCAACACCTGATCCAGTGATTTGTAATCATAGTAAGTCGTTGGTTTTTTTTCCCTTTACAAGACATATTTTGGGGGGGGGGAGTGGAGAGGAAAAGAATTGAGAAATGGGAAGGAATAGGATTTATTTCACATTAATCACAATGAATCACACACCTCAGACCTAGAGTCCAAATATCTGATGATAACATCCCTGATTAGAATACAAGTCTATGTTATAAGGTACTTTATAATTCAAGCATTCAAGAAAGTTTCATAATGATTTTTATTTTATTTTCTTGCATTTTGATGGTAATTTTTATTATAATAATTATAGCAAACATTTATATTGCACTTATTATGTTCCAGGCACTTTGTTAAGTGCTTTACATATGTTATTCCATTAGATCCTCACAACAAATGCTGCAAGGTAGGTGCTATTATTGCCACCATCATACAGATGAGGAAACTGAGGCAAATAGAAATAATAAATTAATTATCAAAACAAGTAAAAGAAAACAGTCTATTTTAGACAATTTCTACACATATTATTAGGAAAAGTGTTTTAAATTTTTTGCATAGTATGATATTCTTTATCCTATTCCAACTAAAAATAAACCCCCATGTATTCTGATTCCTGATATAGCCCTTCCTCAGGAAATTAATTTTTTTTTCCAAATGGATTTGCCTACTAAATAATTAGCTGAGTTTCTGCTACATTGATACTATTCACACCAGGACATGTAATAGCCATGGTTTTATAGGACCATAGGTTTACAGTTGGAAGAAACCTCATAGATTGTCTTCTCAAAATCTTTTGTCATGGAGAGGAGGAAAATAAGACCCAAAAGGTGTTCAATGATTTGCCCAGGGTCACAGTAGCAGAGCCATATCCTTAACTCTGGAGTTGGTATTTTTCTTAATATGCAACAAGGCTCATAACCTTGTAACATCAAAGCTCCAAATATTACTTAGGGATCATCAATTCCAAAACCTTAAATAAATAAACAAATAAACTGAGACCCAAAGAAGGGAAGAAGCTTGTCCAAGCCATACACTGAGAAAAGATAATCTCCTGATGTTCAGGATCTTCTTATACGTTCAAGATCAAGTAACTAAAGATTCAATCTAGTGCAATGCTTACAAATTGGTGTTATTCTATCAAAATACATTTAAATTATTTCTAGATGTTTTTTCTTTGAAGAGAAAGTTAAGAAAGAATATCTAGTAATATGAGAATGAAGGTATCTTATCAATACCATACACTAACCAACTAAATTGACCACTGGCTGAAATGATTCGTCTAAAGGACTTCTACTTATATGTTTATTTTAAAGTCTAAAAAAAAAAAAAGTAATTGGGGCAGCTAGGTGGCGCAGTGGATAGAGCACCGGCCCTGCAGTCAGGAGTACCTGAGTTCAAATCTGGCCTCAGACACTTAACACTTACTAGCTGTGTGACCCTGAGCAAGTCACTTAACCCCAATTGCCTCACTAAATAAAAAAATAAACAAAAAATAAAGGAATTGATATCAATGATGAAAATATTAGTTTATAAAATTAATAAAAATGTGTTTGATTTGTTGGTGACAGTCCATTTATGTCAGTTAACATTTGTGGACCTTTTAAATGTACACATACATGCAACTTGAACTTCAGATTTTCTTTGCAAGAGGGCTCCCATCCTGTTGCGTACCACACATCGGTAAAACCCAGCATCAGTCCTCTCTAAAGATGGAATAATGTACCTATGGAATACACAAAAGAACAGTTAATATCTAGCAGAGTGATGACACAGAAAGTATTCAATAAGTATTTTCTTGTTGACATACTGTTTAACCGATATCTATAGTTGGAAAAGAATTCCCAACTGAGAGTCTGTGACAATCCAGGGTAGGTTTAATTATTTACTTGGACACCAGTAAATTTACAAAAAAAATTCTCAAAATAGTTTAAAAAATTTACAAGCAAGTTAAGAAAAAAAATGACAAAACATAAACCACAAAAAGTCATTAGAGATATTATGAAATGAATAAATTTTGTACTCCAACATTACTGTATGTCACAATCACAAGTCTGTCTGCATAACACAAAAAGGATTGGAACTTAGGGGAGATATATTGAGCCAGACAAATGCATAATTTGGGGGGGCACCCTGATACAATACTGACTTTCTAGATGTGAACCTGTAATCAAAACAATTATTTTATAGCCTGGGTGACCTCTATTATTCCCATGAAGTTGCCATTTCCTTGACTATATTTGCCTAATCATACTTACAAGCTGGTTCTCTCTTAAGCGGGATACAACCAGAGTGGCAAATAGCACTTTCAGTGTATGGGATAAACAATACAAAATGGTGGCCAATGCAAGCAGCACTAACCTCATTTTGAAATTAGTGATATGATGGGGAGAAGGGATCCTAGTACTCATGCCAATGAAGGAGAACTGAATATGCTTCTCTATGATGAGCAAGATAAAAGGCCCTAAGAAAATGGAAACCTCTGAAGAAGGCTCCATGATACCATGAGGACAATGCTAGGAAGGCTGCAGCCAAGCAAAGAGCAAGATGAACCAGGAGCTAACAAAGCAAATTTTTTGTACCCCTTAAATTTTGGTGCCTTCAAGCTTTTTCCTCTTTGCTCCATCCAAGTAATAGTTGTGGGTACTACAGGATGTTTGGCTTTTGAATAGCCTTCCTGTGTCGAGATAAGTGAGATTCAGTTGCCATGCTAAACCTTATCCAGAACACAGACTCCAAAGCCTCATCTGAAGCTGCCTCTGACTGACCAATACAATGAGACATATACGCTACTTTATTTTTTAAAAAATTTAGATTCTTTATTTAGAATTTTATTTTCCCAAATTACATGTAAAAACAAATTTTGACATCAATTTTTATAAACTTTGTGTTCCAAATTCTCTTTCTCCATCCCTCCCCAAACCCCACCGCCAAAAAACTCAAGCAATTCAATATAAATTATACATGAGTAGTCATGCAAAACATTTCCACATTAGCCAGGTTGTGAAAGAAAACAGACAGAAACAAAACTCAAGATAAAGGAACTAACAAAAAATTATGCTTCAATCTGTATTCAGATACCATCAGTTCTTTCTCTGTAGATGGACTGTATTTTTCATAAGTCCTTCAGAGTTCTCTTGGATCATTGTATTACTGAAAATAACCAAGTCATTCATAGCAGATTATCTTACAATATTGCTATTATTTTGTATATAGTACATTACACTCTGCATCAGCACATGTAGGTCTTTCCAGGCTTTTCTGATAGCATCCTGCTCATCATTTTTTTTTTATAGTAAACTACATTTATAAAGAACTTTAAAGACCGATTTCCTTACAGTAACCTCATGAAATTGATTATTGAAACAGTAATAGATAACATTTATATAGTACCTTATACATGACAAAGAATTTTATTCACAATAGCACAGCAAAACAAGTACTATACATTTTGTGATCATCATCAATCAATACTCATGAATCAATGCTTATCAATAAATCTTCATCTTCATCTAATCATCATAAATCCATCAATGAATCCAGGAATAAATCCATCAATCAATCATTCAATCATTCCATCAATCAGTGTTGTCATCATCATCATCATCATCATTTACTTTGCTCTTGCCTCTGCTTCAAAAACTTTTTCAGTTACTTTTGCTATTTCCCTCCATCCTATTCCGGCCCCATGTATTTTCTATCATCTTTCGCACTATCCCACCTCAAAAGTGTTTTTCTTCTGACTAACCCCTACCCCAACCCGCCCTTCCTTCTTTCACCCCTCTGCCCTTATCCCCTTCCCCTCCTACTTTCCTGCAGAGTTAGATAGATTACTTTATGCTATTGAGTGTATATGTTATTCCCTCTTTGAACCAATTCTGATGAGAGAAAGGCTCACTCACTCCCCTCTACCTCCCCCATCTTCCCTTCCACTCCATAAGCTTTTTCTTAATTCTTTTCTGAGATACTTTACTCCATTCCACCTCTCCTTTTCACTTTCTCCAAGTGCATTCCTCTCTCACTCCTTAAGTTTAGTTTTTTAAAGATATCTTAATTTCATATTCAACTCACACATGTACCCTATATCTAAATATACTCCATCCACATACCCTAATAATGAGAAAGTTCTTATGTTAGAAGTATCATCTTCCTATGTAGGAACATAATCAGTTTAACCTTTTAATATCCTTCATGATTTCTTTTTCCTCTTTACCATTTTATGCTTCTCTAGGGTCTTCTATTTGAAAGTCAAATCTTCTATTCAGCTCAGGTCTTTTCATCATGAATGCCTGAAAGTCCTCTTTTTCATTGAAGTACCATTTTCCCAAATGAAAGATTATACTCAGTTTTGCTGGGTAGGTGATGGCTGGTTGTAAACTGAATAATTCCTTTGCCCTCCAGAATATCAAATTCCATGCCCTCTGATCCTTTAATGTAGAAGCTGCCAGATCTTGTGTTATCCTGATTGTGGCTCCATAGTATTTGAATTGTTTCTTTCCGGCTGCTTGCAATATTTTCTCTTTGACCTGGGAGCTCTGGAATTTGGCTATAATATTCTTGGAGATGTTCATTTTGAGATCTCTTTCAGGAGGAAAGAATCTGTGTATTCTTTCAATTTCTATTTTACCTTCTGCTTCTAGAATATCAGGGCAATTTTCCCTGATAATTTCTTGGAAGATGATGTCTAAGCTCTTTTTTTTGATCATGGCTTTCAGGTAGTCCAATAATTTTCAAATTATCTCTCCTGGATCTATTTTCCAGGGCAGCTGTTTTTCCAAGGAGATTTTTCACATTGCCCTCTATTTTTTCATTCTTTTGGATTTGCTTTATTGTGTCTTGATTTCTCATAAAGTCATTAGCTTCCATTTATTCAATTCTAATTCTTAAGCAATTATTTCTTCAGACATGTTTTCCATTTGGCTTTTCAACCTGTTGACTTTTTTTCATGTCTTTCCTGCATCACTCTCATCTCTTTCCATTTTGGCCTGAGACCAATTCATATTTTTCTTGGAAGCTTTGAATGTAGGAGCTTTGACTTTATTATCTTCTTCTGAGGGTGTATTTTGATCTTCCTTTTCACCAAAGATATTTTCTAGTTTCCGCATTTTTTTCTGTCTGCTCATTTTGCTATCCTATTTCTTGATTTTTAACTCCTTCTTAAAGTGGTGCACTGCTTCTAGGGCACACTGTCCCAAGCTTCAGGGGGTACCAGGTGGTACAATTTAAGGAGAGGTGTGTTCTATACTCCCCTGGGCATGTGCTCTGCTCTGTAAGTAACCACTGGCCTGCTTACTCTTTAACCCGGGAACAGAATTCTGTTTCACTGTGGTTGCAAGTTCTGGTGTGCCTGCGTCCCTCCCACCTTGGCCTCCATTCAAGACAGACTGCTTCCTGGTTCTCCGCACAGGCTACACAACTGAATTCCACCTCAGTGCCAACAGAGACCCCTGTAATCTCCCCCTGGCCAACCAGTTGACCCCCTCACTGGTTCGTGATCAGAGTTCCAGAAACATGCTACTTTCAAGGAAGCAAATTATCAGTTTAGGTATCCCTTGAAATCAGCAGTTCTGATGTCAAAAAGCACTGCAAATACCCACAGATTTTTTTTCAGTGGGGACTCTTTTTAGTCTCCTGCAAGTTACTAATGGCACCAAAATTTTGACCCAAGGGGGATTCCCCATGGGTAGCTTACATGGAATCCTGTATATCAGGTCAGGGTGCCGGCTGGGCCAACAACTATTTCATCAAAAATAACCCTTATTAGACACTGTGAATAGGTTTCCAGAAGAGTTCAAATGCACTAGTATTATTTACCAATCCCCTCTTGATATGAGATTGCTACTGATAGATTTGCCAGATTCAGCAAGAGGAAAATGTCCATGACATGATTTCTTGAACTTTTTCCAAATGCTAAATAAGGTCTTGGAATGGAGTAGTTCTTTTTTGGTGTATCAGTTGAAGAAATTTGGCCACACCTATTGATAATGAATTTATCTACTTTCAGCACTTTCCCAGCCCACCTGCCAGGGGCAGGTTATATGACAGGAGGAGCCAATACAGCTTAGAGGATATCATGTTTGCTGCCATTATGGGTAAAGTTAATGCCACACTCTATTTTATTACCCCCATATTGACTAATTCTTTGTTGTTTTTCAGTCAAGTCTGATTCTTCATGATCCTATTTGGGGTTTTCTTGGAAAAGATACTGGAATGATTTACCACTTTCTTCTCAGCTCATTACAGATGAGGAAACTGAGGGAAGCAGGGTTAAATGAATTGCCCAGTCATGCATCTAGTGTCTGAGCCCAGAATGAACTCAGATTTTTTTGGACTCCGGGCCTGGTGCTCAATCCACTGCACTACCTAGCTGCCTCCATTGACTACTCCACCTATTTCCAGATGTTGACAGTGAATTATCAGGCATCCCATCATTGCAAAGATGGGAGAGCAATTGTTCTCCAAATAATTTGCTAAACCAAAAACCACAGAAAAAAATATACCAGCTATAGAGTAAACCTAAAGCTCCATCCATAAGGCAAGAAACCCATAAAAGCTTTAAAAACCTCATAAAACAACATCAGGCAAAAATTTGCATTCAGCATGCCCACCCCACAACCCATAGCAAGCACAGCTAGTTTAGCCTATCTTGAAGTAGTGACCTTTTCCAATTCATCTCCAAGAGTGTCACAGCCTAAAGGATTCCCACAAATGTACTCCACAAAAAGCTGCATACTCAGATCTTATCCAGCCATGTGAAGGAAAGGGCGAGGGAACGATTGGGGAAGAAGTAGAAAATGCACAGAGGTATCTATGAGAAAGAAAGCTTCAACAAACAAGGGGAAAAGGGAAGAGAAATGTAGTGAGGGTCATGCTCTCACTCTAAAATTTATTCTAGACCAAGAATTGAGGCTGGCCCCTTGTCACTCCCAGTCTGGGAAAGCTGCAGACACTCAACCTAGTTGGCATGGGGAAAGGCTACTGTATAATAGAGGAATGAGGTGTGGCCTGAAAGTAAGAAGCTATTAGGAACACTAGCAAAGAGCAGAAAGACCAAAAGTACAATGGATAAAACCTGAATTCAAACCTAGATCCTAAACAGATAACCAACAGAGAATTTATAAACTGAAGGAAAAATTAGTAATATTTTAAAGGGGGGTCAGAAAACAATGAAAAACAATCATATAATGAAGGGGTATGAACCAAAAATCTTTAGTGAAACTGAACATTGGGAGGATGATTCAAGGATCATGGAACAATAGCAAGAAACTCCAGAATGGTTCAAATAAGGGGGAATTTTTCTTTTTCTTTTTTTTTTGGGGGGGGCGTATGGGGATTAAGTGACTGGTCCAGGTTCACCCAGCTAGTGTAAAGTATATGACACATTTGAACTCAGGTCCTCCTGAATCCAGAACTGGTGCTTTATCCACCGTGCCACCTAACTGCCCCAGTGGGAATTTTTAAAAATATGATTTTAGGAACTTAATTTTAATTTTAGTTTTTTTCTGTCTCTATAACTCCAGTGCCTAGCATGTTGCTAGGCATACAGTAGATACTTGAAAATTTCTTATTAATTGGTAAGTAATAAATTATATAAATAATAAATTATATTATAAACTATAGTTCTTAAGTATCTAAAAAATTCACAAAATGTTTCTGTGGTGAAGGTATCATATTCCAGATATTTAAGGAAATGATTCAAATGTATAAAACTATGAACTATTGCTGGGAAACTAGAAAGCAGTTTGGCAGAAACTAGATATGGACCACGACAGTACACCATTGACCAAGATAAGGTTAAAATATGTACATGACCTAGATGTAAAATGAATATCATAAGTAAATTAGAAAAGCATGAAACATATTGCCTATAAGATTTATGGATAGGAGAATATATGAAAAATAAGGGATAGAAAACATTGCTAGATAATTTAAATTATATTCAATTAAAAGGGTTTCAAAAAATAAACCCAATGTAGCCAAGATTAGAAGGAAAGCAGAAAATTGGGAGAAAATTTTTATAGACAGTTTCTCAGATAAAGGCATTATATTTCAAATATATAAAAATTGACTCAAATTAATAAGAATATGAGTTATTCTCAAATTGACAAATGGTCAAAGCATGTGAACAGGCAATTTTTGGAAGAAGACACCAAGGCTATATATAGTCATATGAAAACATGAAATCATTATTGATTAGAAAACTATAAATTAAAACAACTTTAGGGTATCAGATCAGCTAAAATGATAGAAGAAGGAAATGATAAACGTTTGATGGGATATAAGAAAATTGAGGCACTAAAACACTCTTTGGTGTTTTGGCTCCAACCATTTTGGAGAGCAATTTGGAATCATGCCCAAGGAGTTGTAAAACTTTATATACCCTTTGACCCAGAAATACCACTATTAGGTCTGTTTCCCAAGGTGATCAGCGAAAAAGGAAAAGAACCTCTATGTTGTAAAATATTCATAGCAGCTCTCTTTGTGGTGGCAAAGAAATAGAAAGTGAGGGGATGTACATCAGTTGAGGAATGCCTGAATAAACAGTAGTAGGTGATTGTGATGGAATACTACTGTGCTATAAGGAATGACAAACAAGTAGAAATTAGAAAAATATGGAATGACTTGCATGAAATAATGCAGAATGAAAGGAAGAGAACCAAAAGAACATTGTATATGGTGACAGCAATATTGTTCAAAGAGTAACCATGAATGACTAAGCTATTTTGAATAATATGAATATTCAAATAAACCACAAAGGAATTAAGAAGAGAAATGATATCCACCTCCAGAAGAAGAACTGATATATAGAAGTATGTATTGTATGGTACTACATATATATCTGTAATAAATGTTGGCCTTCTCTAATGTGGGATTGGAAGAGAAGGAAAAAGACAATTTGGAATTAAAAATGGAACTCTCCCCTCCCCCCAAAAAGAAAACAAAAAAATATGTACCATTCTCCAATCAATAGTAAAAGGAGATGAACAGTTTTCAAAGAAGTCCAAGCTCTTGATAATCATAAAAAAAATTAAACCATTAATCAATAGGGAAAGGTAAATCAAAGCAATTTTAAAGTTCTACTTCAAATCCATCATTCTGGCAAAGACAACAAAAAAGGAAAATGGCAAATGCAGGAGGAGCTGTGGTGAAAACAGTCACACTAGTGCATTGTTGGTAGAACTGTGAACTGGTTCAGTCATTCTGGAAAGCAATTTGGAATTGTGTCCATAAGATTAACAGACCAAGCATACCCTTTGGTCTAGTTAGTGATATCATTACTAGGTTTATAGCACAAAGATATCAAAGAGGAGGAAAAGATTTACGTAGATTAAAATATTTATAGTAGCTCTTTTCATAGTAGCCAAAAATTTTGGAAACAAAGGGGTCATCCTATTAGGGAATAGCTAAATCAATGGCATGATATAAATGTACTGGAATATTATTATGCCATAAGAAATTATGAAATGTACAATGTCAGAGGAAAATGGGAAGTGAGCAGAAATGAAAGAATTTATGCAATGATGTCAACAAAATGAACAAAAACAATTCGGAAAAATTTTAGAACTCTAATCAATGAAATGGCAAGTCATTAGTCTAAAAGACTGAAGATGAAACATGTCACTCCCTTCCTGTCAGAGAGGCTGAAAGGCAGAGATATACATTTTTATGATACAGCTGCATTCTTTTACTAAACTATGTAATATATGTATTAAAACATTTCTTTTTCGTTATTGTATTTTTTAAAATTTGCTCAGTTGGAGGTACTCATAATGAGAGATAAATAAATAATTCTTACATGAAAAATAAAAATAATAAACTATTTAAGAATTGTAAATACTATATTATAGGAATTAATATGAGAAATCTGTCTAGAACTATGGAGTATAAATATCCAGTATTTAATAATTATATCTACAGATAAAACTCCACTAAAAGTATAAAACATGTCATGATTAAATTTCATAATTTCAATAAGAAAAAAATAGATTTGACTAGCAGACAAAAGAAAGATATTCAGGTATGAAGGAAGAGAAATTCTAACAATTTGTCACTAGTTCACTGTCACAAGAAATTGAGAAAGGAAATGCAAACAAATATTTCAAAAAGCAAAAGTACTCCATAAGCAACCAAAAATATGTATCATGCAAAGCTTTGCTTAAAATTCAAGGGGAAAAGTTAAACTTTAAACAAAAAAGAACAACTCATCAATCAGTAATAATTTATTAAGTGATCATTAAGTGGCCAAATGTCCCTGCCAATAATCTAGAGGCAAGCATAATACTAAACTTAAAAACTCTCCAAAAAATAAAATTATGAGAAAGGTAAATAACTACAGTTATTTTTAAACAAGACTTCATAATAAAATAGATATATCATGTTCATGTCCTATTTTTCGAAAGAAAACATAAATAAGGCAGGGGGAATAAAAGAACAAAATAAGATTAAGTACAGGGAACACCCTGTGAGCCCTAAGGTGCTATTTAAGAGGAACTTAAAGAATCAGGAATAGGAAAGGAAAAAGACAAATAAATACATAAGGGCCTAAATCCCATGATTCTCTATAAGGGAATCATTGTTAACAACTTACTAGGTTGTGTGAATGGGAGGACAGAAGATAAGAGACAAAGGAGAGATGGAGATGTATCCCCATCCAGCCCACATGTGAGTAGAGAAGGAATTGTAATTTCTTTATGTTCTCAACAATAAATCCCCTTCATGGGGCATTTTCTGGTCTTCCTTGTTGTTACTACTTTCTCTTTTGGGTCACTTTGCATATACTTGGCATTTTGGTTTTTTGTCCTTTTAGTCATGTCTGACCATTCGTGACCCAATTTGGAGTTTTCTTGTCAAGTACTGGAGTGGTTTGCCATTTCCTTCTCCAGCTCATTTTACAAATGAGGAACTGAGACAAGCAGGGTTAAGTGACTTGCCCAGGGTCACACAGCTAGTAAGTGTTTGAGGCCAGATTTGAACTCAGAAAAATGAGTCTTCGTGACACTAGGTCTGGTGCTCTATTCCACCTAGCTTCCCATATACTTAGCATATATCTTGATTAAGGTGGGGACCGGTTGAGTAAAATTAATCTAATTATCCTACTCCACCTAAAATCAGTGAGATTGATTCTATACCTTCCATACTTTTATCAGGTGAGAATACACCTCAACCATTCCCATAAATAAAGCCTGCACACTTCCCTAGATGCTACTGCCAATCTGTTTTGATTGGCAAAGAAGCATAGTCATATCCTCTGGGGTCTGTATTAGACCATGTGGACTCTAAGATTCCATTGTGAGATGTACCAAGAGAAATTTACTGGCAAACCCTGAAGAACCAATGGAGGAAGAGGAAAGGCTGTAACTTCTCTGAGCTCCCTACACAATAATACCAAAAACCTCCAAATAATTCCATAAGACAATTCCTGGAGCAGCAGAACCCACACAAGGATAGTGTGAGATTATTTTCCAGCCAAAGATAGCTTAGAAGGTTGGCAGGAAAGATCTGTTGTAACAGGGTGGGAGTGGAGCCCAGCCCCATGGTCACGCTGACAAAGATCCAGCCCCAGGCTAGCCATGCCAGAGAAAGAGACCCCAGAGCCTCTGAATTGGCTGCAGTGGCTGCTTCTTCTGGAACTAAGCTCACAGTCTGGTGAGAGAGATGAGTGGTTAGCCAGGGGAAGATTACAGGGGTCTCTGATGGCCCTGAGGTGGAACTCAGTTGTTTTTCCCATGCTGAGAACCAGGAAGCAGTCTAGAGTGGAAGGCCCAGGTTGGGTAGGGGCACAGACTCATGCAGAGCTTAAAACCACAGTGAAAAAGGTTTTTGTTTCTGGGTTAAAGAGCAAGTAGATCTGGGGTTATTTATAAACCAGAGCACAGGCCAAGCAAGTGGGGAACATGTCTCTCCTTAAATTGTACCACCTGGGACCCCCTGAAGCTTGGGACAATGTGCACTGGAAGCAGTGCACCACTTTAAGAAGGAGTTAAAAATAAAGAAATAGGATAGCAAAATGAGCAGACAAAAAAAGATCCAGACACTAGAACGTTTCTTTGGTAAAAACGAAGATCAAGATACACCCTCAGAAGAAGATAACAAAGTCAAAGCTTCCAAGAAAAATATGAATTGGTCTCAGGCCAAAGAGGTGTTCAAAAATGACTTTGAAGATAAAGTAAGAGAGGTAGAGGAAAGAATGGAAAGAGAAATGAGAGTGATGCAGGAAAGACATGAAAAAAAGTCAACAGTTTGAAAAGCCAAATGGAAAACATATCTGAAGAAAATAATTGCTTAAGAATTAGAATTGAACAAATGGAAGCTAATGACTTTATGAGAAATCAAGACACAATAAAGCAAATCCAAAAGAATGAAAAAATAGAGGGCAATGTGAAAAATCTCCTTGGAAAAACAGCTGCCCTGGAAAATAGATCCAGGAGAGATAATTTAAAAATTATTGGACTACCTGAAAGCCATGATCAAAAAAAGAGCTTAGACATCATCTTCCAAGAAATTATCAGGGAAAAATTGCCCTGATATTCTAAATTTTTTTTTAATTTAAATTTTTATATTTTTAGTGAGGCAATTGGGTTTAAGTGACTTGCCCAGGGTCACACAGCTAGTAAGTATTAAGTGTCTGAGGCCGGATTTGAACTCAGGTCCTCCTGAATCCAGGGCCAGCACTTTATCCACTGCGCCATCTAGCTGCCCCTGCCCTGATATTCTAGAAGCAGAAGGTAAAATAGAAATTGAAAGAATGCACAGATTCTTTCCTCCTGAAAGAGATCCCAAAATGAACATCTCCAAGAATATTATAGCCAAATTCCAGAGCTCCCAAGTCAAAGAGAAAATATTGCAAGCAGCCAGAAAGAAACAATTCAAGTACTATGGAGCCACAGTCAGGATAACACAAGAGTTGGCAGCTTCTACATTAATGGTTCAGAGGGCATGGAATTTGATATTCCAGAGGGCAAAGGAATTATTCATTTTACAACAAGCCATCACCTTCTCAGCAAAACTGAGTATAATCTTTCATTTGGGAAAATGGTACTTCAATGAAAAAGAGGACTTTCAGGCATTCATGATGAAAAGACCTGAACTGTACAGAAAATTTGACTTTCAAATAGAAGACCCTAGAGAAGCATAAAAAAGTAAACAGGAAAAAGAAATCATGAGGGATGTTAAATGGTTAAACTGTTTACATTCCTACACGGGGAGATGATACTTCTAACTCATAAGAACTTTCTCAGTATTAGGGCAGCTGAAAGAAATAAATTTAGACAGATGGCACAGGTGGGAATTGATTATGACGGGATGATATCTATAAATATATTTTTTAAATTTATCAGTTTTGTGTTGTTTCCTTGGGGTTTTTATGCAGGGCAGTCAGGGTGGAGTGGTATGCCCAGGATCAAGCAGCTGGTGAGTTTCTTTTGTCTGAGGCCAGATTTGGGCTCATGTTCTCCTGGGTCCAGGGCGAGTGCTTTGTCCACTTTGTCACCTAGTTGCCCCACAATGACATCTTTAAAATAAAATTAAGGAGTGAGAGTATTGCACTGGGAGAAAGGGAAATGGAGAGGTGGAATGGAGTAAAGTATCTTACAAAAAAGAAGCAAAAAAAAAGCTTATGGAGTATAGGAGAAGATGGAGGAGGTGAGGGGTGGTGAGTGAGCCTTACTCTCATCAGAATTGACTGAGAGGGAATAACATACACACTCAAGTGGGCAGTATATTTTTCCCTGTGTGAATGTGGGAGGGGAAGGGGATAAGAGAGGAGGGGTGAAGGAAGGGAGGGCAGATTAGGGGAGGGGCAATCAGAAGCAAAACACTTTTGAAGAAGGGTAGGGTAAAAGAAAATAGAAAATAGAGTAAATACCATGGGAAGGGAATAGGATGTAGGGCAACACAGCAATAGTAAGTGGGGAAAAATCTGAAGCAGAGGCAAGAGCAATGTAAGGTGAAGATGATGAGGATGAAGATGGTACTTACTTTGCTGGGCTATTGTGAAGACAATTCTTTGTCAGGTATAAGGTATTATATAAATATTAGTTATTATTGTTGAAACAAACAACCTCATGGGTGTTTTGTAAGGAAATCTCCCTTTAAAGTACTATATAAATGTAGTTTACTATATAAAAAAAGATGAGCAGGATGCTATCAGAAAAACCTGGAAAGACCTACATGAGCTGATGCAAAGTGAAATGTACTATATACAAAATAACAGCAATATTTTAAGATGATCCGCTGTGAATGACTTGGTTATTTTCAGTAATGCAATGATCAAAGACAACTCTGAAGAACTTATGAAAAATATAATCTATCTACAGAGAAAGAACTGATTGTATCTGAATACAGATTGAAGCATAATTTTCCAAGACTCTATTATCATGAAGCTGATAGAAAGAATGAGACCCCAGAGAGCAGGTAGCTTGGGGACTGTGTCCAGCTGCACTGAACCAGAGAGAGGACATTCTGATCTTGGGGATAGTCAATGATAATAGTAAAGGGGAAGTCAGTTCACCTTAACCTCAATCTTAATCTACCTGTATCCACAGCAACAATTCTTTATAGAAACCAGTGAATCACCATGAGAGCTATCCTCTCACTTCTTCTCTATGTCTAGACCCCATACAAATTTCTCCTGAAAGTGAACAAATGCAAAAAAGTAGTATGCAATTGAGTACAAGGAACTGCTTTTTGTCAAAGCTGCATTTGAGGTACAAAGATACCAAGGTGAAAAGACATGTTATCTCATTACAGGCCATATTAACCCCTTTACAAGTCAATTAGTGCCAGATCCACTGGGCATTACTTTTCAGTAATATTAATTTCATTATCAACAATATTCATTACTATTGCATTTGAAGGGTATATACATTGTTACAAAAACATAAATTGGGGCATATAATGGATCATTTATCATGAAAGGCCATAAACTAAAGATTATACAATTTCTGGTAACTAAATCAGAAAATAATTAGATTCAATTTACCACTATCAGGGATGGGACAACATTACTTGTGCCCAGTTGTCATTGAGTCAATTAGGCTTGATTACACTATCCAGTTCAAGGATGCTGGTGTAAGGTACCCTATGCCTTCTCTCGTATCTGTAGATCTTTCTGACAAATGTTAAAAATTAAGAGTTCCATCACATTGTAGACAGTTATGTGTTAGTAACACATCATGGATGCCCACAGGCACAACAGCTATAACAGTGGCAGGGTTGTGAGGGTGCATCATTGAGAGACTCTGTTATATTTAGGTACTAGGAAGAAGGAATGTCTGGAAAGTGTGAATTAGTGACTTCTGATATTGATCCCTAGTTTCAGCCTTGTGTATGTGAATACATGAAGAGTTATGGAATAAGAAGGGAATGAGGCCACATGTTAGTAGAGCTTGGCATATTTAGCTGAGCTGAGACTTCAAACCAGGAAAGTATTGATCAATACACTACCAAATCAATGCCAAAGGCCAAGATTTTCATAGGCAGATTTGATATCAGAAATAGCAAGTTCTGAGTCCCTAAAGTCACTGAAAAGAGGAAACTCAGGAAGAAGTCACTGGACTCAGACTGGAAAGTATTTAAGATAATTGTGAGTTCTAAGTCCAAAGCAGTAAGGCTTAATATGCAATTTTCTATCTCTGCTATAACAGGCCATGGCAGCCTATTAGAGACTATACATATATGACAAGTCAAATAACATGTGGGCCCCAGTTTTTTCATCTGTCAAATGAGCAGCTGTATTAGATGATACCTAATATCTCCTCCAGTTCATATCTATGATTTTATGACACTCTTACCATGCAATCTCTATGGGCTTCAGATGGGATATATGCAATCACGTCAATAAAATGCTTAATGCCAAGAAGCAAATGAAGTAGCCAGGAAGTTTTCAGAATGCTGGCCAATTCTCCTCTATCCCTAGGTGGCAGTCATGTTAGATTTCATCAGAGACCTTCCAATATATCTGGGATTCAATGTTGTCTTTGTGGTGGTACACATCCTATCAAAGATGGTTCACCTTTCTTTCCAATACTGGGCCAACTACTATGGTGAGATTGCCTACTCATTCTTGAATGAAGTCTTCTATTTTCCTGATTGTTTTCTTTTTCACATCCCTGCCTATCAAAATCTTCATTTACTTCACAGTTCTTAATTGTACTACTAATGGGCATTCAGGTAAAGATTTATCTTTCCATAAGATACCATCTATAGGTTCATGAATATGCAGAACTTATAACCCAAATCCTAGAATAGTATTTCATGTACTGTCTTCTCTTTTAACTATTATGGGAGCATTTCTGTATCTACTTCAAAATTTTGTTATAACTTGGTCCCCTTGGTCTTGCAGAATGGAATATTTTGTATGAACAAGAATTTCTACTGAAACTTTGGAGAAACAGGTTGAACTAGACAAACACTTAGCAACTTGGTACTCCCTACACTTTTCTACCTGATGTGGTAGTGATTTTCTAACCTGTATCTCTGCTCTGCTATCATTCATCACAGTACCTTCAGGTATTCAGAGTCAACTTTTGCCTTATATTGCCAGGGCTTAGGCCTCTACTGTTGCCTTCTACCTTTCTTTGCCTCTTCCTCCCACCCAACCCCCAAATCCCCAGAACAAAGATCATTTTGCTTGCTTGCATTTGTTTCTCCAGTGCTTAGTCTATGTTAAGTACTTAACAAATGATCTGTTCAGTTATCCATCCATCTTCCATCCATCCAAAAAGCTTTAAAAAACCCCAAAAAGTTGAATTCAAAATTGAGGAGATGCCCATCAATTGGGGAATGGCTGAACAAATTGTGGGATGAGATTATGATGGAATGCTATTGTGCTATAAGAAATGATGAGCAGGATGCTATCAGAAAAACTTGGAAAGACTTACATGAGCTGGTGCAAAGTGAAATGTACTGTATACCAAATAACAGGAACATTGTAAGATGATCTGCTATGAATAACTTAGTTTTTTAGTTTTTTGTTTTTGTTTTTGTTTGTTTTTTTCTTTGGTGAGGCAATTGGGGTTAAGTGACTTGCCAGGGTCACACAGCTATAAGTGTCAAGTATCTGAGGTCAGATTTGAACTCAGGTCCTCCTGAATCCAGGACCTGTGCTCTATCCACTGCACCACCTAGCTGTCCCATAACTTAGTTATTTTCAGCAATACAATGATACAAGACAACTCTCAAAGATTTATGAAAAATGCAATCCACCTACAGAGAAAGAACTCATAGTATCTGAATACAGATTGAAGAATAATTTTTTAGTTCCTTTTCCTGAAGTTTTAAAAAATCTGTTCTCTTTCACAACTTGATGAATGTGGAAATGTTTTGCATGACGACACATGTATAACTTATATCGAATTGCCTGAGTTCTTAAGGGGGGTTGGGGAGGGAGGGAGGAAGAGAATTTGGAACACAAAGTTTTGAAAATTGATGTTAAATTTTGTTTTTACATATAATTTAGGAAAAATAAAATTCTAAACAAAAAAAAAACAAAGGCAAACATCTGCTGGTAAGGACACAGTAAGTTCATAGCTATAGAACTAGATAGGACATTATGACAAGTCATCTAATTAAACAATTCAGTTTACAGATTAAGGCACTTAGGTCCCAGAATATTAAATGACTTGCCTAAAGTTACACAGATATTGTGACAGAGCTTGGATTCAAACCCAAATCTTCCTGGAATCTTCTGATTCTAAATCCAAGGTGCTTTTCAAAATATGATGTTACTCACCCCAATAGATATACCTTCCCCACAAAAACCACACCAAAATATTTACATTTTTCAGGGAGGATAAGAAAGATGAAAGTATCAAGGTCAATCCCCCCTACAAATCAATCATTTAACCTCTCAATGCACCCAGGCAATTCTCTGGCTATAAATTATAGAAAGATTGCTAATCTGTCCAAGTAGAGAGAGATTCTACATGAGTTCCTCACATACTACAAAATCATAGGACTGAATGCTGTCGCTTCTCTGCCCCTAAACTAAAAATCCTTTACAAAAGATCTTTTTTTTTCTATAATTATGAGAATATGCCATAAAAATACTTTCTAATGCTAAATGTAATGATCAAAACTCATATGGGGTCAGATAAAAGACAAACTGCACATTATTCTGATTTGCTCAGTACACCTTAAAAACTACTTGTTCTACTAATTATTTGTCTTTTTAGTCAATGATGTCCAATTAGTCAACCTGAAAAAAGAGCTGATAGGAATAATTTTTAAGTGAATAAAACATCTGAGCAATAAGGTGATTCTACATTAAACAAATATTAATCAAGGCACTTTTTCCCTCTGGTCACCTTCTTGAGCTCTCATGGCAAGATTAATAAAATCTTTTATGAAAAAGGAAAATAATATTGCTAAGTTTTAATCTTCAATATTTTATTCTAGTATGAAATGGTTCATCTCAAACAAAAAATTAATTAGTGAAGAGAATCAGAATAATATTGAAGTAAGGACAAAGACTTGGTGCCATTTATTTAAAATTACAAATCAAAGACCAGAAGAGACTTAGCCACTATGATTATTAGATATCATAATTATAATAAAATAGAGATTGAGCATCAGGTTATGATAAAGTGAACAAAGTTTTTTATTGTAAGGGAAAGAATTATTGTACTCATGAAGTCTTCAGAAAACACTTTTTGAGGACTGTTCAAAGTATAGCTCCTTCATTGTGACACATACAATCTGGATAATATAAAGTAATTCCTTCTGTTTATAGTGTCCTAAGGGATAAAATAGGGACAGGACCTAATATTTCAGTGGTTTAGGCTTAGCTTATTAAACTGTGGGTCACAGCCCTATATGGGGTAGCATGACTAAATTTCTCAGGCAAAAAGGGGTCACAAGTGGAAAAAGTTTAAGAAGCCCTGGGATGGAGAAGTCCCAGGTTAAGAAACTCCCTCTACCAGTGCATATCAGCCAGTACCTTCTCCATAATTTAGTCTTAGAAAGTTACCCATGTACTGAGAGATCAAGAGATTTGCCCAGAGTAATACAACCAGTCTATGTCAATGTGATCTCAGGCCTTCCTGGTTCTCAGGTCGGCTCCTCTATCCAAGTGGTGCAATATTCTGAATTGAGTTTAAATTCTTTTTAATTTCTATAATAACTTGATAAATGAATACATAAAAACAGGCCAGTCTGCTAAAAAAATAAAAAGAGCCACAAAACTGAATATTACACATATGCTGTTTTGGTGTCTTCTCTTCTTTCTTCTGTCTCACCAGGGGGGTAAATATTTAGAAGTTGCAAAGTCTTCCTATTAGGGGAATTCCTATGTAGATTATATTCATCTGCCAGATGGGGTTATTCATTGTAGGCCTATTGTTTGTAAACATTTTTAAGCAGGGGACGTTTCCTGACTCACTATATGAAATGATGGTGAAACATTATCACCATATGTCACTAAAATACAGTCAATGTCTATTTCATTTTAAATAATCATACCAGAGAGTTATTAGCTTGAACTAGTAAAGAGATTCTTTCGAATCAATCAAAGTATGAGGAACAAAGGCAAAGTTTTAGGTTCAGTTCATTTTGGAGCCAACCTCAGTTATGAAGAGGCCCATCTGTGGTTTCTTATAACAGGCATCTATCTTCTGTGTTCTATGTCTGTATACATGCACAGGCAGAGAGAATAGGTGTGTGGTTTTGAAGACAGAAATTCCCGGATTTCTCAGAAACGTCCTAGCTGTGTGACTCAGCAGAAGTAATTTAACTTCTCTGAGTTGCAGTTTCGTCATTTGTTAAAAATAAAGGTGGGGGGCAGGGGGGGCTCTTTGGGAGGGATTATAGTAGCACCTAGAAAAGCATCATAGATCATAGAAGATTGAAAACTGACCTTGGAGTCAGGAAGACCTGAGTTCAAGTCCCGTTCCTGACACATTCTAGCTCTGTGATCCTGGGCAAGTCACATGCAGGACAAATGCCAATATGTAGAGTTTCCTCCTTGGGAATTTTCTACACTATTGAAACCACCAGTCCTGTCCAAACAACAAATAGCACTTAAATCCCAAATTTATTTTGAGGATTAAGTGAGTTAAGGAATATAATGTATTTTGCAAATGTTAGAGTGCTTCCTAAATGTCAAATCATATTGTTAATTAATGAAATGAAATTCTGGACAGTAGAGTCATACACACACACACACACACACACACACACACATATATGTGTATATATATACTTGTGGCACAAAGTCTTTTCGCTTTAGTATCTAAATTCATTTCGAGTGAATAAAATTTTTAATTTTCATGCTGAGACAACCCACCTCTTCTCTTCAACCTTAATTCCAAGAGAAGAGGTTGTGTTGGGTGGGTGAGTAGGAATGGGCATATTCAAGAGATTGTATAAATGGCTAGATCAGTGGGATGTGAGGTAATGTTAGTTACAGAGTCCTTACCATCCCTTATTTTATATATTAACAGCTCTCATTCAAGGATGCCTAATTAACACTCATACCTCAATTCTTCCAGCCTTCATATGCATTTTGCAAGTCCTTAAATATACAAATACAATGAAGCCACAGTGTATGACTCTTCAGGAGTCCTTCCTATACCTGCTTTAGCCATTCCATGATAAATGTTTTGAAGCTCCTTTTTAAAAGTCTCTAATGACCTGATAATTGGCTTTAAAGCTTTCCCATGCAGTGTACAGCTGTTATTTATTGGATTATATTGGATCAGAAATTTTATAAAGCTTTCAATAAACTGCAAAGGTTGGCTAAAGGGAAGAGAAAATATGACAGATCAGTCATTATGCTTAAAATCATTTTTCAATTGTAGAATCAACATCATCACTATAATCAACAGTAAACATGTACTGAGAACCTATTAAAATACTCAGAGGTAGCACTCAAGTCAAGCAAATTATTCTGAATGGATTTATTTATGGGAGGAAATTTTACTAGGAGAAAAAGGAAAACTCAAACAATGCCAATGTTTATTGAACTGAATCAGGTCAGAGGACCATAGTATTTAGAGGTAGAAAGAATTTTAGGGCCTTAGTTGATCCCTCTTATTTTCTTTCTTTTTTTTTCTTTTTTTTTTGGTGAGGCAATTGAGATTAAGTGACTTGTCCAGGGTCACACAGCTAGGAACTGTCAAGTGTCTGAGGTCGGATTTGAACTCAGGTCCTCCTGAATTCAGGGCTGGTGCTCTATCCACTGCGCCACCTAGGTGCCCCAATCCCTTTTATTTTCAGGATGGGGAAACTGATGCCCAAGGAATTTAAATAACTTGCCCATGGTCACATAGGTGGGTAGGGAAGCTAGATTCCAATTCAGATCTTCTGCCCCCAAATGTAATGCTCTTTCTACTATACCATACTGCCTCATCCCCCAAATCTCCAAATTCTAAGAGAAAACAAAATTATTTTTCATGAAATGTTTAATGTTTATTATACTTTAGATGAAGAGGTAGAGCAGACTAGTGGATAGAATTAGCTTTGGGGTCAAGAATATGTGTATTCAAACACTGACTTTAGCACAAGATAATATCTGTGCTAACCTTTTATTGCCCCCCAGGAGAATGTCTAAATTATAGACTTAATAAGTAGGAATTTCAACACATTAATAAAATTATAAGTCCAGTTTCCTTCAAAGAAATAGTTAACATAAAGTTTTAGATCAAGTTCTTTCAGCTTCACATGCCATCCAATAATCCACCCAGGTCATCTTACCATCTGTCTGCTACCATGTATCTGCTCTTCCCCACCAGGTCTGCAACCATCATATGGAACCCAAAACTTGGACCTCAACTCCAGTACCCATACCACCACCACCACCTCTCCAGGCCCTAGTGGAGTTAATCTACCCATTTTTGGAGTTCCTGCCTATGGCTCAATCCAGTTGATGGGAGATTGCATTTATACTATCTAGCCTCCATAGCCCACTATACCTACTGGGTAGCACTAGACACCAAAATATGCTATAATCAGGATTCTAGGCACCCACCAAGTCATCTTCCTATCTTCATACCAACTGTCCTTCTGCTCCTCCACTTTTTCCATTCCCACAATAAGCATCTCTTCTCAGCTCACCATTCCCCTATGAGTATTCTTTCCCTATTAGAATGTAAATTCTTTGAAGGTGAAAGCAGTCTCAATTTAAAGAAAAATTGCATCTCCGGCACTTAGAACAATACCTGGCACATAGCAAGCACTTAATAAATGTTTCTTCATTCATTCATTCAAATTTTGGATACAAATAGTGTTGTGTTTATATGTATGATATAGAACACATCATCAAGCCACCTCCAATATAATGAACTCATATAGTATTTAATTTACCAAGTACCTGTATATAAGACATTGTGTGCCAGGCCACGTGTCCATGTAGTATTAACTTGGAACATAATTTTTTTTTTTTTTTAGTGAGGCAATTGGGGTTAAGTGACTTGCCCAGGGTCACACAGCTAGTAAGTGTTAAGTGTCTGAGGCCGGATTTGAACTCAGGTACTCCTGACTCCAGGGCCAGTGCTCCATCCACTGCACTATCTAGCTGCCCCCGGAACATAATTTTACAATTTTAAATTAGTATAGCCATTTCTCCTAAAATGTTTCATCATAACAATGAAATAAATCTTGTTTCTACATAATTTCAGAGCTCAAACACCTTTTGATTCTGCACATAAGAAGGTGGAAAGGCTTTCATTATGAACCTGACAATAGTCCATAGTCCTGCTATTTGAGGATCAGTCTAGATGAGTTCAAATTGGATCATTACCAGAAAGATGACCATCAAATGATTAATTTCTCTGGCTATAGTGTCTTACTAAGATGTTATACGAAGGCACAAATGTGTTGCAGTTTTCCTCCATAGATGATCCAATGCTTGGTGTGTTGAAATATAGAAGTTTATGGTCATTGTAGTTTTACTCCAAAGATTTACTCTTGTCAAATCCATTTTTCAGAATTGATTTGAATCTGATTTTACATAATCACATCATTATGTAATTATAGTCTAGCCTATACCTCAGAAGAAATCCCACTATAGTATATTTGACAACTGATCATCTAGCCTCTGCTTGAAGACTTTCAATGGTGGAGGGAGAGGAGGAAGTGTCAGAGAGGGAAGTATTGATCCTTGGTCAGAAAAGCAATCTACTCATTATACTATGGCTCCTCTTGGACAATATAATCCACTTTACAGTGATACACTTCATGCTTCAGCTTCCAGGAAGACATATGGGTATTATTTAAATGTCTTGCTTTGTTGGAAATGGGAAGGAGACAATTTTTTTTAATGGGTGCTGCCTGTATAGATCAAATTAAACTTGAAGAACTGTTAAATATAAGGTTGATTACTATGGGATTGATACTCTCTCTAAAGACACACACATATACACATGACCACCATTCATGAAAAAGAAAAGGAAGACAATCAGAAAGATTAAAAAACTGCAAGATTTTTAAGAAACTGTGTGCAAACCTTTACAAGAATTGTAACTAATATGAAAGGGCATAATTGGGTTTAGTGGGAAGAGCACCGGGTTTGGACTTGGATAACCTAGGTTTGATTTATAGCTTTTCTAAGTAGCAAGAGGAAAAATTATTATTAACAGCTTACATTTATAAAACCTTCAAGGTTTACAAAGTAATTTATACATACTATATAATTTTATCTTTAGAAAAACAATGTGAGATAAATACTGTTGAGATTATAATCCACATTTTATAGACAAAGAAACAAAAGCCTCAAGGAGGATCATAGATTTAGAACTGGAATGAACCTCAGTGATCATTCATCCAATCACTTCATTTAACAGATGAGGAAACTAAGACTCAGAAATGAGAAGTGACATATCCAAGGTAGTGAATGGCAGCATGATATAGTAAAAAGAGCAGTAGTCAGGAGATGCCTGAATTAGAATTCTACCTTTGGTGCTTACTATCTGTGTAATCATGGGCAAGTCACACAAGAGGTATTGAAGAAGTGTGGATAAAACAAGGAAGACTACGATTTAAATCCAACCTCAGGTATTTATTAGTCATGTGATCTTGGGTAAGTAGCTTCTCTGTGCCTCAGTTTCCTTACTATAAAATAAGGAAATTTGATTTGCTAGTTCCTAAAATCCTTTCCAGATTGAAATCTGATGATCAAAATATAGACAGGAACCAAGCATGTAAATGAGATATTTTGTCCACAATACAGTTAGTCCTCAGGACTAAGATAGCTGGGTAGATTGGACATAAAAAACTGTCAAGTCCAATGACTACCTGACTGAGAATTCCCTCTGTAGCCACTTGAACAAATGACCCTAAACTTTCTTGAAAAACAACTACAAAGAGTAGGTTTTACCTGAGTATTTTTAACACTCTTGACTTTCTTTTGTTTTGTTTTAAAGGGTATTAGACTCTCTATTCCTGAGATGGCGCAGTACCCATGCCCCTAATTCAGCTAGAACTTTATGGATTTCTTCTTAAATTTCAATGCAGGACATAAGAAGGATAGATCTTCAGAGCTATACAAAACCTTGGTTCTGGATTTAATTATTCTTCCTATTATGACAAAGAAATCTGCCTCTAGCCATAAGAAAGTCTTGAACTAGATATAATTTGTATTTAATTTGCAAAGGGTGACTACAGGAAGGTATGCATACTTTTTTAAAAAGAACATTTTTACTATTTCTAATGCATAAAATGATTTATTGTGAATGTTATTTCAAGGAACAGGCATAAAAACATACAAATTCACCTATGCAAATTGGATTAAATCCTTGAACTGCTGCCAAGATGACACTATAGTCACTGGTGCTTAAAAAAGTGGTCCTGTCATATTGAAAGTAATATAAAATTTAGAAATATAATGAAAAAATTTAGTTCACAATAGAGATTACCAAGAAAGTTTTCACTTGTATTCTTTGATTTCAACAGATATAGGTTGCTACAATGATAACAATAAGAAATAATTATAATACTAGTTTTGATTTTGATTTATTATCAAATTGAATTCAGTTCAATTCAACAAACTTTTATTAAGTGCTTAATATGTGCCATGTAACACTGGGAATAAAAAGAGAAAAACAAACAAAAAAAAGTTCCTATACTCCAGGGTCTCAAAATCTACTGAGGAGATTTAATATGTCTACAGATGAGTAAGTAGAAAATATATAAAAAGTAAAAACAAAGTAATTTTTGAGTGGAGTAGGACAATAAGAAGAGAATAGCAAGTACTCTAATTTAGCTGGAATGTAGAAAGTGAAAGAGAGAATAATGTGTGATCGATATAGAAAGATAGACTGGAGTCAGATTAGGAAAGATTTTAAATGCCAATAAGAGAAGTTTGTATTTTCCTCAAGAAGTTTCAATGGCTCACTATTGCCTCAATACCTGGGGAATAACATAGTCACAGTGTGCTTCAAGAATACCAATATGGGGGATGAATTGGAGAGATTGGAAGAAAAGAGATCAATGAGGAGGCTGTGAAAATATTCTAGGTGAGAAGTAATGAACTAGTGTGGTGATTATGTGGATGGAGAGAAAAGGAAAAGATTCCAAGAGATGTTGTGGAGGTAGCACTGACAAAATTTGGCAACTGCTTGTATATAAGGATTAAGGGAAAGAGAAGAATTGAAAATGATGCTGAGGTTGTGAACCTGGATGACTTGAAGGACAGTCATGCCCTTGACCAAAATAGGGAGTTTGGAAGAGGGAAGAGTTTGGGAGGAAAGAGAATTAGTTCTGTTTTGCACTTGCTAAGTTTTGAGATGCTTTCAGGACACCCAGTTCAAAATGTCAAGCAGGTAGTTGGTGATGGAACTCAGGAGAGAGGCTGGGATACATAGATCTGGAAGTCATCTGTAAAGAGGTTGTAATGAAATCCATGAGAATTGATAAGTAAAAAGGTATAGATAGAAAACAAAAGGGAATTCAGGACTTTGGTCACCAGTCATCCCTCTACTCTGACACATATTCAATCTGTACTTTATCACTGGTTCCTTCTTCTCTGATTCTAAAATTTCTTGGAAGTCCTAAATATTAAAAAATATCTTCTTCTCCACCCTGTAGGAAAGTTAGGGAAAGGAGATGGTTTGAGGTTGGGAGTGAGAAAAGATAATGAATTCTATTTTGGATTTATTTAGTTAAGGGGTAGCCAGGCAGTGAAGTAGAGGGAATGTTGTGCCTATAGTCAGGAAGACTTGAGTTCAAATCTCAGAAACTTACCAGTTATATGATCTGGGTCAATTCATTTAACCTTTGTCTGCCTTGTATTCCCCATATACAAAGTGGATCCACCAGCATATACATTCCAAGATTATTGTAAGGATGAAATGAGATGACATTTGTAAAGCACATAGAGTACCTTAAATCACTACAGAAATGCTAGCTATTAGTTAGATTGAGATGCCTATGGGATATACAGATGGAGATGTATAAAAGGTTACTGATGGTGTGGGACTGGACTACAGAAGAAAGATGAGAGTTGAAAATGAGGATATGAGAGTCATCTGTAGAAACATGATAATTGAACATAGAACAATTTATGAGATTTTCAAAATTAAGCATGTAGAGAAAGAAGATAAGAGGGTGTTCTAGGACAGAGCACTGGTTTAAAACCATGCAAAGGACATGGGACATGGATGAGAACCCAGCTAAAGAAAGTGAGAAGGAAGACTCTGACAGGCAGGAGAACCAGGAGAATATAGGATCACCAAGACCCAGGGGGAAAAAAGGTTTCTAGAAAGAAGATGCTATCAATAGTTTTGAAAGGTGAACAAAGGTCAAGAAGGCTAAGGTCTTTTAAAAAGACATGAGATTTAGCATTTAAATAGTAGCTCTTTCTAAAATAATATGAGCTAAATTTTAGGAGGTAATACCTATCAATTTCATAAATAATCAATCATAAGGTACATAAATATTCCTATGACAGTTAAAGGTGCTTATTTCAAAATGATTTACAAATATCAAACTGATTTGTAGACAGTATATACTGAAAAAGTGACAATAAACATGTGATATATCAGTTTATTAACTAATAGACGTTAAGAAAAATGATAGTTTTCTGCTTTCTCTGTAGAACTGTATCAGTTTTAATGCAAGGTGAAAAGGTTATCAGTATGGGTTTGATTAAAAGTCCTATTTCCAGAGGATCAACCTGGCTATGATTGGAGAGGTTCAATATTGATTGGATCTCAGGTGAGATAAATTTTTGAAGTATAGTAACTCTTAAGACTATTGGCTAAGATGTAGAAAGGTTGGAATCTGCATTGTTGGAAAGAGCACCCACACTTACAAAATTATAGATTATTAAAGTTACCTATATATTTGCAAAGATGCATGCTCATTGTAGGTAAACTCCTAGTGTGGTCTCCACTAATGCAGATCACAGACTTATTAGATAAGTCCTAAGGAGCTGTTAGAAGCACAAAGAGGTGAAGAGACTAGTCTAGAGTCACACAGCTACTGTTTTGGGGGTACAATTTGAATGCAGGTATTCCTAAATTAAAGCCAAACATATCCACAATTCCACTGTACTATTGATTGATATAACTACTAATAAATGACAGTTATGTAGATCTTTAAGCTTTGCAGACCTTTATACACAATTACCATATTTAATCCATGCAAAAATTTTTTGAAGTAGGTGCTATTAATACTATTTTATCAATAGGCAAAGTGGGACTGAAATTATATGATTTATCCACAATCATATGTAATATATCATATATTATATTTAACACATAAAACATGGATATATGCAACCTATGCCTATGAAGAAATTCAATTTATTTGTGAATTATTCACAAACATTCAAAACCTTGGAGATGTTTATAATTTTATTATAATTATAAACAAAACATAATTATGAAGATTGATTTCTTAGGAGAAAATAAACATATAATGAGTTCTAAAGTCAAATTATTTTTGGATTATACACTGTTATAGATTATTCACACGACTGATCCCTTCCATTGGATAAGGAAGTCAAGAATTTTCTGCATTTCAATTCCTTTCCTCCTGGGTACTATTTTCAAAATCTTTAATCATTTATATTCCTCTTTTCTAAGTACAAGTTCTTAACATGCCCACTAATAAAACAGACCTCAAAAACAGACAAAAGACTTGACAATGCAAAGTCAGCTATATTAAAAGATATTTTATAATGTTTAAAGTTATATTGACATCTAATTTATAATATTTAAAGCTATTTTAAAAGATTACATCTCAGCTTATATATTTCATATGAGGTTGATTTATATACACACTCACAACTAGAAGAACACATGTCCACAGTCTGAGAAGGGTTCTACCCAAGTCTTTTCTTTTTTTCACATAGAAGTTAGTAGGGTCCACAACTATACCAATCAGATATTTATGTATATAAGTTTTATTGTTCCAGTCCCCTAAAGAGCAATAGTGCACCTTGCAAATCAGCTCTGGAAAAAGGACCTACAATCTCTCAGGTGAGTTCTACAAAAAAAATGTTTGCTTCATCCTGGACCCATTCCGCTCCCATTAGACAATGAAATCCTTGAGAGCAGGAGTCAATTTTGTTGTTGCTTGTTTGTATGATTGTTCTACTTTTCTTTGAATACTGAGTGCTTAGCACAGTACTTGACACTTAATAAATGTTAGTTAAATTATGGATGGACAGACTGACTAGACCTAGACCTCTGGCCCACCCAACATGGAAAGAGGTTCCCCAAGGATCCATACTTGACCTCTCCATCTCCTTTTATCTGTCCTCTTCTGTTAGATTTGCTCAATTACAGCTCCTCACTAACACAAACACTTGTAAGAGCCAGAACTCATGCCCATAATACAAGTGATCACTACCAGGTGTAATACTCTTATAAAGTATTATAAGATCCTGGGGATGAGGGGAAAATGAGGAATGAAGTACAAATGTTGTATATTATCCCAGTTATTCTCATCTTTACATCCCAATACTTTCCCCCCCAATTACATGTAAAGGTAGTTTTCAACATTCATTTTTATAAGATTTAGAGTTCCAAATTTTACAGCAAGCAATCAATCTGATATAGGTTATATATGAACAATCCATAAGTACTCTTTTTTTTTACTCTGTGTTCAATCAATATCAGTTCTTTCTCTGGAGGTGGATAGTATCCTTCATCATTAGGCCTTTGGGATTGTCTTGGATCATTGTATTGCTGAGAGTAGTTAAGCCATTCAAAAGTGCTCATAGAACAATACTGCTGTCACAGTGCACAATGTCCTCCAGGTTCTGCTCACTTCACTACACATCAGTTCCTATGAGTCTTTCCAGGTTTTTCTGAAATCATCCTGCTTGTCATTTCTGAAGTAGATGACCTGGGAGGTCTCTTCTAGCTCTAAATTTTGGATCCAGTGATAATGTTTTTGTTTTTGTTTTTTGAGGCAATTGGGGTTAAGTGACTTGCTCAGGGTCACAAAGCTAGTAAGTGTCAAGTATCTAAGGCTGGATTTGAACTCAGGTCCCCCTGACTCCAGGGCGGGTGCTCTATCCACTGCACCACCTAGCTGCCCCATGCTTGTCATTTCTTATAGCATAATACTTTTACATTATAATCATATACCACCAGCTTTGTGCAGTGGAAGTATGATAGCAAACAATCACATACCACCACTTGTTCAATCATTCCCCAATTGATGGACATTCCTTTGATTTCCAATTCTCAGCCACCACAAAGTGTTGCTATAAATATTTTTGTACAATTTTTTTCCTTTTCTCTTTTCCACAATTACTATTGCTAGCTGTTTTCCTCCATCCTATTTTCTTCCCCATGATATTTACACTATTATCTATCTTCTTTTACACTCCCTCCTCAAAAGGGATTTGATTCTGATTGCCCCCTCCTCCAATCTGCCCTCCCTTCTTTTGTCCCTCCCTCCTTATCTCCTTCCCCTCCTATTTTCCAGTAGGGTTAGATAAATTACTCCCTCCAATTGGGTGTGTATGTTAACCCCTCTTTGAGCCAACTCTGATGAGATTAAGGTCTTTGAGCCTATTTTGATGAGTGTAAGGTTCATTTACTACCCTGCTCCTCCCCCATCTCTCCCCCCCCCCATAAGCCCTTTCCTGTTTCTTTCATGTGGAATTGCACCCCATTCTCCTTCTCACCTTCCCCCTCCCCCAGTGCATTCCCCTTACCCTTCAATTTCACCCTAAAGATGCCATCATGGGACAGCTAGGTGACACAGTGGACAAAGCATCCACCCTGGACCCAGGGAGATCCCAGCCAAAACCTAGCCTCAGACACAAGACACTCACCCACTGCATGACCCCAGGCATATCACCCAACTCCAACCACCCCCGCAAAAAAGATAAACAAAAAATAAATTCTTTGAAGGTATCATCCCTTCATAATCAATTACCACCTGTCCCCCCTGTCTAAATTTATTTCTATCATCTGCTCTAATACTGAGAAAGTTCTTATGAGTTATATGTATCATATTCCCATGTAGGAATGTAAACAGTTTAACATTTAAAAGTCCCTCTTAATTTATTTTTCCTGTTTACCTTTTTATGTTTCTATAGGGTCTTGTATTTGAAAGTCAAATTTTCCATTAAGATCAGATCTTTTCATCACAAATACCTGAAAGTCCTCTTTTTCATTGAAGTCCCATTTTCCCCCTAAAAGATTATACACAGTTTTGCTCGATAGGTTATTCTTGGTTGTAATCCCAATTCCTTTACCCTCTGGAATATCATATTCCCTGCCCTCTGATCCCTTAATGTAGAAGCTGCTAGATCTTGTGCTATCCTGACTGTGGCTATAATATTTCTGGGAGGTTTCCTTTTGGGATCTCTTTCAGGAGGTGATCAGTGGATTTTTTCCATTTCCATTTTACTTTCTGTTTCTAGAATAACAGGGCAATTTCCCCTGACAATTTCCTGGAAGATGATGTATAAACTCTTTCCTTGATCATGGTTTTCAGGTATTCCAATAATTTTCAAACTGTCTCTCCTGGATGTATTTTCTAGGTCAGCTGTTTTTCCAGTGTGATATTTCACATTGCCCTCTATTTTTTATTCATTTGAATTTGTTTTATTGTGTCTCAATTTCTCATAAAGTCATTAGCTTCTATTTGCTCAATCCTAATTTTTAAGCAATGATTTTCTTCAGAGAGCTTTTGTACCTCCTTTTCCATTTGGTCAATTTGGCTTTTCAAGGTATTGACTTTTTTTTTCTCTGTCTCCTCATCTTGCCTGTCTTTTACTTGACTTTTAGCTCCATAAACTGGGACACTGCTTCCAGGTTGCACTGTCCCAAGCTTCAGGGGGTAACAGGTGATATGATTTAAGGAGGGGCAGGTTCTTCACTTGCCTGGCCTATTCACCGGTCAGTAGATAACCCCAGGACAACTTGCTAATTAATCAGACAGCAAAACTTTGTGTGCTGTGGTTGTTAGCTCCAATGAGCCTGTGTCCCTCTCCCACCTGGGCCATTGCCACTCAAGCCTACCCCATTGCTAAAACTGCTTTTACTCAAATCTTATCAAGTTCACTGTTTTTAGCCATTTAGATTACCATTCTGTATGATATTTAAATACTCAGAATAAGTGACTTATTCAAGTATAACAGAATACCAAAGCATATGTTAGTCATCAATATAACAATGATATCTAAAAATATTTTAAGGCACTCTGATACTGGTATGAGGTAATGCATAGAAATATATCTTTGGAGTCAGGAAGGCCTCAGTCTATGTCTTGACTTATTTTGGCTTTGTGATCCTAAGCAAATCACTTGTTTTTCCAGTGCCTTTCCTCATCTATAACAATGATATCAGAGGAATAGACCCTGACCTTGTCCTTGCTGCTCATGTGTATTAAACATATTGGGAGATTGCTTGCTCCAAAAAACATCACTTGTCAGGAAAGATTTTTCCTTTGCATTTCTCTGTGCCTACATGCCAATTTTGCCATGCTAATATGTTTTTTCCATGTGTATATGTTTAGGAAAGAAGCACTAACAGACTTTTGTTGTCCAAAAATAATGGCATGTTTCCCTAATATAAATGCAATATGAAAAATCAGTCACATTCTAATTACACATTTTCTTCCTTTACTCCATTAGACATGCATTGCAATATTTTCTACTTTTTTTCTATGGTTATAGTTAACAAGTCAAATATGCTAAACATCAAAACTCTAACAACATTTTATTTTTAAGTAATCAATTACTTATATTCGCTGGTATAGGTAGTGATCTCATTGTCATTACATATCCACTTGAATTCCAATGGCCAACTCCCTTCAGCAAGGCAAGTGAGTACAAGGCGATTCCCTTCCAGATGAATCTGGGGTAAACCTGGTTCAGTCTTGAAATATGGTGCAACATCATCTGAAATAGACCAAAAACATAACCATTCAACTAAATACAAACATAGAAATAATATTGACACAAATATTAGATCAATTCTTCTACAAACGCCTAAAAAAAAAAGTAAATATGATAGTTGTTTTACATAATGAAATGTTGAATATCCTGGAAAACTCCCTGAGAAACATGAAGTCTACTAGGTAATGTCTCCACAGGGTTAAAGACTAATAAACTAAAATATTTGGCATGCTGATCCTGTTGTTATTGTTTTTAGTCTTTTCGCATAATACTGATTCACCAGTTTGACATAACTGGCAATATTTCAAACTAATGCCTTAACTAGTTATGACTTAAACTAATATTGTTAATCAGTAACACAAAAAACATAACAGTGTCATAGGAAGAATTTACAAATAGGAGATATTTTCATAGCATTATAGATTTAGAACTGAAAGAGCTGCTTATAGAATATCTAGTCCAATTTTCATTTTGCATAGGAAGAAACTGAAATATAGAATATAGAAATTATTTGCCCAACAGTAGCAGAACCACGATTTAAACCTAGGCCTTTTGAGTCAATATTCATAGTTTTTTTTTTCTGCTTCCCTATGGTTTTTCCAGAAAGAACAAAATTTGGACTTCAGATATGAAAAGAAAAGGGAAATGGAGAGAGGGAGACTGAGAGAGAAAGAGACAGACAGAATCAGAGACATAAAGAGATAGTGGGGTGGGGGAGACATTGCGAAGTAGAGAAGGAGGGAAGGCCTTTTCTTGCCAGGAACCAGGTCTCCATGACACTTGTTGGCCATCTTCACATCATGCCACTCTTTCTACTGACCTCCCTCCCTTTCCAGGTCCCCTTTATGTATTTTCTTTTCCCTTTCAGAATGTAAGTTCCTTGAGGACAAGGACAGTCTTGTTTCCCTGTATTTATGTACTCAGTGCTTAGCACAATGCCTGGTACTTAGTAATTACTTAGTAAATTCTCTATCATTGGCCCAAATAAGCAGCATTATTGCCTCTAATTTAGATTATATGAAATCTGAATCTCATATATTTCTGTTATCATTCATTGTACTTATATTCTTTCCCCTTTTCAAAGAGATTTCACTTCAAAGTTTAAAAAGAAAATCCAAAAAATGTAATTAGGACTTGGTTCTATAAAACAAAGGATGAAACAGTTTTCCTCTTAGGAGGTAAGTTGGGAACTTGGGATAGCAAATGCTGAAGATGTGATCATATCTGCTACTTTGTTTGTTGGACAACTGTTTTTCTTTGTTACAAGGGATGGTTCCATGTGGATACAGGAACTATAAAAGGAAAAGACTATGATATTAAAAACGCAGCAAAAATTACCTTTTTGTTTAGTTTTCAACACTTATTTTCATAGGATTTTTAGTTCCAAATATTTCTCACACCCACCCTTCCCTCCCTCCTCTCCACAATGGAAAACAATCTGATATAGGTTATATATGTACAATCACATTAAACAAAAAATATCCACTTTTTAAAATCGAAAACAGTAGTTACTAGGAGAGGTAACTTATAAAAATCCATCTTTCATTTTATTTAATATGTTCTTTCAACAGATGTCAGTACTGTATAAAATTAAAATGCCTTAAATTGATAAAACTACATTGTACTATCTACTTTTTCATTAATGAATGATGTTAATGAGCCTGGGCAAGTCACTTAATCTCTTTGGGACTCAGTTTCCTAATCTATAAACTGAAAAAACTAAACTACACAAGATCTAAGGTCCTTTCTAGCTCTAAAATTTGATGATTCTATGTTTTCTTAAATAAGTCAGAGGTCCCTGAATAAGAATTTTCTTCTCAAGGATAATATACAGAGCTTTTCAGCATTAGAAAATCTAACTTGGGTAACCTCTAAGTACAGACATTTTAAGATTATCATTTTTAAAAAATAAGAAATGAAAGTCTAGGAGGATTTTAACATTGACACAATATATGGTTTCCTGTGTATATTAGATAAGCATGGCCTAGAAAACTGAAATAGTATGTTTACTCATGTTCTCTATAGAGTATACAGAACTTAAGTCCTTGATTTAAGGGGTTTTTATGAGTATATTGATAATTGTAACTATCACAATGGTTAAAACTAAATCATGATCTCTGATTTTTTTCAAAAACAACAGCTTAATCACTTGTCATGTATATTACATTATTTCTGGTTATATTTTACATGTATCCTTGAAGCTTCTTCTTCCAAGTCACTGTTCAATTTTCCTTTTAACTTGCCATGTACTGTAACTGGAATCATCCATTCTTCTCACCTAAACAGGCCAATAAAGCTGAACTGCAATAGATATGGTTTTGATACCTAGGGATTTACTGAGCTATAGACCCTTATTAATGTCCTGCCATTTGTACTATATTTAACCAGCGAACAAGTGATGGCACTTCTTATAGTTCCAATGACCTACAAGAGCAACTCATAAAAAATATATCATTTTGAAAAGAAAAAGCCTGAAGGCAGATATTCAGAAGTTTAAATTTTGTTTTACTAGTAGCATACCTTTGTCAATTTAATATATTACATGAAGTGTCTAAATGAAAATGATGCCATATATTATTCATAGAGTGGAAACAGTTCACTAAACACTGACTATTAGACTCTTTAGAGCATAGTGATTGACAAGGGGAAATCTCCTTTAGCTAAGTTAGTAAATAGACTCAAGTCCTGACAAGAGACGAAAGTGTTAGAATTATCATCCCCATAAAGATAACATAACACAAGAGAGACAGATAAGAGAGATTCCCACAAACATAACATTTAAGATGAGAGATAGGAAGACAATGATGTCATTGTTCTAAATAAGTGAAAATCATTCTCTCAAGCATTTTAGTATTCATTTAAGAAACTAAAATACCTACTATGCATAAGGAATTGTGTTATGGACAAAATGAAATGCAAAGACAAAAAAAGCAAGATCCTTGCTCATGACATTTAAAATCGAGTAGAGGAAGTAAGATAAAAACTCAAATAACCATATCAGACAAAGTATTCTAATTGCATAGAAGTTATTGGATTTTATTCTCATAACAACTCTGACAAGTACTTCTCTTATGACATTCATTTTATGGAAGACAAAGCTGAAGTAAAAGGTTCAGTAATTTGCAAAGAATCACACTGCTATCAAGTGTCTGAGGCAGGATTTGAATTCAGGTCTTCCTAACTCCAGTTCTGGGGTCTATCCACTGTGCCTCATGCTACCTTTAATTCAATTCAACAAACTTTTATTAAGTACCTGCAATGCAAGGCACTGGGTTAGGTTCTAGGAATACGACAAAGTTGAAAAACATTATGAGAAAGTGATATTTGAGATAAGACTTGAAGAAGAATAAAATTCCAACAGATAAAAACAGGAAGGAAGGAGGTTTTTTTAGGAAAATAGAATAATGTCAGTAAAGGCACAGAGGTGGACAAAAAGAGGGTCACTTTTTTTTGTAAGGGTGAAAGTTGGAGAACTTGCAAATAGTCCAACTTAGTTGGCTAGAAAGATAAATTGAAAGGAGATAATAAAAGGGGATGTTTGGCCTTATCCATTTAAAAAAATCATCATTGGAGAACATCTTTCCTGCATATGCCACTAAAGCAGGACCATTTACCTTTTTAATCAGTGACCTGAATGATGAAGTTTAAAGTGTGTTCATTAAGATAGGATCATAGATTTAGAGCTGGAAGGAACTTTATAGAATTCTTAGTTTGGGGAAAAGAGAGAGAAAAGACAGAAGAGTAGATAGGACTATAATTCAAAATGACAATTCAGAGAAGTGGTCAGAAAAGCAGAAAAGCATTCAATAGGGAGAAAGAGAAGATAACATACTTAGGGAAGAAAATAAAATGTCTAAATAAAATATGAATGATCATCTATACGCTAAATGAAAATCATACGCAAAAATGAAAAGCCAACTGAATGTGTCAGCAATAACAGTGATGGCAGTTTAAAGACAGATCACAGCCCAGGGATGAATGGATTGGAAAACAGTATGAACATGCAATGAGAGGCCAATATTTTAGTAAGCAATGGTCAGACAAAATGATGTCTTAACACTGGACATGAAGAAATCAGAAAAAAAATCATGGAAGAAATACAAAAATGATGAATGGGTAGAAGGTATGAGGAAGAACAGTTAGTGAAAGTAAAATTAATTCCACAAAAATTAATGTAGCACCTACTAAGTGCAAGGTACTATATTAGTTTTTTAAAATGAAAAATAATACAATCTCTAGACTCCTCTAGCAAGAAATGAGGCATTTACACAAATAACTAGACTTTAAATTAAAACAAGATTAAATGCATTGGATAGGTAAAATGAAATGACCCAAGTAGTTCAAAGAGGGATGAATTGATTTTACTAGAGGGATCAGGGAAACCTACAGGGAAGTGCCATAATAGAAAGATAGAATTTAGAATTTAAAGGGTCCTAGAAATCATCTAAATCAAAACTCTCTCATTTTAGAGATTAAAAAAAACCCCACAAATACAAGATACCTCAAGTGACTTGCCTAAGATCACATCTCTAATAAGCAACCAAAGGATTATGTGAAATTAAGTCTTCTAGAACTCTTCTCACTATACCACAATGTCTCTGTAGGACTTTGAAATAGAATGACTCAATTATGTAGAGAAAGGGACAGGTGGGGATTGGGGGGGGGGTAGTGTAAGGCATTCCATGGATAGGAACAATCTAGTTTGTCAGCAGTATAACCTATATGGAGAAGTACTGTGAAAAATGGCTGAAAAGTGTGTTGGAGCTAGACTGTGGAAGATCTTCAATGCCAGAGTAATAAACTGATATTTTACTTTATAGGCAATAGAGAATCACTAAATGTTTCTGAAAAAGGTAATGGCATAACTAGATCTGTGCAATACCACAAATATTTCCAAAGTGATGTGAAAGCAGAACTGGAGAAAGAGGAGCTTAGAGGTATGCATACTAGTAAGGAAGCTACTAAAATAATTAAGAGGCAATGATGGTGACCCCTGTTCCATTATCTTCTCCCATTGAAATGTAAGCCAAATGAGGGAAAGGGATTATCTTTCTTTTCCTCATTTGTATTCCTTGCACTTGGCACCATGCCTGGCATTTATTAAGCAGGACACTTTTTTTTTCTTTTTTTGGTGAGGCAATTGGGATTAAGTGACTTGCCCAAGGTCACACAGCTAGTAAGTGTCAAGTGTCTGAGGTAAAATTTGAACTCAGATCCTTCTGACTCCAGGGCCGATGCTCTATCCACTAGGTGGGACACTTCATAAATGTTTATTTAATTGAATTGAATGAAAAAAACTGTAAAGAACAGGCATAAAAGACAACATTAAGGAATTAAATAGGAATTGAAAGGAAAATATGGTTTGGTAACAATGAAAGCTCAAGGGATGACAGGTAGACAGCAAAAGAGTTCCACAGATACCTTAGTCATATTAGGAAAAATCAAATAAGGCCTCTTAACACTTTGTGTGGGCTGTGGTGAATTTTTGGTTGCCCTAGGTAAAAGTAGCACATAATGGGCTATATTATCGGAAGGAATTCCCAAATGGATGAGATTGCAGATCCATTTGGGTATGTTTTCCTTTACTGATGTAGGCAATTGTGATTCTCCTTGATATAAGCAAATGCCAGGCTACTATTGCAATTTTCAAAGGCAGAATTGAAAAGATCAACCACTTGACATCAATGAAGCCAGAATTCACAAGTTATTTTGTAAAGTAGCTGAAGAGATCCTCTCAACTATAGTAATCTCTATCTATTCAATATCTGGTCTTTTTCTTTTTCACTGTAAAATAGGAACAAAAACAAAAGAATAACCACCCTCCATTTAATAGTAGAATCAGTTGTACTATAAACAAAAGGAGCCTCAAGCATACAAATCACAATTGTTTCAGTAAAGTGACAATGAAATTTATTAAGCCATCATAATCAGTACCATCAATCAGGTTAGAGTCCAATAGTGGAAGAATTAGAAATCTCAGCATGAATGGTGCAATCAAGTTGAACAGGACCTTTCATTATTATACTCTGCTTTTTAGAAAGCTAAATTTCCCAGGGTGACTAACCTTTTGGTTACAACCACTAATCTTCTTTTCAAAACTTCTTTGATATCAAATTCAAACATTTTCATACTTTAGCTTATGAATTAGCTACCATCTAACCATATAAACGTTCCGTCTTTCAAATTTCACTGGCAAAGTACATCATTGTTCACAATTTATAGTTTTTCACCAACCATTTCCAAAACTACAGATAGGTAATCTTTCATGGTCATTCACTCAATCAAATTTCATTTCACTTATTCAGCATGAAAAACATTGATGCCAGGGATACAACCTTTTGATGCTTCATTTTTCTCCAAAGAAATTATTTTACTCTATTTATTATGTAGCAATATAAAATTTGTTATATAACTATATGTTATGTAGTTATATTTAGCAAGTTGATAGGTTGCTACATACAGTTAATAGAGATGTAAAATATATGCATAGACTAAATTAAACCAACAATTTCCAGAAGAATGGTTTTGAGTTTAAGTATATTAGAATCTCATTATAATGTCAAGAGATTGAATTGAATCCTAGAGATAAAACTACCTTATAATAAAATCTTTTTGATACTTTCACAAGACTTGTTGGAAATTTACCTTAAGTCACCAGCTATGTAAGGTAGGGCAGCTAGGTGGCACAGTAGATAAAGCACTTGGAATCAGGAAAACTCATCTTCATAAGTTCAAATTTTGCCACAGAACCTAGCTGTGCGACACTGGGCAAGTCATTTAATCCTATTTGCCTTAGTTCCTCATCTGTAAAATGAGCTGGAAAAGCAAGTAGCAACTACTCCAATATCTTTGCTAAGAAAATCCTGAATGGGTTCATGAAGACTCAGATAAAACTGAAAAATGATTGTAAACAAATGTAAGATAAGGATGCTACCCAAAAGTAAAATAATTAAATGGTACACCAACAAATGAGTGGAATAGGGGTGGGGAATAAGACTACAATAATTATAAGGGACTTCAACAAAGTCCTACTGCATTCCTTTAGGTTCTCAAGGCTATGCCAGAGCTAGCAAAGCCCCACCTACCTCCATGCTATGATGAAGCAGGTATGCTTGAAAGAATTTATCATTGTCCAAACAACAGGATGAATCTGTTTTCTGAGGCACAACTTAGCTAAGTACCAAGAGACAGTAGGTTAGCCATGTGGTGATAAAGTTTTTGGTCATGGCAACCCATGAGTCAAATCAAAATACAAAATGGCTCTGATTCCTATGTGGCCCCCTTCTGGTTCTATGGTAACCATGACAGAATGACAGCATGAGAAATGATTATTAATAACTGATATGTTGGGGAGATTCAGAGCTTCCTCCTTCTAAAGCCCTGACCTTTAGGGGTCAAGTTTCTCCTTCACAATAGGATTGCATTGAATATCTTCATCTTGGTCAGACCCATCCCAAGCTTGCAAGGATTGTAGGGTGAGGAAGTTCACTGAGTTCTACTCAAGCTTGGGTGGAGATAGATCCATTTGTTGATTCACTTGGAGGATCCCACTAAAAAGGAGGGGATTATTCAAATTGATAGTCCAAGGCTGAAAATAATTTCTCTGTGAAGGGGTCAACTCTTGGCCCCATTGACCACCTACTGTTTCAAGGGTATATAAGCTCTGTGCCCCACCACTATGATTATCTTTGGTCTGAGAAAGACAGCCAATGACCATTCTTTCAGTAATAACCTGCTGTTCTTATTAATAAAATGATTAAATTACTCAGAAATTATACCTCTCAAATTTTTAATCATCACAGTGAGAGAGAGGCAAAGAGTCCCTTTGGAAGAGTAAGAATCACATTGTGTTTCAGCCATCAGCAAACTTTAAAAGAATTGATGGAAATCTTTATTATGAAATTCTTAACCAATGTTTAAATTATTACTAATGGAAAAGTAGGGGTCATTAAAAGAGCTTTGCAATTTGATTAAAGCAATCTAGATCACTCTCCTCTTGTTCAAATCTAGGCCTAACATCATCAAACTTTATTTGTTGTTTCATATATACATAGAGATCAATAAGATCTATAGGCTTTCTATACTAATGCATGTTGAAATTAGAACAATAGATTGTCTTCATCCACCTAGTCTTTTCCATGTATATGGTAAGTCCAAACTCCTTTGAATGATTTACAGGTCTCTTCCAAGAAGGTCTGCAATGTTCCAGGGATCAATACAAATGAAAACAAGGTTATCTCCAAAACAAAGTATCTGGAGGAATTCCTCTTCAATTTGAATTATCTGCTGGATCTGCTACATCACAGTGGCAAATAATCCTCAATGAACATGTATCTCCCTATTTTATGCTTCACCTGACTCAACATGCCTTTACATAAATAAATTCTTCTACAAAATCCCATCAGCTATACCATTCACAGAGGAAATACCAAGTGAATGAAGAAGTTTATTACTCAGATTATAGGACATATTTCAATTGACAACCATATAGAATTTGTGTACTTATATGTGTGCACATGTAAATAAATGTAGATATATATAGATATAGATATATATACACATACAGACACACATGTGTGTATATGTATGGCAAAATATGCAAATATTATAATTTCTAAAGAATTAAGGTAAAAGGCAGGTATGACCAAGCTTCAGTATATAACTAATGAGGAAATATGAATAAGAATGAGAAATAAAACATAACATTAAGGAATTGTATGACTGGAAGAAAAGATGAGCTGGTCATTTAGTGATGGCAAGAGGTGGCAAGTAGTCAAGTCCTCCAGCAAATTGGTGAAGTTTGAGGAGATCAATGGCAAGTTTTGCATGGCATAGGCAGGCAGTGAGGATTAAGTGACTAGCCCTGGGTCACACAGCTAGTAAATATCAAGTATCTGAGGCCAGATTTGAACTCAAGTCCTCCTGAATCCAGGGCCAGTGCTTTATCCTCTGTGCCACCTAGCTGCTCCCTGTATCTTACTTTCAACATGCCCATTACTCTCTTGTTAAATCAATGAATAATCGAATTATAGAATGAATAGTGCCTATAACTTACTTAAAGTATAACTGACATTTTAAAAATGAAAGGATGAAGTTAAGTAATTACTTATTATGATACTGGAAAAATATTGTACAAAATGAATATGGAAATAAATTGTACATGTCTGCATATGTATAAGCTTTATCAGAGTGCTTACCATTTGAGGGAGCGAGGGGAGAACGTAGGGATAGAATTTGGAACTCGACACTTTAAAACAAAAGAATGTTAAAAAAAACTTTACATGCAATTGGGAAAAATATATATATTTTTAAATTGTGTTCACATTGCTAGATACTTTTTACATACCCTCAAGCCATGGTATAATTCAAAAGTTACAAACTCAAGTTGTCCTTTATCTAGTTTTTACTCAGATTGAAATTCTGGAGCTGCACCAAAATTCAGAATGATCTGTACTGTGGTAGCAGCCACAATCCTAGCTTAATACTGAATACTACACACTGAAACCATATCTGGTCCTGCTCCATAGTTACAAATACAGGCAGTTCTCTATTTATGAAAGACCAATAAATGTAAATGGAATATGTCATTAGTACCAATGACATCTAAATTCTCCTCAGAGTGTGCTTTTTTCTTTTCCACTCTAAAAGATTAATAAAAACAGAAGTTTGTTTCATGGACTTGCTATTTCTAAAAAAAAATGCATTCTAAATTTCACAATGCTCATTTACAAATGAACTTTTGGAAAACAGTCTATTCTTAAATTGAGTATTTGAAGTGCAGGTGTCAGCAAAGAAAGAGGTTGCCCAACATCTGCAAATGGTTGAAGAAAGGGTCCCAAGGCAAAATAAGGCTTAGGGCCAAGAATTTTAAATAATACCACTTCCCCATTCACAAATCTCCAAAATTTGTTTTTTTTTAATTACTTTGAAAAAGAAAGAAAACCTAAAGTTCAGATAGGTGAGAATCTGAGGGCATCAAAAATATCCTTTCTAAAATCAAATTCCAAAATTACATTGGAAATTCCTAGATCTCATAGTAAGTAATGACCCTTGTGCCATCAAAAAACTAATAAACAAATTTTGAATATTTTCCAAGCTATGAATTCTTATTCTCTGATAGTTCTATTGGTATTTAGATTTGTGCATGAGGAAATGGGAAAAAAGGAGTCCATAAGATTCCCATAGGTTGCTAGTTGCATTCTGTCAGTTGGGAAGTCAAACTGATTATCTCTGTTTTCTCTGAAATCAATGAGAATTAACAGCATATTTAAAGGAACTCATGGGGTAAACCTATCCTTACAACATTTTCCCCTAAGAAAGCATTCAGCCAGTCAGTGAGATTAATCTACAGTGAAACCAATGGCAGAAAAATAAATGGCTGCATTTATGTGCTGGTTTGATCCTGTACTGTGCTAATCTATTTCAACACATAAATTAATAAGAAATAAAGGCAGTAGGATAAAAGCAATTCCCCTGTTTCTCCAAACCTAAATAAGCTTTTAACCAACTGATATTTTATTTCAAACTAAATACCACACTAAATTTTCGCTTCTTTTTTATCATAATGAAAAAGTCTGACCAACTATCCTCCAAATTTAAGGGTGAACTTCTTTTAAAAAATAGCTGACATTGCTATGTGACCCTGGGCAAGTCACTTAACCCCAATTACCTCACCAAAAAAAATAGCTGACATCAAACTAACTCCATTAAAATAAGTGTCCACATTTTCATCCAAATAATCATTAATATATACATCAGGCTAAATAAAAAGCCAAAAATGCCAAGTTGATAAACAAGTTAAAATCCCTCTTGTTCTTAGGAAATGGTACTGACTGGTGAGTTTGTGAATGAGTGAATGTAAAGGCATTTATTACGTACTTTCTATGTGCCAAATACTAGAGAAAATCCTGGTGATAAAAATATAAAATTAAAGAGAGGTTTCCCCCTCAAGAAATTTGTATTCTAATAGGAGAAGGCAATACAGAAAGGGAATGATGGGCAGGAAGGAAGCATTTTCATGTATAAAGTTATAGGGATGGCAGTGGGACTACTAGGGAAAACATACATCAAGGGAAGAGCAGTAACAGTTGGGACTACTTCCACAGGGATGAACAGTCCAGTGGGGAGTTAACTGGACATCACCCTCTTATCTTCAGGTGAGAAACTTATACACTTTGTCTTGATACTTAAGTAATAACACTATGGTGGGGGGCAGGGAGGCATTAAACCTCCCTCTCTCCCAAAAAGGAAAAAGGGTCCCTCTGCTCTGGACCCACAAAGACCAGGATTAAGACTGAGTTTAAAATTCCTATGGATCTTTGAAACACATAGAGAATCCAATGGAAGATCTAAACTTGCCCTTCATTAGGACGTCAGTTAATTGTGAAAGGAAAACAAACTCAGAAAAGCTACAAAGAATAATAGGTATCTCAAAAGAGAATTAAGCACTTCAGGCTTTTTTTGTCGTTGTTGGTTTCTAACACATCAGGCAAACATGATGTTGATCAGGATTTCAGATAAGTTGCCTAGATTCAAGTCACAACAAAAGAAATACTCTGTCTTCTGAAAAAAATTAATTAACATGTTGTGTAATATGATTGGGATGGAATTATGGTATATGATTGTGATAGAATTTGTGGTACATGATGGTGAAGGAATACTATTGTACTATAAGAAATAAAGAACAGGACGCTTTCAGGAAAAAACCTGGACTTATATGAACTGATGCTAAGTAAATTGAGCAGAACCAGGAGAACAGTGTATATAATAACAACAATATTGTACAATGATTCATTGTGAATGACTTAGCTATTCTCAGCAATACAATGATCCAAGGATAATTACAAAGGTCTTATGATGAAAAATGCTATCCACCTCCAGAGAAAGAACTGATGGAGTCTGAATGCAGATTGAAGAATTTTTTCTATCTTTATTTTTCTTTATTGGGTTTTTTCTTGATATGTTTTCTTTCACAACATAAAAATTATGGAAATATGTTTTGCATGACTACACTTATATCAAATTGCTTGCCTTCTCAATGAGGTGGGAGGAGAGGAAGGGAGAGAGAGAATTTGGAATTAAATATGTAAAAAAGGAATGTTAAATTTTGTTTTTATATGCAATTGGGGGAAAAATTAAATATTTGAAAGAGAAAAAAATTAACATGGATAATCTCCCATAATGTACTCTAGGTGAATAGCTAGGCACAATATTCCAGGAATGCAAAATCCATACTGTTCTTATTAGTTTTCATATTTATAATGGTTATAGTAATACAACAGATATCAGTACTTAAGCATTCAACCATCCAAAAGTTCTCTCAAAGGAACTGGTCTGACTTGTAAAAGTAATAAAACAGAAAATTGACTGTCCAATTATAGTAGAACGAAATAATTTTTTAAATGCTAAATTCACTCCATTGTATCTTTAAAAAGTGTGTAGAGAATACCAATATATTCCAGATGAAGCCCTCACAGTATTTATGTCAAATCCTCTTAAGGACAAGAAATTGAGAAATTAAGACCCAGTAGATATATGAATGTTTGGTGTTTTAAGCCAAAGAAATTCAGTATGTGTAGAACTCCCTAAGAGTATTCAAATTCAATTGTTATTATAAATATAAAAGTTCTATTGGGGCTACAACAGCAAATCATAAAAGTTTAAATATTCATGGAAGGCTTGTCAATTTTTCAACAGATATTAACTCTGTATGATCCATCCAAAACACATATTTGTTTTAGACACTGAAAATTACCAAAGTGCTCATCAGTTGTTCTGTGGTCTTCAATATGAACAAGTACTAATATTCATAATTACCAGACGTTAAATTAAAATTTGAATTTATATTTCAAATTATTTCTGAATGCTAGGAAAGCCTATAAAGGAGGTTTTAGCACCACAGAAAGATCCTTGGATAAGGAGTCAGGAGACTAAGGTTCTTGTTCCCATTCCCAGTCTTTAAACTAAAAGTATAAGCTTTAGCAAGTCAATTTACCTCTCTTGGGCTTAAACTTTCTTATCTATTAAATGAGGGATTTGGCTAAGATTTTGTCTCTCAGATTCTATGATGGTATAAGAATGTTTACATTTATATAAAATACTTTAAAAATTTGATCAGTCATAAAAAATGGCAGAAAAGTTTGGGGGGGTTGCCATTAGTAACATGGCAGAATAATTGGAATCTTTTAAAAAATACTTCAACTTAATCTTAAAAGGAAGAAAATATGAACCAACTCTAGAGAAATCAAAGCAGAATCCATATATTGAACGAGACTTCCCTTCAACTTCTCTTTCCCCAGTTCAATCTGCTACAAAAATGCAACCTTACAGGCATATGTTTCAGGGTCAAGTTCATCTTGGAGTTCCAAGACCAGATCCTGGCAAGTCTCAATCTGAAACACAAACTGCACCCCCTTCCCAATCCCCAACACATTTTACAAAAGCCAGCTGACACTAATTCTATAGCAGTGTAAGGCAGGGTGGGGTAAATTTGGGGAAGGATGGGTAGAGACGAAAGCAGCAAAGGGCCTAAAGGAAAGAGGAAAGAGGACTAAAAACCTCCTTGAGGAAGCTTACTCTGAACAGGGACTCAGTCACTAAAAGGATCTGTGTAGCATTAGAAGGAGAGAACAAAAATTGAGGAGAGAAAACATAGACAAATTACTGGTAATGCAGGAAAGCTGAAAGGCCAAGCCTAAGAGCAAAGCATAGGCAGAAGATTAGTTCTCAAGAAATGAACCAATAATGAGCCTCAAAGACAGAGAAAATTAATTTAAAAAAATCAAAAAGTCCATAAGACAATAAATAAGTATAGTATGAGGGAAATTAAGCAAAAAACTTACCAATAAAAAAAGAATTCTATGGACTCTCCAAAGATCACTGAACTATATAGTAAGACACTCCAGGATGGTTCAAAAGAGAAATAAAACTCCAAAAACACTAATAGAATGCAAATTCAATCAGAAAGTGGAGCTCTTGGAACAAAATTAATGAAAATAAAGAATAGGCTAGAGAATTTAGAACACATAATAGTGAATCTCTATGAGATTCTAAACAGAAAATAATAGATTCAGGACTCAAAATGTGGTAGATGTGGTAGATGTGGTAGATGTGATAGACAGTAACTGACTCACATAAGGTACAGCTGCTGCCAGGTGGTTGATTTAGGATTCAGCTCCAGCAACTGGACAGCTGGAGATATGAAGCCTTTCTTTTTCTTTCTTTTTTTTGGGGGGGGTAGTGGTGGTGGTGGGGGGCAATGAGGGTTAAGTGACTTGCCCAGGGTCACACAGCTAGTAAATGTCAAGTGTCTGAGACCAAATTTGAACTCAGGTCCTCCTGAATCCAAGGTGGAAGAGCCTTTCTAAGGAATAAAAGGCTGCCCTGCTTTCTACTCAGGAGTTAATATTCATGAGGACTGCCTACATAGAGGGTTACTGAGTAGCCTGTAGATAATGGAAGGCAGCAGAGTATTCAATGTGTATTTTTATACCTCATACTGAACTTAGACTAGGACAACAGAAGTTGAAGAACATTTGTCAGAAGAAAAGATAATTTAGAAAGAATACATTAATTTGTTGCAAGCCAAAATGATGATCTACATTGATTATAGGATGTGTAAGCACAAATTAATGATCATAGGTCTCCCAGAAGAAAATGATAATTAAAAAAAGAATGAATGCCATTCTGCGGGAAATAATGCCAATATGTGAAAAAGTACAACTTTAACTAAATTAATTTACTTATTCAGTGCCCTGTTAATCAAACTACAAAGAAATTATTTTACAGAGCTAGAAAAAAAATCATAACAAAATTCATCTGAAAGAATAAAGGATCAAGTATATCATGGGAATCAATGAAAAATAGGAAGGTAGGTGGCCTAGCAGTACCAGATTTCAAACTATATTACAAAGCAACAATGATAAAAACAATCTGCTTCTTACCAAGAAATGGAATGGTAGATCAGTGAACTAGATTAGGCACACAATATACAGTAGTAAATTATTGCAATCTAGCATTTGATAAATCCAAGCTTTGGAAGCAAGAATTCCCTATCTGACAAGAATTGCTGGGAATACTGGAAACCAGTTTGACAGAAACTAGGTAGTGACCAACATCTCACAACATATATACCAAAAGAAGATCAAAATGGGTACATGATTTAGATATAAAAGGGTGATATAAAATTTTACCTGTCAGATCTATAGATAAGGGAAGGGTTTATGGCCAAACAACAGATAGAGAGGATCACAGGAAGTGAAATGAATAATTATGATTGCATGAAATGAAAAAAGCATTTGCAGAAACAAAACCAATGCAAACAAAATTAGAAGAAAGGAGGAAATAGGGAAAAACATTTATAGCAAATTTCTCTGATAAAGACGTTGTTTCCCAAATATATAGGGAACTGAGCTAAATTTATAAAAATGATAGTCTTCCCCAATTGATAAATTGCCAAAGGATATGAACAAGTAGTTTTCAGAAGAAGAGATCAAAGCAATTTGTCATGGGAAAAAATGCTCTCAATCACTTTTTTTTGATAAATCATAAAAGTATTTTATTATTTTCCAGTTACAGGTAAAGATAGTTTTCAACATTTATTTTCATAGGATTTTTAGTTCCAAATTTTTCTCCCACCCTCCCTTCCCTCCCCCCTTCCCAAGACAGAAGCAATCTGATATAGGTTATATATGTACAATCACATTAAACATATTTATGCATTAGTCATTTTGTGAAAGATGAATCAGAACAAAAGGGGAAAACCTCACATTAAAAAAAATTGAAACATTATGGTTCAATCTGCATTCAGAATCCACAGTTCTTTTTTCTGGATGTGGACAACATTTCCATCATGAGTTCTTTGGTATAGTTTTGGATCATCTCAAGCACTATTGATTCAAATTTTAAAATTTTTGATTTATCATCTTATGCCTATTAAATTGGTTAACGTGACAGAAAAGGAAAATGGAAAATGTTTGAGGGGATGTAGAAAAATTGGGACATAAATGTACTATTAGTGTAGTTGTAAACTGGTCCAACCATTCTGGAGAACAATTTGGAACTAGCCCAAAGGGTTATAAAACTATGCATACCTTTTTACCAAGAATTCCACTACTAGGATTATATCACAAATAGATCAAAGGAAAAGGAAAAAGGATCTATATATTAAAAATATGTACTGCAGCCTCAGTTACTCATCTATAAAATGAATTAGAGAAGAAAAAGGCAAACAATTCTAATATCTTCATGAAGCAAACCTCAAATGGGGTCACAGAGTCAGATACAACTGAAACAACTGAACAATGACAAATGTATACACACTGTCTTCATCTCTGCAGAAAGACAGGCCTTTTTATAATCTCTTCTCTGAAGCCATTCAAAATGGTTATAATTTAACAGCATTCATTTTCAATTGTTCTGTTGCTGTTCTTTCCCATGATTGTAATAATTTTATTTATTTTCCTGGTGCTACTTACTACACTTTACACCAGTTTATATAACTCTCCCCATACTTTAAAAAATATCCATTGTTTCTTAAAACATAATAGTATTCCATTTCATGCAGTTACCATAATTTGTTTCATAATTCCCTAATCTTTTCATCAACCCTCAACTTTATATTCCATCAAACACAGTCTCTTCATTTTACAGATAAGCAAACTGAGGTACAATGAGGTTAAATAATTTGCCCAGGTTCACAACAGCAAGTGTCTGAAGCAGGATTTGAACCCAAGTCTTCCTGAACCCTATCCATTAGGCATCTACTTTGTTTCCAGTTCTTTCCTACTATAAAAAAATGCATCTATAAATATTTTTGTTTAAATAAGACCTTACTTTTTATCGTTGAGTTCTTTGTTGTATATATCTAAAGACTAGGGATTTTCTTTCCATAATACCAAGTTACTTCTTCCAGAGTGATTGTACTAATTCACAGATTCACCAACAATGTATTAGCACATCCACTTTTCCATGATCAGTGACTTTCCATCAGTGACTTATTATTTTCTTTGGCAATTTTCTCTTTGTAAGGTAAAACTTAAAAAGTAATCTGATTTGCATTTCTCTTATTAGTTAATTGGTAGACTCTTGAACACAGCTGTCAATAGTTCGAAATTCTTGAGAACTGTTGAATATACTTTGGCCACTTTTTTTACATGAAAATGGTTTTTGGTCACATATTTCTGTTACTTGCCTATATATCTTGTTTTTAGACCCATATAGAAGATAATGAAAAAATTGATGCAAAGAATTTTCTCCCGGCCTACTTCTTTTTTTAATCTAGCTTTCATTACTTTTGTTCATGCAAAAGCTTTTCAATTTCATGTAGCCCATATTATATGTTTTAGCTTTTGTAATTCCTTCTATCCCTCCTTAAGAATCCCATTCCTACCTATGAGAGGTATTTGATATGTTTCTATTTTTTAATCTTTTAAAGATATTACTTTTTAATTCAGAACACATATCTATTTTGAATTCGTTATGGTATATAATGGAAGATATAGGTCTATGCTTTATGTCTGATAGACTATTTTCCATTTTCCTCAGCAATTCTTTTCAATAGAAAGTTAATTTCTAGGTAATTTACTTTTCTGGGTTTATTGCACAATTGTTTAGTACAATTATTTCTGACTCTAACTTGTCTAATCTGTTCAATTGATGTATTTTTCTATTTTTTAAACATCAGTACAAAAGAGTTTTGATAACTAATTTAATATACTTTGAAGCCTGCATGTGCTAATATCCCTCCATTGCTATTATTTGATTTTTAGCATGTTTCTTGATATTTCAGATTTTTTGTTCTAACAAATAAATTTTGTAAGATGTCTAGTTCTTTAAAGTACCATTTTAGTACTTTGAATTGTATAGCATTAATCTTTAAATTAATTTGGATGGTATTGACATCTTTGTAATATATGCAAAATCTAGCCCTGATGGCTGAATATGCTTCAATTATTTAAGATATGCTTTATTTCTTTAATAAGTATTTTGTAAATCTATCTATCTATCTATAGAGGTATTGAGTGTGCTTGATACACCAACTCCAGGATATTTTTTATACTTATTTTAAATATTCCTTCTGGATATTTTTTGTTCCTAAATAGTAATGTGGTTTTATTTTTTATCCTGTTATTTCTTTTTGTGGGTTTATTTTGTATCCTGTTATTTTGTTGAGGCTACTATTTCCATAATTTGGGGGCACCATTGTTTTTCAGAATATATTATTCCATTCCTCTATCTAATTTCTCATAACTGCAAAACAATCTTGTATTACTAAAATTCCCACTAATTTATATCTAGGCTTTCTTTCTTTACTGCTTACAAATTTTATTTATTGTTTAAATTATTAAATTTAACAACAATATATCTGAGAAACTGAAGTAAATTTGTTTGTTTTATGAAAGCAATGTTTGGATTCTCTTGATTAGGTACTTTGTTGGGTGTGTTCAGTAGTTCTGGGCAGTTTGCTTTTATTATTTCCTGCATTATGTTATTCAGTCTTCAAGATCAATCATTTTGGCTTGTATAGAATTTATGTTTTCCTTCAGTGACGTTGTATTTTGCTTTTTTCTGCAAGATTTTTTTCCACTTTCATATTTTTGTGTACTAAATATGTTCATCTCTCATTTATTTCTTTAGAGAGACTTTACATCTGCAATTCATTCTTTCAAATGTACTAACTGAAAAATTCTAAATTGAGAACCCCAAGTTCTGCCCTAAATGAATTCATACTTTCTTCTTTCAGGTTGTTCATTTCTCTTTTGAACCATTCCAGCATTTGTTGTTCCATGTTCTCTTGGTGATCCATGGGCTCTCAATTTCATTAGAGATTAATTAGTTCATTTCCTTTGTCATGATATTTCTTTCTTTCCTTTTTTTTTTTTTTTTAGTGAGGCAATTGGGGTTAAGTGACTTGCCCAGGGTCACACAGCTAGTAAGTGTTAAGTGTCTGTGACCGGATTTGAACTCAGGTACTCCTGACTCCAGGGCTCATGCTCCATCCACTGCGCCACCTAGCTACCCCCATGATATTTCTTAAAAAGACTTTTGTATTTTTTTCTTTTTCTTTTTTTTTGCAGGGCAATGAGGGTTAAGTGACTTGCCCAGCATCACACAGCTAGTAAGTGTCAAGTGTCTGAATTCAGATTTGAACTCAGATGCTCCTGAATCCAGAGCTGGTAGTTTATCCACTGAGCCACCTAGCTGGCCAAGACTTTTTTGTTTTTAGGTTTAGTTCTCATCTTTCCTTTTTGTTTTAAGATGCTATTTTCTTGTGCCAAGACATTTTATTGAGGTTTTTCTCTTGGGGAAATAATACTTTAAAATTTTTTTCTGGGGCAACTAGGTGGTACAGTGGATAGAGCACTGACCCTGGAGTCAGGAGTACCTGAGTTCAAATCCAGTCACAGACACTTAACACTTACTATCTGTGTGACCCTGGGCAAGTCACTTAACCCCAATTGCCTCACTAAAAAATAAAAAAAATAAATTAAAAAAAATTTTTTTTCTTATGCTTCACTTTCTAGTTCCTTTCCCTTTCCTTCTCTCACACACCTGAGGCTAGGCTGCAAGTATATTTCAGCCTTGCATGGCATTTGGGGTCCCTGCCCTGAGCACCCTGTGGAAGAACAAGATTGGCTCCAGCTAGGGCCTGATCCTGTGATGAAATAATGAGATGTAGCAGATACCCAAAGACCCACCTGGAGATTTAGCTAGACTGATTGAATCAAGTGAGACTGATTAGCTGCTGATTAGCCTACTTCAAGTTAACTGGATTATAATCACACCTTGAGAACACCTTCAGAACCAATGGATTTGGATGATGCCAACCAATCAGCTTGAAGCAGTGTTTAAGGACTACCTCTGTTCCAGACCTATAAAAAGCTTCCACAATCAGTTTGCTGGAGAGAGTTTGTGATTGAAGCAGGCTTGTGGCAGAGGACTTGAGGAAGAACCAGACCAAACCAGACCAGACCAGGCTGGAACTCTAGGCTAAATAGGCTTTTTTTATTAACTTTCTGAACTCCATGGGAATATCTGTATGCTTTAATAAATGTTTAATGCCCAAGGAATGGTGCTGAAGCTTCGAATTTAAAGTGATCACACAATATAGAATTTAAACATCACAGTTTGCCAACCACGAAGGGACTGCTGAACCCCTCAACCTTCTGATCTTCACATTGGGTAAGAAATTTTATGTTTGTAAGTATGTTAATGCTTCATTTTTGTGGACTTTCTGTATTGATTTATCTTTACCTGCTTTTGCCTTTAACTAATAACTTTATAAAGCATTGGTATTATGAAAGAGAAAATAAAGGGGTTGAAGAAAAACAAGAGATACTTTATCATCATCATATTTCAAGAATCTGCTTCTATTGCCATAAACTGGGACATATTTTCCCGAAATGCAGAAGTAGACAGCAAGATATTTATATGAGATGTGGAGATTTTAGATATCAAAATAAAACATGCTCTAAATTCACTCAGAGAAATTGTCAGTTCAAATGTTACATAAAGGTTTCGTTTTTATGCCATTGTATCTACATTTTGAAATTAATAGTATGAGTTTGTTTTCATAGAGCTTTTCATTCTTTTAAGATTGTGTTTTGTTTTTCCAACTGATTATTTGATCAAATTATATAAAGTATTTCCTTGGTAAATTGATTACTATGACAAGTATAAATTAATTCTAGAAATACTATTTTTGCAAAAAAAAATATTATTGGAATCACTGTACATTGTAACTTATATTCTGACTCAAAGCAAATTCACAGTTTTTGTGATCATTTCACATTTTTTGCTATCATTATTATCCTCAAATTTTAAAATCCATATGAGACTTGGATTATGGGAATTTACCATTTAAGACATTAATTGCCTTTACCCATGAGAGGAATACATACAAGAGCAGGCACTGAACTCTCACAGAAGGGGAGACACTTATGAAATCCTGGTACTGCACAGATGGCTGGAAGTTTTCATCCCACCCATCTCATTCTACACCTGGCTTCTATTCCCCTACAATATGCCTGATGCCATGGATGTCTCAATCCCATGCATCTCATTAAGCCTGACTCAGTTTCCTCCAATATGTTCAGTGGCATGGACATATATCCCATCCACCTATTTTAAGCCTGGCACCCTGCATGTGCTGTATATATTGCTCAATGGTAATCCCCATAATTATCTTAGATGTCATGATAAATACAGTGTTGTATTTGGCCTTGACATCTGTTACCAATTATATTAGATTTTAAAATTTCTCATAATGGCATGAGGATAATTAGGCAGATGATACAAAAGGTGATGAAATTAAGATTTTAAAAAATTCTTGTCTTCTCAATTCACATTTTTAAGAACTTTCATTGTTTGATTTGATTACTGGCAAAGCTATTTTTTACTGTTTCATCAAGGAACACCTGTTCCTAGAAGAAACAAAGGGGTGAATGTGATGAAATAATGATATTTAGCAGATCCTCAAAGACCTACCTGGAGATTAATCTAGACTGATTGAATCAAGTGAGACTGATTAGCTGCTGATTAGCCTACTTCAAGTTAACTGGATTATAATCACACCTTGAGAACACCTTCAGAACCAATGGATTTGGATGATACCAACCAATCAGCTTGAAGCAGTGTGTAAGGACCTCCTCTGTTCCACACCTATAAAAAGCTTCCACAATCAGTTTCCTGGAGAGAGTTTGTGAATGAAGCAGGCTTGTGGCAGAGGACTTGAGGAAGAACCAGACCAGACCAGACCAGACCAGACCAGGCTGGAACTCTAGGCTAAATAGGCTTTTTTTCTTAACTTTCTGAACTCCATGGGAATATCTTTATGCTTTAATAAATGTTTAATGCCCAAGGAATGGTGCTAAAGCTTCTTATTTAAGGTGACCACAATTTAGATTTTAAACATCACAATCCAGAGACCATCTATCCTTCCCAGATTCCATTTCTTTTTTTCGTTCCTTCTCATGGGTATGCTGCATTATCTTCTGACAACTTTTTTTCAAAGGTTATGTTCTTTGTGATAGAAGGCAAGGATTATGTTTTGGATATTCTCTGCTATGTTGGCAGCCCCTAACCAAGAGAAAATCCTGAATTAGAATGCATCAAATACTCAGCATAATAATTAAAAGCTATAATAATAGCTAGCATACCTATATCATATATATGTATATATGTAGTGCTTTCATAAAGTACTTTATAAATATCTCATTTTATCTTCACAACAATGCTGAGAGATATGTAATATTATCTCCATTTTACATATTAGGAAACTGACACAAAGGTTATGTGACTTGCCCAGGGTTCTGTAGTTGATAAGTTTTTGAGGTTGTATTTGGTTTCAAGTCTTCCTCACTCCAGGTCCAGCACTCTATCCAGTGCATCACCTAGCTCCCTCTTTTCTTCTGACATCACTAGGCAGAATTAATTTCTACTGTGTGTTGTGTGATGGGAGGAGGACAGGAGGTCTACTGATTGAGTCCCTGGAGGGAGGGAGGTCCCAGGTACAATTCGTGGAGTTAATTTATGTCTCTACTGGAAGCTTCAGGGAGGTCTTTAAAGTGTAGATTGCTGATTTTATCTTTTGCTGATTATGTCTTTTTGGCCATAATTAGTCAACATCTGGAGCATAATTCCTTTTTTGGAAGGTTAAAGAGTTAAAGGGGCCTGGGGAAAGTGAATAATCTTCCACCTTGCTGGTCTCATGATCAAAATCTGTGGGGAGAATGTAAAAGGAAAAGACCAGCTTTGCATGCATCTCTTATTCTACCTGTGAATTCCCTCTGACTCATTAGGAACATGCAATTTACAGTGGGAAATCTTCAAATTGCTGATGTGGACCTAGTGGCCTGGATGGCAAAGACACCAGGATATACCCTGGAAGAGAAATGGCATGTGACCATATTCCCTGAAGCAGCTGGATGGAAGTTCTACTAGCAGAATCACTGAGCTAGGTGATGAAAATTTAAAGCAGTTAATTTAAGTGCCAAAGTGGTGGTCAGCTTTTGAATAGCCTATGAGCCACAAGCAGTAAAACAATGTAAGGAGAGTGTGGTGAACTGAGAGTTTTCCCTCCCTATCTCTGAGGCTGAGAACACATCCTGGAACTTGTCATGGCACAAATGGCCTTTGCCCAAATTTGTTCCTGTGGTGAAAATTAGTGGCAAAACACAGAAAACAGGTTGAAGAAGTTAAGATTTTAGATTCTACTAAGAAGAGTGAGAACATTCCTTGAGACAAAATAATAAATTTCATTTTCATTCTAGTAAAGAATCCAAAGGAGGTGATATTTCAGACTTTGCCCAGCCAGGGTCCTACTGATGTAGACTTCTATCTTGAATTTCTTCCTTTAGACTCTGCTTTACTACAATGCATTCCAATCCTTAAGGAGTAATCATTTCAGGTTATACAAAATTGGGAAGGAGATTGGAATCTCAATGGGATGGAGGTAAATATGAGTGTCCCACCTCCGAAGTCATGAATTATTGTTGGAATTGTTCATATCTTTACTGAGGGAATAGAGAGAGAGCAGTTTGAGTCCACAGTGACCTGTGGCAGCATAGGCAGAGACTGGAAACTGACTTATTCCAACCCTTCCTCTGGGTCTTAGTGCTAAGGTAAAAATAGGTGCTCCAGTGGAGTGGGGTACTTAAACAACCATTAACATAATACTTAAAATAATGTTATAACTTGGGAAAAAAAAGGATGAATACCAACTTTAAGGTAGATTAAGGTCCTTTCTTATCAATACTAAACTGTTAATCATCCAATTTCTGTCTCTGCTTTCAAGAAAAACACCAGAGTATAAAAAGCTTCCAGGCTTCTAACATTGGTTCTATTTGCTCTGGGATTGCTTTCTGTTAATCCCCAGAAAGTCCTTCCCTGAACTCTGCTTTCTTTCCTCTCCTATTTGCATGATGAAGTAATTGCTTGCTCCTTAGCAAAAACCTGAACTGAGATTCCAGTAGCATAAATCCTATGAATGTCCTTTTCCAATCAAGTCTTTTGCCGGGAGCTACCTATGATCTTAACTTGCTCTAAACCTGCCTTTCTTAAAAGAATTGAAAATGATCATGCATTTAGTTTCTTTTAACCTGTCCTAGCTTCCAGCACTTTACAACTTGGGCTCTGACACAGATCTCAGACACACCTGCTTTTGAAGAGAGGATACCTTTCCCCCACAAATTGAACTTTTAAAGCACCTTTAAATGGAAAATTGATAATGTGTAAAGTGATACAGAGTCCTGTTCTGATGCTGTATCATGGCACAGAGGTGACACTGGATTCTCAAAGGTTATGTCACTGGAAGAAAGCTCTGGAAGGTTACACGAAGCTAGAAAAGGCTTCTGAATCCTTTTCCCCACAATAAATGACAGATGGGGGATAGAGATGGAGGTGGGGGAGAGGAAAAGGGTTGGAAAAGGGAGATAGATGAGAGGAAAAGTGAGGGAGAGAGGGAGAAGAACCTGCAACATCAGATTTGGTCAAAAGAACTATAAATGCTACAGGGAAAATCTCTCCACTTGACAATCATTTGTCTTGTACTGATAGCATTAGATAAGCCTTTCTCACAGTTAAACCTTATGTCACCAAGTCCAGTAATTCCCTTTACTATTTGTAATTTCTTCTAGCTGTCCCCTGAAAGGAAAGAATGTTCTTCACACCATGCAACATCTAAGGACTGAGTAATATCACAGCAGATCTACCTATAAGAATTTCACTTTGGTGTCAACCATTTTCTCCAATGACTTAGTGACAGCCTACAGGCAGATTCCAGAAGTAGTCAGATCCTTGGAATCTAAGACTACTGAGTCTTCAACTTAGGCTTCTTCCACCTTCCATCAACTTACCTAAAAGTATAATAGAGATTCAGAATATTCAAACATCAAAAATACTTGGAGAAGCTATATTTTGAAACACAAGGAGGATCTGAGTAGATAGAAGGAAGAAAATAAAAGGAAATGGGCATGGTATGTTTGGCAATACAAAAGAGGTTCTACCACCTAAAGCAAAGGTAAAATCCTAGGAAATAATGATGTATTTGTAAAGTGAGGAAAATTTTATGGAAAGCTTGGAAAGACAGGGGTTTGGATTTGATTCATTAAGTAATTGGGAAATACTATAGATAAGATATTAGTACTTTTGTCTCCTCTACCTATAGAAATTCTACTCATCATTTGAGACCCAAATCAAATCCAGAGTCCTTCAATGTGTTCCCAGATTACCCAATTAGAACTGATCTCTCTCTTCTCTAAAGTTTTATAAGACTTCTCTGTACTATTCCTCAACCCTTTGTAATCTAGCTTTTAACTTTGCCATTTAATAGAAACTACTCACTCCAAAGTTACCATTAAAAAAAAGTAACAAAGTTTTTTTTCTGATTTAATGGATGTCATTTTGAAATTAATGAGTATAATCCTTAACTATACCAAGTTAACTCAGCCATTTCTTATATGAAAACAAAAACCTTTGCAAATGCAAGATTTTTTTTTGTGTTAAGTACAAAAAGATATTTTTACAAATGTCTTGAAGGAAAAACATCAAGTTTGCCAGAAAAATCTGTCTAATGATATTAGATCAGTAATAATTCTTATATTTGAAATTTATTAAACTTAATTGAAAGCTGTGAGACCTATTATCAGTTTGCTGTAATATAAATATGTCTGCCTAGAGATTTCTGTGAAATAATTAGAATTCTGAAAATCAAATCTTTAGATGAAGTGTCTTTACTATATCTTTATAGCTTAGTAAAGTATTTGGCTCACAAAAAAAATCCCATATGTTAGCCTCAGTGGTTAAGGATATTAAGCATCTTAGATATTTTCAATATGTTGATTATTAAACTTGTTCCTTAGAATATTAATTTGACCAAAATGATAAAAATGTGTGTTCTATACTTTCCAAAAGCATGTTTGAGATATTTTGGGGTAGTAATAGAAATATTGATAATTGGGGGAGTTGTTTTTGTTTTTTTAAAGAAAGACAGAGGAGTTTGGACCTGATTGAGTAAACAGTTGGGAATGGGGGAATCTTTAAGAAACAGGAAGGCTCATAGCTTATAGCCTTTTTTTCCCCTTTTCTTTCTTCCTTCCTTCCTTCCTTCCTTCCTTCCTTCCTTCCTTCCTTCCTTCCTTCCTTCCTTCCTTCCTTCCTTCCTTCCTTCCTTTCTTTCTTTTTTGTGGGGCAGTGAGGGTTAAGTGACTTGCCCAGGGTCACAGAGCTAGTAGTGTCAAGTGTCTGAGGCCAAATTCGAACTCAGGTCCTCCTGAATCCAGGGTCAGTGATTTAACCACTGTACCACCTAGCTGCCCCCTGCTTATAGCCTTTTTGAGTCCTTATGCCTTTTTTTTTGTGGGGCAATGGGGAGTTAAGTGACTTGCCCAGGGTCACACAGCTAGTAAGTGTCAAGTGTCTGAGGCCAGATTTGAACTCAGGTACTCCTGAATCCAGGGCCAGTGCTTTATCTACTGCACCACCTAGCCACCCCCTGTCCTTATGCTTTTAAAAAAAATCTTTATTATTATGAACATGAAAAACAATAATCTACATGAATATTTCCTTTTACCAAGAGGAAAAGATGACTGTATGTGATACTATGAATTTCAACTACAGAGCTGGGTTTTTTCCCCCCCATACATATTAAACTTGACATGGTAACTCCAACACTGCTTTGATGGTTTATGTCCCTTCTTGAACTTCCCTCTGTTCCCTTCGAAGTATTTTTAAATGTTTCAACTGTAACGATTGGAATGACGCCACCTGCTGGAGACTTACTGTAGAAAAGCTCCGCCATGAGGTGAAGGTCTCTGAGGGCAAGACCATGTGTCTTTTCTTTGGTGTCAGGAAGTGACATTTGCTTGTGAGAGGAAGAAGGGGGAGGCTGGCACTCTGACTCGCTCTTTTTCATGTGGACTCTGGTGGAGAGCAGAGCTAGGAATGCTCTCTACCTTTAATAGATAGATGAATCCAGGCCTTTCTTTCTCTTTCTGTTCACCAAATTCTTATTCTCCTTAATAAATGCTTAAAAGTCTAATTCTTGATAAAGCTTATAATTTATTGGCAACCACGCATTAAATTTTAGATAGACTAGCTAGAATTTTAGCCTTTACAAAATGTTGCCCTTTTCATACACACATATTTATATTTAAATCACATACATTTATATGTATATGTACACATTTCTATCACTCATAATTCCCTCTCCCACAAATGAAAAGTCTTCCCTTATAATAAATAAATATGGTCAAACAAAATATGTACACAATGCATACAATGGCCATGTCTGAAAATAAATGACTCATTCTGCATCTCTAGTCCACCATTTCTCTACCAGGAAGTAACAGGCTTTATCATCAGTCTGTTGAAGTAGTCTTTGGTCATGGCACTGACCCCACTATTTTTTCTTCTCAAAGTTGCAGATATAACTTTGTTCTTCTTGTTCTACTCAGTTACAGCATCAGTTCATACATATCCTCCCAGATTTCTCAAAATATGTTAGTTTTGTCATTTGTTACAGTGAAACAATATTCTATGATAGTCACAAAGTACAATGCCTAGCACATGATAGACACTTGATAAATGTTTATTTATTGATGAATATATGCCATAATTTGGTCAGTCATTTCCTAAATGATTATTAACCACTATGTTTTCAGTTTGTGGCTACTAGAAAAAGTGTTGTTACAAATATTTTAGTACAAATTAATCTTTTCCCCTTCTTTGTTCTCTCAACTGCCATTACTGGGTCAAAGATAACATTTATGCATTATGCTACCTTTGGGGGTATAGTTCCAAACTGCTTTCCAGAATGGTTGGATCACATCAGAGTTCTACCAACAGTGCATTAGTGTGCCTATCCTCACAATTCTCTGCAGTAACTGTCATTTTTCCTTTTTTATCCTTTCAATGTTTAGTGTCTTTCTTCATAAACTACTTTGTATTTATTTGAATGTATTCTCTTTAATTTCATTATATATTTGTACATGTACCTGTTGTATCTCCTGTTAGAATGTGAGTTCCTTGCAAGCAGGGATTGCTTCATTTGTAGCATCTTCAATGAAGCTACATAGTAATCACTTAATAAATTTCTATTGATTGATTTATTTTATTATCATTATTATTATTTTTGGTGAGGCAATTGGGTTTAAGTGACTTGCCCAGGGTCACACAGCTAGTAAGTGTTAAGTGTCTGAGGCAGGATTTGAACTCAGTTCCTCCTGATTTGGGGGCCTTTGCTCTATCTACTGTGCCACCTAGCTGCCCCGATTGATTTATTTTTACCTCTATATATGATGTTTGGGCAACAATTACCACTGATTTGTGAGGGTCAGATAATGAGGTTCTGCCTCCATACAATAAAGTACTTAAATCAAAATAAAAAACTTAACAAAGCCAACAGATTTGATTCTGATTTATTTTGGAAGTTTTATTTCATAGTATTTGCAAAGTTCAATTTTATGTTATAACCTAATCCAGGAAAACATTTTAATTCACTTTTTAATGCAGACACAGCCCTACTACAACACAGTTGGGGTCAATATTATATTTGACAAAGTTTAAAATAAGTAAATATTTGTGTCACACATAAGAGTAATTGCAGGTTTTGTATTCTGAAAAGTTTGATGGATTTCTGTATTATTTTCACACACACAAAAATTAAACACACACTCATGAAAAAACACCTGATTCTAAAGACACTTTATAAAGCAAACCTATAGCTGCTTTGAGGTATAGTAGAAAAAGAACAAATATATTCAATGAGAATAGAGATTTGTTCAATATAGTAAGAATTCAGTAAAGTGAATTGATGAATAAGAATAACTGTGGATTATCTCCTAGAAGCTGAAATATGCAAGTTCACCAATATAGTGGGAGAACCTCTTAAGGCAACTAGTTGAGAAAATTTACATTGTTCACTTAAACTCAGACAAGATAGAAGAAAAAAAAACCTTTACTGGAGGAAAATTGGCTGTTATCTGACTTTCATCTTTCAAGAGTCACTAAAAGTAAATTGGAACACAACTTGATGGCTTTGAATTATGTTTAATGGTACAAACATAGAATTATGTAATTACAAAACAAGTAGAAAAAATCAAAAGAATATCATCTCTATAAATACATGTGTATTTTGGAAATACATACTATCAAAAAATGAAAAGTTGATTAATTTTTAAAATACCAACTTTCTTAATTTACATGTTCAATTGTGATTTTTAAAAGTGCATTTTTCTTAGAAAGCAAAAAGACAAATGTTGAAGGGACTATGGGAAAAAGAAATACACTGTTGGAACAGCTGTGAATTGGACTAGTCATTCTGGAAAGTAATTTGGAACTAAGTCAGATGCACCCTTCTCTCCCCCACCAAAATCACTAAATAGGCTACATCTATGCTATGCCCCAGTGACAAGGCTACTAAGTATATATGCCAAAGAAATCAAGGAAAGTATACGATAGCATGTTTTTTGTAGTAGCAAAAAATCTAGAAACTAAGGGAATTCCCACCTATTTGAGAATGATTAAACAAATTATGGTTTATGAATGTAAGGAAATATTGTGTCACAAGAAATGATGAAATGGACAAATTTCTTTTTTGTTCAATTGAGGAGAAAAGAGAGGAAGAGGAAAATTAGTGGTTGTAAGAAAAAACCCAAAATAAAATATTTTAAATTAAGAAAAACATATTTACTTCCCTAATGTATTATTAAAGATTATGAACTCTCTAAGAATAAGGACTATATGATTTATATTTCTCCAATAAAATATCTATTATATTGTAGATATGTAGTTACAACTACCAATAACAGTACAAAAATGCATTGCAAGAGGGAGAGTTATGGAGAATGAATGTTCTAATATTCAGACACCTAGAATCATAGTACATATCCCCCCCCCCAGAACTCATATGCACAGAATACAGGAAATTCCCTGCTTTTCATCTACTTTTTTAACCCTTAAATTTATAGATGATGGATAAAACAGGAGAAATAACAGGAAAAAGGACCAGTACCAATTTTTCTCCAAAATATTTATTTTCAAAGCTCATGTGCAATAAAGAAATTCATAAATACAGTGTGCAAAAAGTCTGATGAAGAAGGGGCTTAATTGTCATTACTACCATTCCGTTCTGGCCGTGACTTGGGAAGGGAGGAGATTGATAGCTATGAAGCACATGAAGAGATCATACTGAAGAGCTCTCTACCTTTCTTTCTAAAGTTGAAACAAAAGTAAATTGGCCTTGATAATGAGTGATCTGAACTGCTCCCCTTTAAATGGTCCAAGGTAATAGATTGGGTGCTATAGGGAATGGTAGCAAACTCAATGGATACTAATTCCACTAACCCATACATAAGGATCCCTGTGGACCACATAGTGACTTAGTTTTTAAAATGTAGTGTTATCTATATTTTATTGTATTTGTGTTTATTCTATGAAATATTTCATAATTACATTTTTTGTTTGTTTGTTTGTTTGTTTTTAGTGAGGCAATTGGGGTTAAGTGACTTGCCCAGGGTCACACAGCTAGTAAGTGTTAAGTGTCTGAGGCCGGATTTGAACTCAGGTATTCCTAACTCCAAGGCCAGTGCTCTATCCACTGCACCATCTAGCTACCCCTCGTAATTACATTTTAATCTGGTTCAGGAAGAGTTTGACATTTCTCTTTTGGGGACAGAAAGCTGATTTTGGAGTCAGGAAGATACATAATCAAGTCCTACATCTTATACATACACATTATGCAACTATGGGCAAATTATTTAAATTCTTCATGCCCCAAGTACCTTCAAAATTATGATGTGCAAATCAGTTGCTGATCTGTATCAATGACTCAAGCAGGATATGTTCAATTACTGGGGCAATGGCTGGATAAACTTTAGTATCTTAATATAAAAGAATGTCATGGTGCCATAAAAATCACAAACATAAATCAAAAAAGGAAATGTGGAAGTCCTTCATCAAGTAATGCACCAATATAAGCTGAACCAGAACTGCATATCAGGATTAGACTTTGGGGATACCCGGTATATTGACTGTTGTTCAGTCATTTCAGTTGTGTTCGACTCCTCATGGTCCCATTTGGAGTTTTCTTGGCAAAGATACTAGAGTGGCTTGCCATTTCTTTCTTCAGCTCATTTTTACAGATGAGGAACTGAGGCAGACAGGGTGAAGTGACTTGTGCGTGGCTACACATCTAGTAAGTGTCTGGGGTCCGATTTGAACTCTGGAATGATGATGATGAGCACTCCCGACTCTAGGTTGGGCACTCTCCTCTGTCCCACCTAACCGCCCAGGATATTGATTATAACTGTATTTTAAAAGGTAAAAGGCGGTGAAACTTCAAATAGACCTACAAAGGGACTCAGAATAAAGGCATTTTCCCTTGACCATTCATTTGACTATATCTATTTTAGGCCTTATTATATATCTTTAGTTCTTTACTTTCATTGCTTTTATATTTCATTGATATAGTTATTTCCTCCAATAGGCATATGGCAACCTAGCTGTATCTCATGCTGTGCAACATTTGTCTATGTCCTCCCACACATACTCTGAAAGGGTTTCATCCAATGTGCTAATGACCTTCCTCTAGGTCTCTTAATATTATGTGATACTAAGTGATCACATGGACTTTGCATTTCTCACTCTTGCTAAATGCCTTCCCAATCCCTTTTCTATGCATACAGCTCTCTAATGAAATCCTTTCTCCCACTTTTCCTGAATGATCCTTCACTGGTAATAGGTTGTAGTCCACACATATCTTTCATGGTTACTGTTATTTTTTTTTTAATTAAGGCTTGTTGCTGTCATAGACAGTTATCTAAATCTGAAGCAAACTATTCAATCTATCGATCATTTCTCAGTTTCTACCATGTGTTTTATATGTTCTAGTCACTGAGGAACAACAGCAGGGGGAAAACAACAACAAAAACCATCACAAATAGTTCATTTCCCCTAAGTGGCCACATTCACGTGTAGAGAGATTCCACACGCACAAGCATAAGTACATGCCAGTCAATTTGAAGACAGAGAGGGCTCTAATAAGCGGGTGATTCAGGAGGAATTCACTGAGGATTTAGCATCTGAGTTGAGCCTTAAATGGCAGTGAACAAGCAAGAAAAGGATGGATCCCTTCTGTATACTCTCTGGGAGCTCTTGTGACAACATTTTCATGACTCTCTCCTTATTTCTGGGACTAAAACTTCAAGGTCTCCTCTGCAGATTCAACACCTCCTTCTAGCCCCCTCTGAATATTTTATGCCTTAATGTGTAAGGGTGTAAAGACAAAGGGCCTTAACATGGGCCATCTCTCCTCTGTCTATACTCTCTATGGAGGGGATGCCCAGATTTATATATCCAGCCTTTATTTCTCTCTTGAACTCATCAATTGCCTTCTTGATTATCCCTAATCTGGCTGTCTCATAGGCATCTCAAATTCTTCCTGAATCATCCGCTTATTAGAGCCCTCTCCATCTTCAAATTGACTGGCATGTACTTATGCTTGTGTGTGCTGAATCTCTACACAGAATTCCTTCTCTTATGCCCAAGTCCACACCTTCTCCTAATTTCTTTTTTACAGTTTTCCTCAATGTCTCACTCCCTCTAACTTTACATATCTGAATCATTGCCATGTCCTATCAAATCTGGCTCCTTCACCTCTCTTATAGCTGTCCCCTTTCTGCGGCTCATACAATAAATACATCAATAGAGGCCCTCACCACCACTCATTTGGATGTTTATAAAAGTCTCCTCATTGGTCTTCCTGCATCCAGTCTCTTCCCCATCTCCAATTCCTCCTCTATACAGCTGCCAAACAGGTATTCCTAAGGTGAAGGTCTTTATAAATAGGAACTATTAAAACTATATAAACTATATGGTTATTACACTGCCTATATACCCTCTGACTCAGCAGTACCCCTACTAGGTCAATTTCCAAAGATGATTGGGGAAAAAGGAAAAAAAAAACCTATATGTTCTACAATATTTATAGGAACTATATGAACAAAAGTATAAAAAGTTTTATACAAATAAAATCATATTTAAATAATTGGAGAAATCTTAATTGTTCATGGACAAAATAAATAAATAAAAAATAAATAACATAGAGGTTTGACCACAGTCCTCTTCTATTATCAGTGATTCCCCCAACTTCAAGCTCTTCCACTTGCTGTTTAAAGTCCTATACAATCTGATTCTAGCCTCTTTTTCCAGGCTAATCACCCACTATTTTCTAACACACCCCCTATGTTCCAGCCAAACAGAATGGCTTGTCACTGTCCACATATGACCTTCCATTTCCCACCGCTATAGTTTGCACAGGCTCTTTCTCATGCCTTACCTTCACCTCTTCACAATAGTTCCTATTAAAGTCAAGCTGAGGTGCCATCTCTTACAAGAGATTTCCTCATTCCCCCAGTGTCAAACTCACTTCCCTACACCAAATACCTTTGTATTTTTTTTAGCATGTATGTTCTATCATTTTATCTAGGAATATGTTGTATTCCCATGGTAGAAAGGACGTTCATTAAGCCTGACAGCTTCACTTTTATATTTGTATCACCAGGGCCCAGCACTGTGATTGATACATAGTAGGTGTTTAATAAATGTTTGTTGATTGATTTACTAGTTCACTAAAATATAAGATATTTAATAGAAAACAAGTTGCTTGAGGAAAGACAATCCATTTCACTCATCTTTATATTCCTCTCCCCCAAGCATTTAGTACACTATCTGGCAGGTATTCAAAATATATATTTTTTGTAGAATGAATGAATAAATGGCCAAAATAAAGTAGAGAGAAGTTTTTAGGATTATGACAAAAATACTGGGGCATTTTTTTCCCTCTGCAAAGAATATAGAGATGATTCATATTAAAACCATAGAACAAATACATATAAAGGTATGAACAGATAAAATGTTTCAGGTACCAAAATTTAAGTTGCTTCCTTCCATAGTTGTAATTTAGCAAAATTCTCCTTGGTATAAATCACTGACATTTACCCAAACAGAGCATACACAGCAAGCGTCTCAGTACATCACCTGCCTGCTGTGTATTATACAATGACATGGAATGGCATGTCTGGTAGCAGTTAAGAAAAGAAACAGAATGCCGAGATATATAAACAGAAGATAAAGTATGGCTTGGGGGGCTTAGGGGGGAGCCCTCAATGATGCTCTACAGGGATTGTAACTGGAATAATACAAACAGCAGAAGCATAAAAATAAAGCAAGAATGACCAGATGGAAAATATTTTATAAAAGGGGAGGAGGAGACAAGAAATGATAAAAGGATTATAATTATCAGGAATATTATGTTCATACGGGGTGTGAAGACATGAAAAAAAGGTTCTCTACTTTATAAGGTATAATAAACCTTAGAAGCTCCTTAGTCGGCTTGCAAGGATTCTATTATTCTGAAATGTTTAAATGTAAAGATAAAAATAATGGCAATTATATTTTAAAGTGGAGTGTAATCTTTTTTTATGATAGATAACTGACATTTTATAGTAAGCCATCATTCTGATTTCAGAGTATTGGGTGATTCTTATAATGACTTGAGGAGTTCTAAGGAAATAAAGTGTCAGCAGGTGGTCAGTTGAATGCTAAGAAATTCCTCACTTAGTAGATATACTCCACAGGAAGTAATCAGGTTGAAATATTCTACCACTACATCTAAAAATATGGCAGACTGTAATATCTAGTGATTTCTAGTATGAAAACTATGTATTTGGTAAAAGATGGAAAAGCAAATATTTGTTTCAGAATGGGACCAACCAATGACCTCCTTTAGCTTCCATGTTATACTTTCTCAGTAAAGGAACCTTTAACAGAGAGAGATGACTTAAAGGTAGGTCATTCAAGCATTTTAAAGATACATTTCCCACACATCCTAACTGCAAACTCTGTTTTTGTCACTGCTGTTGTTGTTCTTCAGTCGTTCAGTGAATCTCTGTGACCTCATGGACCATAGCACACCAGGTCCTTTAATGCTTTAACTGTCCATGGGGTTTTCTTGCAAAGATACATGGGGTGGTTTGCCATTTCCTTCTTCAGCAGATCACCTTTTGTCAGAACTTTCCTTGGGTAACCCTGCATGAAAAAAACTGATGCAATGTAAACTCCTTCAGCAGGGGTTGCTTCATTCTTTGGATTTGTCTATCACAGTGCCTGGTCTATAATAGATGCCTAATAAATGTTTGCTAATTGATTAAGTAGCTGGTTAGTCAGGAGTAGATATGTTGGCCATCAATATCATCATTAGTTCTCTTTCCACAATATACAAATCACTATAGACCTGATGCTTTTGTGTAGATCCATGTCATTTATCAATGAATGCATCCAGCCCCAAAAATATTCAGTGAAGGCTCTTTCAAACACTGCTTGCTGTGACTTATTTCATTGAACAGCAAGACAATCAAGAATTTTATGATTTTCAGAACGTACATGAGATTGAGGTCTCTGGACACATATGAAGGAAATATAGGAAGAAATTAATTATATTAGAAACTTCCCCAAATGGATTGTCCCCTCCTGTCAAACAGATAGAAATTTTAAATGAAGTGGAAAATCTTTTCATGCTCTGAAATCATAGCACTTTTAAAAAGAGCATGGAAGGAAATTTTAGAAACAGAAAGCATGGATCTATAGTTGTAATGTTCCAAAATGAGGAAATAGTTCCTGTAACAACAAAGCACAACAAACTTTAGAGATAAAATTCAACATCTTATGCTGTATTTAAAAGAAAATATATTGTTTTACTTCAGTATAGTAGATCAACATTGGAATAAAATTTTAAAAGGGAGATATGCCCACTTTAAGAAAAAACTATATGAAAATCCCAATTTATAGAATTGATGTATGAATATATCACAAACCTTTTTCCTTACAAAGAGTATGCCACAGTTTTACTTCAGCTTCCCTAATTCACTCAAAATGCAATGAAGTTTTTAAAAACTCAAATTACTCATCTCTATTGCACAAAGAAAAGCACAGCTAAATTATGGGACTCTGGGCCTTTTAGTTTCAATTATATTAAAAAAAAACAATTTTAGCATTTTCACAATCCTTTCCTCATTTTTTTCCTGATGAAAAATTAAAAAAAAACCTTAGATCTATAAAGAGATTTTGGTGTACTTTATGAAATATACTCAAGGTTTATATGGTATGAAGACAAGGAAGTAGAGGGACCTGGATGAAGATCCTCTGGATCAGTACAAACTGTCCATAATATAAGAACACTGAAACAATATTTTAATTTAAATATTCTGCTATTTTTTGCAAAGGTATTAAAGTTACCTACAAGACAGTGATAAACCCCATAACTGACTTCCTGATTATATTAACATAGTCATTATTGTACTCAATTTTTTAAATGTGTAAGAAAAATCAGTATCTGTAGTTTACAAGTCAGACTATGAGAATGTGGATAAATCCCAATAATTCTGCACCTCTTTTCAGTGGAGACAATACTTGTATAAAGTTTACATGTTATAATTTAAAAATAATTTTTGTTATTTCTCCATTAACATCCCATTCCAATGACCCATCACAGCAAAAGGGTTGGCCCTGGCTTCTCAGTCTGTTTCAACAAAGGACAAAATCTGGCAGGCCCTATCGAGATGGAAAGGCTTGGGAATATATTAGTATAGTCCTAATGACAAATTATATGTCTGTCATCTAAGCTAAATTCAGAGGCTCTTTACCAGAAGGCTGACCATCAAGTGATAAAATTTTTTGATCATGGTGATTCATTAAATCACTTTTGAAGATGTGAAAGAGTAGAAAGTTTCACTTTCTTTCCTGCCTTACCAGAAATGAACTTGTATTTGCTTCATTTGTATTTATTTACATGTCGTGTGTGTGTGTGTGTGTGTGTGTGTGTGTGTGTGTGTGTGTGTGTAAATCTGTCATTTTGTCTTTATATTACCAGGACTTAACATAATGCCTGGCACATTAGTAGGGGTTTAATAAACATGTACTGATATCATCTCTTGTCAAGTCTTCAAATCTTGTTTTTATGGGAATGGATATCATCATTACCTCTAATCTAGACCTCCTTCCCAAGCTCATATCTCAACTTCCATTTAATGGTTATTTCTACTTGAGGGTCATGTTGCCACCTCAAACTCAACATGTTACATAAACTTGGACAAGCCATAACACCACTCTCAGCTTCAATTTTCTCATCTGTCAAATAAGGTCAAATTCTTAACTCTCCTCTTTATAAAAGTGAAATTACAACTTCTCCCCACACCTGCTTCTCTTCCCCTTGACTTTTTAATTTTTGTAACATTATTATTTTCTTGGTCACAGAGGGCCAAATCCTCAGAGTAATCTTTGACTCCTCCCTCTTTCTCATATCCTTATACACACACACACACACACACACACACACACACACACACACACACTGAATGAATTTGTAAATCTTGCACTGAATGTCTTTATAATCTATTTTCCCTCTTTTCTCACTGTCACTTGCCTGGTTCAGATCCTCATTACCAATGACCTCAAGAAGTGGGATCAAACGCAATCAGAAGTGAAGCCACTAAACTATATAAAAAGACCTCATATTGACTTAATTTTAAAATCCAATGTTATCTGCTTTAATTTAATTTATTTTGTTAAATACCTCTCAATTACATTTTAATTTGCCTTGGACCCCACTCAATTGTGTTGTGACCTTGTGAAGTGTTTGACATCTCTGACCTGAAGTATTATAAGAGCTCAGTAGCAAAGTGGTATGCTTACCTCCATGGTCTTCCCTCTCCAACTCATTTTGCAAACTGTGAAGCAGATTCACTCTGCTTGATCAGTCACAGGGCTCTAATCATGTCATCCTTTTGCTCCAGAACCTTCAATGGTTCCTTACTGCCTACTGAATAAAGTCCAAACCCCTTAAGCTGGTATTTGAGACCCTCTGTGAACCAATCTGTCTTTCAGGCTTTAACTCCTACTTCTCCCAAATTACTCTATCCTTCCATTAAACTAGACTAGTTGCTGTTCTTTAAAACTGTTATTTGTTTTCCCAAGTCCTTCAACTAACATGCCCTCTGTCTAAATTCTAACCATTCCCCTCCTCAATCTGGAAGGCTCAGTGTTATTTATAAGTTTTACAAATGGGTGTGATTTCTTTCTCCTCTGGCTATCCACAGTATTCTGTTTACACACCCGGTAATGGACTTTGATTTTACATCTTTTTTTATAATTATTTGTGCAGGTGGCTACTATCCTCTTCGAGACAGCTTCTTGAGGGCATCTTGCTCATCCCAGAATCCCTTTCAGTGATTTGTACTGTTTCCTTGGGAGCAGGACACACTCATAGATCTCTGAAAGCTCACCATGGGATTTAAAGCTGGAAAGTACTTTGGCAATCATTTAGCCCACCACAACCCCTATTTTTACAAATGAACTTCCAGGAAATAAAGTGCTCAGATTCACACAGGAAAGAAAGTCATCAAACCTAGATTCAAACCCAAGTTTTCTAAGTCTAGTGTTTTCTCCATTATACTATGCTAAATTCATCAATGTCAGTCAAATGAATGATATGGAAAATGAAGCACCTTAACAGCAAAAAAGGAAGTGATAACTCTAAGATGGATTAAAAATCCAGCTTTTCAAGCTTACCAAATGGGAACTGAATTTCTAAAGGTTAGTATATCTTAACAAATTGAATGAATTCCAAAGTAGATAACTATTTGTTGTAAGCTGGTCATCTTTCAGAATGATTTGAAAATAGAACATGGAACCATAATATTCTGAAAATTGTTTACTTGTGGAGCAATCAGAAACACTGCTATAAAGTAAGAACTGACAAATATCTTATATCTGAATTAAATAGTTCCTTTTAGTTTGAAAGCTAACAGCAGGAGGTAAAGCTGAAGTTATAATAGATATAGCTAAAACCAGAGCCCTAACTATGATAGGGCAACCAAGAATCTTTCAGAGGGCATAGAAATTTAAAGAATGCTGCCAATGTGAACAGTTCTTCAGCTGCATAGAAACAACAGTTTAGAACTTAGCAAGAATAATTAAGAGAAGAAGACATGAGGTGTTAGGTGATATCAGGAAAAAAGTGAGAAAGGATTCCAACACATTGGAAGGACACAGAAAAGAGTCACATCAAAGGGGCAGGCATAGCTGGGTTGTGATTTGTATAACTGGAGGGAACAACCAGGAGGATGATATCACTAATCCATCTGATTAGTTAAGTATTATTATTTTTATTATTATCTACTCCCCCACACTGTCATGTAGACCTTACCCTGAGGCTTTTGAACATGGCTCACAAAATTAGGAACCATATCAATTGAATCTTATGGAGGGAGAGTGTCTTATAGTAGATGAGGTGCTGGAATTGGAGTCAGGAAAGAGATAGGGACTGGATTTAGGATTTCATTAGTATGAGGAGTTAAAGGAAACCCCTTCATCAAATAAAGATTGGCACCTTTTCTGCAACTTATGGTATTAGACAGTTATCTAAAGCTTTGGAAAATTAAGCAACTTATTTGCCCAGGGCCATATAGCCAGTATGCGTCACAGGCACAGAACCTGAACCTGTCTTCCTAGTTCCCAAGTCTGTTCTCTATCTAGCATACCACACTGCCTCAGGCTAAAATCTCACCTCCAATCTTCTGGCTTATGTAGCCATGGGAGAATCACCTAATGTCTCAGAGTCTCAATTTCCTCATTTGCAAAATAGGAGCAATGATACCTGTCATTCCTACCTCGCAGGGCTATTGTAAGGATCAAACAATAATGCATTTAAAGCAATCTGATATTGTTAAAGCACTATATAAATGACAGATATGTTCATTTATTAGGTGCCTACTGTGGGTCAGGTACTGAGTAGGCCCTGAGGAAGCAGAGACAAAAATAAAACTATCCTCTCTTCAAGAAGCTGAGGCAAGCAGAGCTTAAGTGACTTGCCAGGAGTCATACAGATAGTAAGTGTTTGAGGGTAGATTTTAATCTTCCAATTCTGGGTCTAGTGATCTATCTATTATATCACCTAATTGCCTGGCTACCTTTATATGTAAAAAAAATCATAAATAAAATATGCACAATCAATATATGGAAGTTTTAGGAGAGAGGACACAGGTAGAGGGGAGAACCAAGAAAGGTTTCATACTTTGGCTGAGTCTCGAAAGAAACAGGATTGAAGAAAGAAAGGAAAAGAGGTAGGATATTCTAGGCATGGAGAAGAACCTGAACAAAGGCATGGAGGTGGGAGATAGAACAGTAAGAAGGCTAGTGTGACTGAACCGTAGAGAGTAGGAAAAAGAAAAGTAATGTATAAGGCTGGAAAGGTGTATTAGGACCAGTTTATGAAGAGCTTTAAATTCCAAACAGCATAATTTCTATTTTATCCTAGCAACAATAGAGAACCACTGGAGTTTATCGAGTGGGGAAGTCAATGTGCTCAGACGGGTCTTTAAAGAAAATCATTTTGGCAGTTATGTGGTAGATGGACTGGAGAGGAAAAAGACTTAAAACACAGAGACCAATTAGGAAGCTATTGCAGTAGCCCCAGTGAAAGGTGATAAGGGCATGAATTAAGAAGGTAGCTGTGTGAGTAGCAAGAAGGAGGCAAATGCAAGAGATGATTAAAAAAAAACAAACCAGTAGAATAAGACAAGAAATACAACAGTAAACAATTGGTCTTGAGAGAAAGTGAGGAACCTAGTATCATGCAAAGAGTGAGAATTTGGACAACTGGAAGGATGGTGATGCCCTCAACAGAAATAGAGAATTTTGGAAGGTGGGGGGAAGATAAGTTCTGTTTTGGATGTGTTTGAAATGCCTAGTAGACAGCTGGTGATGTGGCACTGGAATACAGGAAAGAGATCAAGGCTGGATATATTCATCTAGAGTCATCTGCATATTTAATAATGCCACTAAGTAGGTTAATATAAAAATATTCCAAAGATAAAGCAAGGTCACTGTAATAGATAACATAGTTAAAGCTATAGAATGTCTTTGTGTTATTACTGCCCCTTATCTGAAGAGCACAGGGGAGTAGAGTGTATATGTTTCAGTTTCTCAGCCATCTTCAATCATCCTTTCTTTTCAGACTGTGCACCTGGGGTCCTGCACAGACACTCTAGTCATACAATAGTAGACTTACAAGTGTTGTTTCCAATATATGGAAGAGAATTGGGTTGATTGCTCCTTCCTCTTTCTAACAAGTTAAAAATGCTGACATTCGGTAGAGTTAAACTAAAAAATCTTTTTTAAAAAAACCATTTGCTGGAGAGCTGAGAACATGACAGCTTTTTATTGAACCAGAGCCTTAAAAGACCTCATAGGAAGATTAAGAAGTAATGGATCTCAAGTTGCCACTACTCCAATTTCATTTTCAAACTGGGACTTCCTTACTCAGTATTTTGCATATATATGCTTTAATCTTTCTGAGTAAGACATATATTTTTATACAGAAGGAAATGCCCAAGGCTTCCTCTGTTCCCTGATGCCCCAAAATGGTTTTAAGTATCAGAGTAAAGAATCTAGTATACTTGTAATAGCCTTAACCTGGGGCTCAGACCAGGCCACAATGAAGCAAGCTGGGTCCAGTAAATAATATTGATCCTAGGGGATCTATTTGGGAAAGATAGTCATCAAAGGGAATTCTAAACAACACAGTATTCACCCTCTACATTATTTATAAACATCCATTACAAGATTCACAGTATAATTGCTCTGATGGAAAATCCTTTAGAGGCCTGAAAAGAAATCATTACTATACAGCCATGTCTAGCTAAATCATCTGCAGCACACCTTGTTGATATTATTTAAAGATGTGTAATTTCCTCATTTAGGTGTGGGTTGGGCTTTTTTGTTTGTTTGTTTATCTGTTCTTGCTTTTGTTGTTACACAGGATCCAGGTAAACACATTTCTGAGAGTAGCTGTAAAATTCAATCACTGATAACCTGGGTCAAAAGTGAAAGGAGATGCAAGGTTTCATTTGCTATTACTAATCCCTTGGCAATACACACTCACATGTCTCTTTCTGGAATGTGCAAATTTAATAAAAAATAAATAATAGGCTTACTGCCTTCTTATGTACAAGAAGATAAATGCTATTGTATTTTGAGTATCAATGATAAGCAATAGCCTAGGGAGCTTGTTTTTAATTCAGGTCTGAAACTCAACCAGTCCAAAGAGAAATAGCTCTGTTGTGCTTTTTAAATAAGTGAAGGCTATGCAGATTTACTGGGTTTCAGTAATACCTGTCTACTTGTACATATTTACCTAAATATATATTTCCATTTCCTTCACAACATCGTAGCACTTAGAGATAGAAGAGACCTTAGAAATCATCGGATCTAAGCCTCTCATTTTATAGATGATGTTTCATCTTGTGACAATTATATTGTCATGTCTAGCTCGCTTCTGGATCTTTAAACAATGTTCTGTTAAAATTCTGGTCTATGTGTTGTTGGTTTTTTCCTGCTGTGGAGAAAATGCTTCATAAACATTAAAGCACTAGAAAAGTGCGCAATAATTATGTTTTTGTTTCAAAAAGTGAGCTTTTAATTCTACTAGACAAATCAGTAAACTAATCAATAAGCCAGAGGTTCTGTAACCCTAAATCTTTATATCAAACTCTACCACTTTTAGCTAAATAGATAAGTCATTCCTAAATTTTCCAATAAGTGTAGTGAGGTGATTATGCTAAGAAGTAGTGGTAGGAATAAATCAGAATGTTACTAACCTACATTTGGGGGAATCAATCCGATTCCATCCAACAAATATTTGTTAAGTGCCTACTATGTACAAAGTACTCTGCTAAGCATTAGAGGATGTAGATAAGTCCAAGGCCCTGTTCTCATGAAGCTTATAGTTTAGTAGTGAGCTATGATAAGTACACAGATAATTATAATGCAAAATAATACATGGCGCATGAATTAGGAACAAAGTGAAGTGTATCATGGGGCTCAACATGGGAAGAAACAATTCTAAGGGGGAAGAAAGAGAAAGAAGATCATTCAAGTTGAACATTATGATGGGAACAAAAGGATAGGAAAGAAAGAAATTAGTAACGAGGGTAAAAAAAGAACATAAGAATAAGGAAATGTAAGCAAAGAGAAGTAGAGAAGGAAAGTGGACAAGAAGTTAAGGAAAGAAAGTCCTTCAGTTAGATTAGAGCATAAAGTATGCAGGGGGAACTAGTATAAGTTAAGGTGAGAAAAGCATGTGCTATATTGAGGCCAGCCTTGAATGTCAGGCAAAGAGGCCTGAACTTTTTTGTTTGTTTGGTTTTGGTTTTGGTTTTTTGGCAAGGCAATGAGGGTTAAGTGACTTGCCTAGGGTCACACAGGTAGTGAGTGTCAAGGGTCTGAGGTTGGATTTGAACTCAGGTCCTCCTGAATCCAGGGCCAGTGCTTTATCCACTGTGCCACCTGGCTGCCCCCTGAACTTTTTATTACACAAGCAATCACTGATTTTAAGAGGTGACGTGATATGACCGAATCCATGCACAATAAAGATTATTCTGGCAACAATACAAAAGATGGTGGAGAGGAAGGTAGGCGAGTAGAATCAGGAAGTTCTGTTAAAAAGCTATTAGAATCATCCAGGTAGATTGTAATTCCTTATAACAGGCTGGAAAGACATCAAGAACACGTCCATTAATGGACTGGATGTCTGTTTTCTGAGGTCCATAAGAGCTAAGTTTGGATGGTTCATCCTAAGATAATGATTAATTATTTTTGAGTCAGAGAAGTACAATAAATCACCTTCTAAGGTATGGACAGATTATGATCTGCACTGGACGATAGGAGTCTTGCAAAATAATGGGATACTATAAAATTTCAACAAAACCCCAAATGGTATTCTGAAAGCTAACAAGATGACATTTAATAGGGGGAAAAAACTATAATGTCCTGCACATGGGTTAAAAAACAATTGATAGCACATTTTCAGAAATGTGGGGTGGGGACCAGGAAATGAAGGACAATACCAGAATCAGTACATGTTAAATAGACTTGAAAGTTTTAGTGGATTGTAAGCTCAATACATGTTATTGTATGACATGTTGAACAGTGAAACACACTAATGCCAATATGAGCTGCATTAATAGAGATATAGTGTCCAGAATGTCTGGCTTTACTCTGTTCTACTCAAAATACATCTGGAGCATTGTGTCTAGCTCTGAGTACCACATTTTAGATGGGATATTAATAAACTCTAGCCGAAGGAGAGCAACCAGGATGATGAGGGAACTAAAAAACAAGCCACAAGAGAATCATTTTAAAGAATTGAAGATATTTAGCCTGGAAAAAGAGCAGACAAGAGGGAGATATGATAGCTGCCTTTATATGTTTAAAAGATGGGAATAAAAAAGAATTTAACTTCTTCTGCTTGGCCCTGAAAAGCAGAGCAGAAATTTTAAAGAAGCTTCAACTCAGACTATGGGAAAACTTCCCAGTAACTTAAACTTCCCTAAAATAAAATGGACCTCCTTGAGAAGTAATGAGGTCTCCATCTCTGGAGGTCTATGAGAGGAGATTGGGTCATCATTTGGAATGCTGGATTTTTATCACAGCATTGAGAACTGAAAGAGAATTTAAGGATCTAGTATGATTTCTTGTGCAGATGAGAAAACTGAGAGGTCAATCAATTAAAAAAATTTCTAAGTCCTTGCAACATGCCAGGCACTATGTTGGATCCTGAGTACAATAAGACAAAAGAGAAAGAGACCTTGCCCTTGAGAATCTTGCATTTTTAAGGGGGAGATAAAATGCACATTTATCAATATATACAAAATACATACAAAGCTGTTACAGGGTCACCTTGTGAGGTGGAGAAAGAGATGACACATAGAGGTGAGCAAAGGGGAGTCAGGAAAGGTCTTGCCGGGATGGACACTTGAGTTTAATTTCTGAAGAAATCATGGATTGCAAAAAGTGGAAGTGAAGAGGGAGAGCATTTTATGTATGGTACAAAGGAATGAAGAGAGAAGATGCAGCAAACAATTAATTCATGAGGATATCTGATATGTGATCATACTGGAAAGGTAAGAAGGGGCCAAGCTGCTAAAAAGAGGAATTTACATTTTATCCTAGATTTAATAGTGAAATACTAGAGTTTGAGGGGGTGGAGGGAAGGATGGCATGGTCAGCTTTAGGAAATTCAGTGGGCAATTGTGTAAAAGGTGGATTGGAGAGGGGAAAATCTGGATTCAAGGAGAGAAATTAGGAGGCTGTTATAGGAGTGCAGGCAAGAAGTGATGAAGTTCAAAATAAAATTTTCAAACTGCTGGATTTTACTTCATTTTTCTAACACAGCATATAGCCAGTAACTTAAAAATTAGTAGTAAGGTAAGGAAGTGGATTAGAACTAAAGGTTTTTGTAAAGAGGTCATAATGTTTACCTTCCATTAACCTTAAACATGCTTCAGTAGTCCTGCTCTTTTCTTAATAAATGCCCTTATAACCTCAAACTTTTCTTTGAGCACCCTTTCCATTTCCTCACTCTAAATGAAACTTGGTTTTCTCTCCTGAGGTCACCAGATTCTTTAAAACTTACTCCACCAAAAGTCATTTTTTTTCCCTCCTACTCATAGGACCAAAAGGAGAGGTCAGTATATATATATATATATATATATATATATATATATATATATATATATTTACTCCCTAATGTCAGACTTAGATCATTTCTATAACTACCATCCCCAAACAACCTTTTTTTTTCCATGTCGATACAATTCAACTATAATACTACCTCCCTTTCTTTATTGCAAGCATGTACCAAGACCAGACCACAAATTTTCAAAAAACATTTAAATTCATTTATTTTTAGCATTCTTTTCTTTTTTAATTTTGAGTTACAAATTCTTTCCCTCCCTCCCAAATTCTCCCCTATCCAATCAGAAAGGAAGTGATAGGATAATAATTATATATGTGAAATCATGCAAAACATATTTCTAAATTGACCATATTTTGGGTTTTTTTGGGTTTTTTGTGGGGCAATGGGAGTTAAGTGACTTGCCCAGGGTCACAAAGCCAGTAAGTGTCAAGTGTCTGAGGCCGGATTTGAACTCAGGAACTCCTGAATCCAGGGCTGGTGCTTTATCCACTGTGCCACCTAGCTGCCCCCGACCATATTTTTAAAAAGCAAGAAAAATAAATAAGAATGTTATAATTCAATTTGCATGTAGAGTTTATAAGTTCTCTCTCTGAAGATGGATAGCATTTTTTTCTTTAAATCATGAGTCCTTTGGACTATCTAGGATCATTGTATTGGTTATAGTAGCCAAGTCTTTCATAGTTAATCATCATTATAACATTCCTATTACTGTGCACAATACTCTCCCAGTTCTTCTCACTTCATTTAGCCATCTTTCTTTTCTGAAATCGCCCCCTCCTCCAATATTTCTTATTGTGTGATAGTACTCCATCACAATCATATGCCATAATTTGGTTTGCCATTCCCAAACTGATGAAAACCTGCTTGATTTAAAATTATTTGCCACCACAAAGAGAGCTGATATAAATAATTTTGTATGTATAGGTCTGTTTCCTTTTTCTTTGATCTCTTTGAAATACAGAACAAGGGTTGGCATAGCTGAGTCAGAGCATGCATAGTTATATAGCCCTTTGGGCACAGTTCTAAATTGTTCTGCAGAATGGTTGGATCAGTTAAAAAATCTACCAACAGTTCATTAGTTTAACTATTCTCCCCTCATCCCCTCCAGCATTTGTCATTTCTGATAGGTGTGAGGTGGTACCTCAGAGTTGTTTTAATTTGCCTTTCTCTAATCAATAGTGATTTAGAACCTTTTTTCATATGATTATAGATAGCTTTGCTTTCTTCTTCTGCAAGCTACCTGTTTATATCTTTTCACTGTTTGTCAATTTGGGCATGATTATTTTTATAAACTTGACTCAATTCTATACACAGTATATATTTCAGACATGAGGCCTTTATCAGAGAAACTTGCTGTAAAAATTTTTATATCATTTCATTGTCTAGGGTTTGAGCACAAAGGTTTTCCTGATAATCTCTCTCTCTCTTTTTTTTTGCAATTTTTGCTTTTGTTTTGTCTGAGATCATAATTGTTACTCCTTGCTTTTTTTTTTAACTTCAGCTATAGCATATTAGATTCCATTCCAGCCTTTTATTTTAACTCTGTGTGTTTCTGTTTCAAGTGTCTTTTGGTTTTTTATTAATTAATTAATTAATTTTTGAATAGAATTTTATTTTCCAAAATATATGTAAAAACAAAATTTTAACATCAATTTTTTAAAAACTTTGTGTTCCAACTTCTCTCCCCCCCTCCATTCACATCCCCCCACCCACAAGAACTCAAGCAATTCAAAATAAGTTATACATGAGTAGTCATGGAAAAATTCCCATATTAGCTAGTTGTGAGAGAAAACAGTCAAAATCCCCCAAAACTTCAGATTAAGAAATTGTCAAAGAGGAAAAGAAGAAAAAATTTAAAATGTGTTTCCATCTGTTTTCAGATACTATTAGTTCTTTCTCTGCAGATGGGCTGCAAACTTCATAAGTCCTTCAGGGTTATACTGGATCATTGCCTTGCTGAAAATAACCACATGCTTCCCAGAAGATCATCCCCCACTATTGCTGTTATTTTGTATACAGTACATTTCACTCTGCTTCAGTTCATGTAGGTCTTTCCAGGTTTTTCTGATAGTATCCTGTTCATCATTAGCTGTATATCGTACCTTAAGCTTGACAAAGAATTTTCTTCATAAAAGCCCAGCAAAGTAGGTACCATATGTTTTGCCATTAAAATCAATCATCATAACTATTTCCCTCCATCCCACTCCCTTCCCATGACATTTACTTTCTCTTCTTTTTTACCTATTCCTCCTCAGAAGCGTTTTACTTCTGACTATCCTCTCCCTCACTCTGCACTCCCCTTTTTTACCCTTCTTTCCTTATCTCAAGTGTCTTTTGTAAATGACATATGGTTGGATTCTGGTTTCTAAAATATTCTAATTTTTGCTTCCACTTTAGGGGTAGGCTCATCCCATTCATATTCACAGTTATGATTATTGTGTATTTCCCTTAATCCCATTTTCTCTCACCCCCTTTCTCACTCTCTCACTTCTCTCCTCAAAATACTATTTTACTTCTAACCACGAGCTCCCTTAATCCACCATCCCTTTTATCAGTTCCTCCCCTCTTTCTTATCCCTTTCCCTTCCTATTTCCCTATTGTGTAAATTATATTACTATGTACATCTAAGTGCATATATCTATTCTTCCCTCTTTGAACCAATTCTGATGAGAGTGAGATTCAAGAATTTCTCAACCACCTCCTCTCTATTGTAAAAGAACTTTTCCTTGCAGAAATCTTTCATATAAGAAAAATTTCCCCATTCTGCCTCTCCCTTCCCCTTTCTCCCAAAGCATCCCTCTTTCTCACCTCTTCATCTTTTTTTAATCATTCCAATATAATTGACTCATACCCATTCCCTCTGTCTCTATAAACTCTTTTTAGCTGCCCTTTAATGGTAAAGTTCTTAGAAGTTACATGTATCATATTCCCATAAAGGATTGTAAACAGCAACTTTGTTAAGTCCCTTATGATTATTCTTTCATGTTTGTCTTTTTATACTTCTCTTGCATCTTCTGGTTTGAATGTCAAATTTTCTATTCAAATCTAGTCTTTCATGAAGAACGAAAAAAAATATGTTTTCCCCCTGAAGGATTACACTAAATTTTACTGTAAAGGTTATTCTTGGTTGTAATTCTAGTTCCTTTGACTTCCAGAATATCATATTCCAAGATCCTTTAACATGGTAGTACTTAAATCTTACATGATCCTGACTGTAGCTCCATGATATTTGAATTGTTTCCTTCTGCCTGCTTGAAATAGTTTCTCTTTGACCTGCAAGCTTTAGAATTTGGATATAATATTCATAGGAATTTTCATTGTGGGATATCTTTCAGGAGATGATCAGTGAATTCTTCCTATTTTTATTTTACACTCTATATATGGGACTTTTTCCTTCATAATATTTTTTAATGTGGTCAATTTTGTTTTTTAAGTTCTTTCTATCTTCAGTAAATATTTGGACCTCCTTTTCCATCTGACCATTCCTGCTTTTCATAATTTTCTTGCATCACTCTCATCCGCACCCCCAATTTTTGCTCTACCACTCATCTCTTTAGCTCATTCAAGAATTCTTGCTGGCCTTTAGTCTAATTAGCCTTTTTCCTTGAGGCTTTGCTCATAGCTGCTTTTACATTGTTGTCTTATTCTGATTTTATGTCTTGGTCTTTCCCGTCATTATAGAAGCTATTTATGGTCAAATTCTTTTTTGAACTTTATGTTAAGGTTGAGCTGTGCTCCACTGGTGTAAGGAGGTGCTGTCTCAAGCTTCAGTGTTTTTCTTGTTGCTATTTTCAGAGATAATTCCATGGGTCTGTAAGTTTCTGGTGCTTTCAAGGTGGCATGATCCTAGGAGAGATACAGTCACTACTCTCCTGGTCTTTCAAAGGCCCCTACAGCAACTAGTACTTGTGTTCCTCTTTGTTTTGGTGCTCTGACCAGGGCCTTTAGTCCCTTTGTGACTAACCAGCAGCACTCCTTTCTCCTTAGAACTGCTACCAAGAATTGCATATGGGCAATAGAGTTGCCAATAAGCACCACCTATAGCCAGTGGCAGCAAAGGGTCCACTGTAATCTTTCTGACAAGTTGTCTGACCTCCTTACCATCTCTGACCTGAGAGCTCCCAAAGCTGTTGCTGCTGCTGCAGCCACTGTCACCACCTTCATGTGTGTGAGCTCTGGAAAGGCCTACCTCAGTGCCACAGACTTCTCTGCTAGTGACCTCTTCAGTTTTCATATGCTAGAAAAATGTCTCGCCCTGACCTTTTGTTGGTTCTGCCACTTCAAAGTTGAATTTGAGGCATTATTTTAAAGTTGGTTGGAAGGAAATGTTGGGAGAGTTCAGCTGAGTGACTGCCCCAATCTACCATCTTGGCTTTGCAAACCACTCTAACAATTTTTTTGTTTTGTTTTGTTTTGTTTTATTGTGGGGCAATGGGGGTTAAGTGACTTGCCCAGGGTCACACAGCTAGTAAGTGTCAAGTGTCTGAGGCCAGATTTGAACTCAAGTACTCCTGAATCCAGGGCTGGTGCTTTATCCACTGCGCCACCTAGCTGCCCCCACACTCTAACAATTTTTAAAGTAACTTTAGCACCTATCTCATGGTCTTCTTCTATACCCTATTCCCTGCCAACATCCTCAGATTCTAGTATTCATGCTAATAATTCCTCTAATTTCTCAATTGGATGTCTTTTCCTATTATGCTTTAATAACATCTTATACACATCAGTGTAGCCACACTTTTAATCTCATAGAACAGTTCCAATTCCAAGATCCAAAACTTCTAAGTTTTCATTTCTAATCACAACCTCATCTCCTCCCATCTCTCCCATTACTTCACTCACAATAAACATTCTCTTTTTCTTACCATCATAACCTTCAACCACTTGTAAACTTTTATTCTACTCTTATAAATTCCCTATAACATTCCCTAACTACAACATTCTAAACTTTGCTTTCCTTTGGGAAGCCTCCAACCATTTCTCCATTGAGAGCAAATGAATTATCCTTATTCTTGACTAAGACCAGGGCCATGTAAAATAATTTCCCTTAGCTCCACTCCTCCCTTCCTCAAAATTTCTTAACATTATCAGTCACTATTTTTTTCCTTTTCCCCAGTCATGGAGTAAGTATCCTTACTCCTTACCAAGGTCAATCCCTCTATTGGTCTATTTTATGCCTCCTGCAGGACCTTTCCTAATCATTATTTCATCTCTCTTGGGCAACTTTAATTTCTTCTTCTCCACTAACTTGTTCCCAAACCTCTATAAACATGTTCAAATCTCTCTAATCTTTAAAAATGTCATCCCTTGATCGTCCTGCCCAGTCACTATCTAATCCCTCTTCTTCCCTTCTCAATCCCATGTTTTAAAAAATGATGCTTCCACTCATCATCTCCTTTCCCTACCCTTTGAAATTTGGTTTCTATTCCCATGATTCAAAATAACTGCTTTCTCAAAGATAAACAGCCAACAAATTATCAAATATAATTTCATTTTTTATTCTTCATCCTCCTTGGTATTTGATGCTGAAATTTACTCTTCCCTTGGTTTCAAAAACATCATACTTCTCATGGTCTTTTCCCTGTCCCCCTAATAACTCTTTCCCTTTCTGACACTGAATATCCCCCAACATTCTTATTTTTTTTTTGCAGGCAATGGGGGTTAAGTGACTTGCCCACGGTCACACAGCTTGTAAGTGTCAAGTGTCTGAGGCCGGATTTGAACTCAGGTACTCCTGAATCCAGGGCCGGTGCTTTAACCACTGTACCATCTAGCTTCCCCCTCCCCCAACATTCTTTACTCAGTCTCTCTACATGTTCTCCGTTGGTAATTTTATTAAGTTCAGTGTCTTGAACTATCACAGATTACTTCCAAAACTATATCTTTATTCCTGACCTCTTTCTGAGATGCCTATATCATATGATACTCCCTTATGCATCCTCTGCATTCCATCCAAACTGTACCATTCTACACACATGCATGTGCTATCTTAACATTTCTTATGTCTGCATAGAACTTGTTAAAAAGCTCATTTTCCATTTTTCCAGAACAATGGTTCTGAAAGTATGGTCCAGGGATGGCCTGGGGTACCTGGATACTTTAAGGGAGTCCCTGATGTCAAAATACTTTTTATAATAATACAAAGGCATTTTTAATATAGTAAATATCAATAGATACAATCTATATAAGCAAAAACCTTTTGGAGGAATCTTCAATTATTTTTAAGAGTGTAAAAGGGTTCTAAGACCAAAAGATTCCAGACTGAATTAGTAATCCTGAAAAATATTTGTCTAAACTAAAAACCTTTTCCATAATTTTTTACTTTGTTTGAAAGTATAAAGAAGATTAAGAATAAAGACCTTTCTTGGATAAATGGATTCGGCAACCAAACTTTTAACAAAGAATATTTTAATCTAGTTTTTAAAATTGCCTTCCCCATCCCCTGAATGAATTAGCCTACAACCCACCTAAGGGAATGCCTTACTGTCCAGAAATAGAAAAATGCCCTCTTTCATCACTCAGAAAAGATTGAGATATTGATCACTAGGAGAAGAACTTTGTTGAAAATGTTGAGAGCAAAGTAGGATCAAATTGAGGAACTGAAGACTATTATTTGAGAATGTTTAACTCCAAAGTATCTTTTAACATATTTGTCAAAAATAACAACAACAACAACAACAACAACACCAAGCACTTATTCAGCACCTAGCAAGTTCCAGAATAAGTTCTGAGGATAAAAAGGGAAAAAAAAAAACAGTCCCAGTTCTCAATAAACTCAGAGTCCTAATGGGGAAGATAACATGTAAGCAACTATGGATGAACAAGATGTATACAGAATAAATTGGAGATAATGAACAGAGGGGAAACGCTATCATTAAAAGGAATTAGGGGGGCAGCTAGGTGGCGCAGTGGATAGAGCACCAGCCCTGGAGTCAGGAGTACCTGAGTTCAAATCCGGCCTCAGACACAATACTTACTAGCTGTGTGACCCTGGGCAAGTCACTTAACCCCAATTGCCTCACTAAAAAAAAAAAAAAAAAAAGGGATTAGGACAGGGCAGCTAGATGGCGCAATGGTTAAAGCACTGGCCCTGGATTCAGGAGTACCTGAGTTCAAATCTGACTTCAGACACTTGACACTTACTAGCTGTGTGACCCTGGGCAAGTCACTTAACCCCCATTGCCCCGCAAAAAAAAGGGGGGATTAGGAAAGGCTTCTTTTAAAAGGTACAATTTTAGCTGGGACTCAAAGGAAGCCAGAGAGGACAAGAGTAGGAGATGAGAATGAAGAGAATTCCAGGCATGGAAGACAGCCATTAAAAATGCCCAGAGTCTGGAGATGGAATGTCTTGCTTGAGGAATATAGTAGGAAACCAGTATCACTGGATCACATAGTAAGTGTGGATGAGCAGTACCAAAATAAAAATGGAAAGGTTGGGGGGTGGGGGTGGGGAGAAGAGCCACTGGGTTATAAAGGGCTTTCAATGCCAAACAGAAAATTTTATATTTAATCCTATAGATGATAGGGAGCCACAGGAATTTACTCTATAAGAGTGACATGGTTAGACCTGCACTTTTGAAAGATAAATTTTTCAGCTGAGTGAAGGATGGACAAGAGTTTGGAGAAACTTGAGGGAAGGAAATAAGGTTTTTTCAAGGAAAGAGGGTTATTACAATAGTCCAGGCATAAGCTGATATGGGCCTGAACCAGGGTGAAGGCAGTGTCAGAAGGACCATCTATGAGAGATGTCATGAAGATATATAAACATCACTTCAGATCATCTTGGGGTAGAGAAACGTTCAATGATGTGTGATTGGGGAGGGGAGATATATCAGTTTAAACATTTCACTTTCCTAGCTAGAAAAAAAATAGATTTAAAATAATGATAATTTTGTAAATTGTTTCTGGCAGATGAGTATACAAAACACAAAATACAGTATTAATTGTTTTTTTGGACATCTGGAAGACATTCCCTCACACTGAATTCTGGTTTGCTGCATTTCTCCTGACAACTTAAAGCCTAACTCAAATGCCACTTCTACAAATAGCCCTCCCTGATCTCCACAATCAGTAATGACTTCAGATGTCAAGCAGCACTCTGCACTTTTTTTGTGCACTTAGCATGTATTACCCACCGCTGAGTGGAGGCAGAAAGAACACTGGTCCCGAGAACTGGATTTGAGTTTTAGCTCTTCCATTTATATACTATGTCACCAGGAACACACTATCTTTTTGAGCCCAAGCTTCCTCATTAGTAAAAAGTGGGGATAATGATACACTCACCAGATAAACTCAAAGACTTGTTATAAGCAAAAAGCATCAAAATCATCAAAGCATAATGGCATTATTATCATTTATTAATATGTCATATGGTACTTCTAGACCAGGGATTCTTAACTCTTTTTATGTCATGGACCCCAGTGGCAGTCTAGTGAAATCTATGGACTTCTTAGAATAATGTTTTTAAAGGAATGCACAAAATGAAATATATCAAATTAAAATTTTTTCAATCATGTTGAAATATAGCTATCCAAATATTAAAAAGAAATTTGTGAGGGGCAGCTAGGTGGATAGAGCACCAGCAGTGGATGGCAGTGGATAGAGCACCAGCTCTGGATTCAGGAGTACCTGAGTTCAAATCCGGCTTCAGACACTTGACACATACTAGCTGTGTGACCCTGAGCAAGTCACTTAACCCCAATTGCCTTGCCAAAAAAAAAAATAAAAAGAAATTTGTGGGCACAGGTTAAGAAGCCATTTTCTAGACTATAAGTTCCATGAGGAGAGGGACCATTCTTCCCTGAGACCTCTAAACAGTGCTATGTAAAAAGTAAATACAGGAGGGGCAGCTAGGTGGCACAGTGGATAAAGCACCGGCCCTGCAGGAGTCAGGAGGAACTAAGTTCAAATCCCGTCTCAGATACTGAACACCTACCAACTGTGTGACCCTGGGCAAGTCACTTGACCCCAAATGCCTCACCAAAAAAAAAAAAAAAAGTAAATACAGGGGAAAAATGGTATTGCTTACATGTATTTACTGAAGATACAAATATCACATTGTATATTTTGTACAAATATAAAACACGTATAAAAGAATTATGCATGCATAGTATCAAGATGATGAACATACAGAATTGTAAACATTACTATATTGGATATATCACTGAGTCAAACACTTCTATACTTCAGGACCTTGAGGTTCTGTTGTTTTGTCAGTGTGTATTCCCTCCACTAACACAAATTGGAATTCATTTTTGAAATAATCTTTGTACTCATTGTAGGCAACAAATTCACCTTCCTATAGCTATTCTGTAATAAACATTAATATACTTTTAATGCCTGAAATGCCTGTCATGATGCATCAATATTATGAATTGTTCATTTATTGCATGTGCCTCTGCTCAAGATCTTTGATATAGTAAGCCTGGTTTGTTTGGGGTTTCCCTGGGATTAGTGTCTTGTTAATTCTTCATAGGGAATGGAAAAACAAAAAAAAAATATCTACAAGGAAGACAGAATAATGTTGACTGTTGTTTTTTTGTGGGATTTGGTAGGAATGGGTAATAGGTAGGAAGACTGGATCATAAGCAGTGATCTGGATTTAGTACAAGCACTATTACTACTTATAATAACCTTTGGCAAATCATTTGACCTCTCTGAATTTTGTCAACTGAAAAATGTGAAGGTAGTACTAGATGACCTCTAAAGTTTCTTCCAAGTTGAAATTTTATCATCTTGTGAATAAAGAAAAATTGGAGGGTTTTTTTGTTTGTTTAGAGATGGCATTTGATCAAGATGTTACTAATGATATTTATAATATTTGGTAATATTAAGTCCAAATTTTTTATTTTAAAAGTTATGTTTTTCTTAAAATTGAAAAAAAGTGTTCATCTGTAGTTCAGATCAATCACATATAAAGCATATCCCTTACTTAATAATTAATACTACAAATTCAAGATCAAGGTTCAAATACTAGCCAGTGATAGTAGACCAGAATTTTAGAGTAATAAAAGTTGAATTTCAAATTATAAACTTGCTTATAATATCATAAAACCAACTAAATCCCTGTTATGTAACATATTTTCTGAAGAAAACCATGATAATATATTTTTTAAATCTAGATATTCTGTTTCTTATTGATCTTTGGTATTTCAATTTTGTTAACAGTTTGGTACAACAGGAAGAAAATCAAAATAGCAGGAAAGGAACTTTTAAGTTCAATAATCCTTAATATTTTATCTGAACATCCTTTACCTTCAAATATTTATTTTATTTTTGAAAGATTTATATGCCATCTATTTAAGGCAACATTCATTTTAAAAGGCAGTACAAAATAAGACATTTAGAGACAAAACAGAATTGAGTCCATATAAGAGAAGAAGAGATTATCAGACAGAACCAATGAGTATATGCCTACACTGAAATGTATTCAGTTGATGCAAAAAGAGAAATATATCAGAATAAACAATTATCATTTACTTACTAGGGAAAATATGCCAATTCACTTGCAGAGAAAAAAATTATTCCTGTAACCAAACTCAGAAAATTATCATGAATCATTAAAATTCAGTGACTAACTTAGTAGAAAATGGCTTCACCATACTTTTTTAAAAGACAGAGCAATATTGTTTAAAAGGAAAATTCTAATATCAATCCTGTAATGAATGTGGAGGAAATAATATCAAATTCTTCAATTATAAAAGCCATCATTTCCTTAATCATATGATAGGCCCCATATTGACTAAAATTACAAAAGTAAAATGGTTTTAATATAGAAAGAATGCTTAATTTAATATTTTGATACAATACTTCTTAGGATTTCACCAAAAAGCTTAAAGTATATTAATGTACTATTAAACATGATAACTATTCCTTGTAACTTTCTTCTGATTAAAATAAAACTGCTTTAAAATACATTTTCTAGTATGCTACTAAAACAACAAAAAGACTCAAATTAAATTGAAGATTTTGACACAAAATTATTGCCTAATAAATGACTATTAGAAGTATTTAAAAACTTCATCAATCCTAATGTTTCTCTGTTAAAACATTCTCTGCTATAGTATGATTTAAGTTTAGCCACTATGTTTCCTTGGTTTTGTCCCTGAGGAGGAAAAATGAACTAGACAAATAGTAAAACATGCACTATCCTGGATAACATGTGTGGCTTGGTCTCTAGAGGTGAGATATTCTCTGCCTAGTTCCAATCCACCACATAGAATTTTAGGTGCCTGCAAGCAGCCATGTGTAACTGAGGGGCTTATCCTTGTGTAGTGATGAAGAATTCTCTAATTGGCTCCTGAACCAGAAAAACTGAAAACTCAGGAGTTGTTGAGCCAAAACTAAGTTGATATAAAAAAAGGAGCAACCTACTTTTCTGTCAATCTTTCCTTTGTGGCTGTGAGTTAGGCAGAACTATTTGAACTGCCTCATTAAAGTTGGGTAGGAGATTGGGAAGCTGCCCTGTTCCCCACCCAGATATGGCTGCTGTAGCCACCTCAGTCATTTTGTGTTTACTTCTTTTCATCTTAGGTGAATAAGCATCCCATGACAAATGTATTCAAATGGCAACCTTATGACTGTTAAAAGGCTTGAAGGTCTATAGCTTTAGTGGCAGTAGTAGTATCCACTAGTTGATGACAGAGAATCATTGTATTAGGAATGTAGTGACACATGAAAGGCAGACAGCTTCAGGAAGCAGAAAATCTTGTGGCAAATAAAAGTTCTAGCTACAGAATCTAGAAAGGTTTAGAACTACATAGCCTAGTAGACAGCTACAACTAATGGGAACTTTCCACAGAGGGAGAAAGAATTTTCAATTCAAGGAGTTATGAGTTATCTCCTTGACATATTATATACACATGTGCCTCAATACCTAATGTGTGTCAATACCTAAACCCACTCTTCCCGTGCATAAAGTGACTATTCATGAGAGAGGGAACCCTAGTTTTGCATTTTTCCTTACCATACCATCTGAATAAATAAATAAATGTGCCTGAAAGTTAATGACTAAGTATGCTGGAGGGGAACTCAGTAACTACATATTCTAGAAGCACAGCCCTTCAGGGTTACCTGTAGAAGCCTAATAGTAGCAGTAAGAGGAGGAGAAGGAGGAAGAGGAAAGGAGGAAGAAGAAGAGGAGGAGGAGCAGGAGGAGCAGAAGGAGGAAGAGGAGGAGGAGGAGGAGGAGGAACAGGAGGAAGAAGAGGAGGAGAAATTTCCCTTCTAGGGACCCAATCTTCCAGTATTAGTGTTAAAATTGTGGCAGTGCCTGGGGCTAAGGGATGCTACACTTTTAAAGTTATGTTATTAATTTTAAAAGATCCATTACATATTAACTTTTTAAATCTTGAAGTTAACAGTGAATTGCTTTTTTCAAGCTTACAAATGACACCTTACTTGCCCAATCAGATGGCTTCTGGTTCCTCATTCTTACATTCTTTATATGAAATTGTTGACAAGCTGCTCAATTTGCATCCTCTTGCGCTGAGGAGTTTTTATGATTCTTGCTCTTATTAGTCCCCTTTGCTGAATCATCATCCCTGTCACAGGCCCACAGGGGTCTCTGTCTTGAAATCTCTTTTCTTCTCTCCAAACTTCCTTTCATGGTGGGTTATCTCATCAACTACCATTAGTTTATTTATCATATCTATGGAGATCAGTCAGTCAATGCACATTTATTAAGTCCCTACTACTTGCCAGGTACTGTGCTAAGTCGGGGGGATGGATGGAAGGAAAGAGGGAGGGGAAGGAAGGAAGGAGGGAAGGGACAAAGGAAGGAAGGAAGGAAGGATGGAGGGAAGGATGGAGGGAGGCAGGGAGGGAAGGAAGGAAGGAAGGAAGGAAGGAAGGAAGGAAGGAAGGAAGGAAGGAAGGAAGGAAGGAAGGAAGGAAGGAAGGAAGGAAGGAAGGAAGGAAGGAAGGAAGGAAGGAAGGAAGGAAAGAAGAAAAAGAAAGAAAGAAAGAAGGAAATAAAAGAAAAGAAAAGAGATCATCCCTGACCTCAAGGAGCTCATAACCTAACTGGGTAGAAAATAAGCAAACAGATATGTACAAACAAGCTATATAAAGGGACAAACGGGAAATGATTGAAAGAGGGAAGGCATTAGAACCAAGATGGGGTGAAGGTTTCCTGTAGAAGATAGGATTTTGGTTGGGACTTAAAGGAAGCTTGGGGAGGCATTAGGTAGAAATTAGGAGAGAGAACATTCAAGGCATGGGGAACAACTAGAAAAAACACCAAGAGCTGAGAGAGAGTGTCCTGTCTGTGGAAAAGCAGGGAGGCCAGCATCACTGGAATCCAAGACTGCATGGTGGAGAGTAAGGTATAAGAACACTGGAAAGGTAGGGAGAAGAGAGGTTAGATTATGAAGGGTTTTAAACACCAAACAGGATTTTGTATTTCATCCTGGAGGTAATAGGGAGCCGATGGAGTTTGAGGAGGTAAATGTATATGAATCTTAGACATATAGATATAGATATACACATATACACGCATCTATTTTTCCAACCTATGTCTTTCTCCTGAGTTCCAATCCTACATCACCAACTGAATATTTCCAATTGGATGTAACTTAATTCCAACATATACAAAAAAAATTAATCATCTTTTCCCCAAAATAATCCCTTTTCCCGTAATTCCCTATTTCTATTGACAAAAAAACACTGCTTTCAGTTACCCAGGTTCACCACTCTGAAGTCATCTTTTGTTCTTTCCTCTCCCTCACCCATTTAAAGTCAATTTTACTGTATGTAGAGGCTGTTAAATCTTCAATTCTACCTATATGACATTTCTCAAATTCATCCCCCTCTCTCCACTCACCACTTACCTAGACTAGTGTAGTAGGATCTTAATTATTCTTTCTTCCTCCCCAACCCTGCTTCCCTCCAATCCATCTTCAACAAAGATGACAAATTGTTATTTCCAAAGCACAAGTCTGACCATGTATCTCCCTTGGTCAATAAAGTTCAAACATTTACAATTCCTTCCTGAATGAAACATAAACTTCTCTCTCTCTATAGCCTTTAAACAAAGTCTCTGCAATCAGACTATAGCTTAACCTTTCTAAACTTATTGCATACTCCCCCCCTCCCCCATACTATATAGCCAAAATGGCCTACCTGCAATTCCCCTAAACGTGACACTACCTCATGTAACTTGGTGTCCTCCCACAGGCTATCCCTGTGACTAGAATGTGCTTCCTCTTCACTTTAGCCTCTAGAATACTCTGGTTGTTGTTGTTGTCTGTGCTTCATTCTTGAAGAAGACCATGATATCAAAGTGATGTCATGACTTGCACTGAATTGGACTTAAGTGAAGGAGGGCTGTGCAAAGTCACCAAATTCACTCTCTCCACCAGAGTTATCTGGGTCCAGTGGCATGATATACATCAGGACAAATGGAGATGGCCCGGGTGTCTAAGGCAATCAGGGTTAAGTGACTTGCCCAGGGTCACACAGCTAGCAAGTGCCTAGGGTTACATTTGAACTCAGGTCCTCCTGATTCACAGGACCAGTGTTCTATCTATTGCACCACCTAGCTAGAATACAATGCTTTCTTCAAGGCATAACTCAAATACCACCTCCCATAAGACATCTACCCTGATCTTTCCAGTTGCAACTACAACTAGAACTAGAAAGAGGAAGCTAGGTGACACAGTGGATAGATTGCTGGGCCTAGAGACAGGAAGATGAGTTTAAATACAGCCTCTGGTACTTATTAGCTGTGGGACCCTTGACAATTTTTTCTTGCAGAGCAATGAGGGTTAAGTGACTTGCCCAGGGTCACACAGCTAGAAAGTGTCAAGTCTCTGAGGCCAGATTTGAACTCAGGTCCTCCTGAATCCAGAGCTGGTGCTTTATCCACTGGGCCACCTAGCTGCCCTTCAAATAATTTTTTAAAAAGTCTTTACCTCAGTTTCCTTATCTGTAAAATGGGGATAGTATCTAACTTATAAGATTGTTATGAGGATCAAATAATATTTGTAAAGAATGTAGCTAGTGCTTGGCATATAGCAGATGTTTAATAAATGCTTCTTTCCTTACTTTCCCCATGCCTTCCTATATTCCCAGGAGGCACTGATTTCAAATCAGGAGAGAAGAAGGAGAGTGAAAACCACAAAATACTAACAAAAATAACTTTTATTGAGTGTAGAAAAAGTCATTCTTCTAGGAGCTGGCAGATCCTACAAAACAGCGGTCTGTACGGGAAACTAATGACATCACTGGACGGTCCTATCAAATTAGAAATGCTTTTGAGTTTAGGCCTCAGAATGAACTATATGTTTGCTGTCCAGCTTGGCTAAATTTTGAGTGGCTTTTTTGTTAATTACCCATAAGAGTAGATGATGAACTAGTCTCTAGGTGGTAACTTCATTTTGTTAATAATAAGTCACAAAGGCTATGTATGGTAAGTTCTTGGAGGTCTTCACCACTATGGTGACCCTCTTCTTTATATTGACCAGCACTCTCCAAAGTCAGCAGACTTCTAAGACAGCAGGCAGCATGAGGTAGATTCTGGATTCTGGGTACTGGTGAAAGGAGGATCCAAGACTGAGCATGTAAACAGAGATATGGAGATAGAAGGCAGAAAAGCCCGGGGGTGGGGTGGGGGCCAACCTATGGAATCCCAGATTCTTGAAGCATGTAAATGTAAAAATATTTCCCTTCAATTTTTAGCAGAAGATTGTATTTCCCTTTGCCTCTGCTACTGAGAGACAGTTCTAAACACCTGCAGGCTCAGTAAGACTTAGGGATACTACCTCAGTGTAGGATTGTATAATAAATGTATAACAAATTTTGGCAATATTGATCAGGTGGTATTATCTAGAAGGTTTTGCTTGCTGTTCTTTCTCGTGATTTTGTAGATTTTGCATGGATAAGTAATATTCTACTGGCTTTCCTGATGCAATCTAAATGCAAAGCAAGAGTATGACTGAAATTGTGTATTTTTTTAAAAATTTATTTGCATTTTTTAGACCATGTAAGATAAGAGGACATGTTGAGTGGGGGTATTTTGTATACTTGATGCTACTTGGAACAAATCTGATTTTCATTTTTTTTTCATTTCTGTAGCAATAGGGAAGAAATCTAAAAAATCTCTTATTAAATCTAATATGTTTGGGAATTAGAAACCCTGCAGCATGCCACTAGTCTCGTTATATTGGGCCAGTCATTTAACTTCTCTGGGCCTCCAATTGTTCATTTATAAAATTAAAAAAATTAAAGTGTTGGATTGATTATGATCCTCACCAGTCAGAGGGCTATTGTGAGGATTCAAGGAAGTAATGCATATAAAGCATTTTGTAAACCCAAACGTATTATATAAATGTAAATTGGTATTATTATGATTAGATGGCCCTAAGGTTCTTTGAAGCTCTAGGGTCTTATTAGTGTAATAAAACCTGAATGTGTAATTAGAGGATCAAGTGATAGAACCTCTTCTATAGGGAGAAGAATAAAAGTATAAACACACCCTTATCAGGGCCTGGAGAGTCATAATCCACTAGGACCCCTACACAACTTGCTGTTAACTTTTTCAAATCCGGAAGCATATACAAAGAATGATGGGAAAGATGAGGTAAAGAGCCACCACTGAAATGCTATCAGACTTGGACATAGGTAAAAGAGAAACCCATTAAACAAGAAAGAATCAGGAAGTAGTGAAACAGTATTACAGCAGGATCATCTAACCAGAAAGACGGTAAAAAAAAAAAAAGCCTCTTTCTGCCCGTTTTTCCATTCATTCAACCTCAAAAGACAAGAGCTATGCACCATTTGTAATTCCAGCTAAATCCAAAAAATAAGATGGACACTACCCCCCTCCAACCCAATTGTAAATTTATAATATATGTTATATTATAATTATATATACAATTATGTATAATATATAACTATGAAAACTTATGAAAACTGGATAATTTTAAGACTAAGCTCAGTACCCCTCCCTGACCCACATCTATGAGTTTGGTGGCATCAGAGCATAAATAAATTCCCAGGTTCATTTCTAGTACTCAATTCTAAGCTAGACATCCCCACAACCTTGGGAATTCTTTGCTAACACTAACATATATACACATAATATACATGTGCATGTGTAATAAATATACCTAATATATACATGTACATACATGTATATATTACATCATACATATATACAAGCATTGTGAAATATCTAATAATACATTTTTACATACATACATAGACACACACACATACACATACACAAATGGTGGCATCTAAGTGGCCCAGTGGATAGAGCGCTGGGCCTGGAGTCAAGAAGACCTGAGTTCAAATCCGGCCTCAAACAGTACTAGCTGCATAACCCTGGGCAAACCATTTAACTTTTGTTTGCCTTGATACACTAGAGAAAGAAATGGCAAATCACTCCAGTATCTTTGCCAAGAAAATCCCATGGACAGTACTGGCATGCTATGATCCACAGGGTCACAAAGAGTCATACATGACTGATTGAACAACAACATATACATATATGTATATATGTGTATAGATAAATACACACGTATATATATATGTGTGTGTGTATGTGTATATATATATAAAACAGAGCAGATTACTTATAAAAATATATGAACCAGCCCTGCTATTCTATACTATATATATAACCTAGTGGGGAAGACATGTGGCTTACAAAAATTAGGGAAAAACATAAGAATTAACATAACCCTATTCTCAGCTAAAATATATTTGAGTTATAAGAGATGTGTCATGAATATTTTAGATAAATTATACATTGATTACTCTTAAAATAGAGGCAGCTTGGTCCAGTGGAAAAAACACTGGACTAGATTGAGTATTAGGAATTGTTTAAATGAGTTTTTGTCTAATTGGCACCATTTCATGATTATTTGTGCTTGGGCAATTCACTTCCTTCATCGCTGAGATTCAGTTTCCTATGTAGAAAATGATGGGGTTGAATTAGATGCTCTCTAAAGTCTCTTCCAGTTTTTTTGTTTTGTTTTGTTTTGTTGGGGAGGCAATGAGGATTAAGTGACATAACCAGAGTCACACAGCTAGTAAGTGTCAAGTGTCTGAGGCCACATTTGAACTCAGGTCCTCCTGAATCCAGGGCCGGTGCTTTATCCACTCTACCACCTAGCTGCTCCTCTTCTAGTTTTAATTATAGACATTTAGAAGAAGAGATATATGTCTATGTCCCCCACGCAAAAAAGTTCACTGCAAGGAGATTATCCAACATCCTAGAGATAAGTTAGTCCCAATAATTTTACAGATAAGGAAAATAAAGAAATGAGGAATGCCTGCTTATACTAATTAACTCTTGTCCATGAATCTATGGCCTCCCAAGTTTTCCACAAGGAATCCACCTAACTTAACTTACTAGAAGTAGAGGTCTAAATTGCATTTCCTGACATCATTAGGATGGTTGAAGAATTAATTCTGTACTTGTTTTAAAGCACTGTTGCATTATTCTTTTATCCTTCATACAATCTACTTAGAATATCCTGTTATATCATAATTTGATACTGAATCATTGCAAGGAAGAAAGTGAAGCAATAATGATGGCTTTTAAATTTTCAATTTGGTCATTAAGATGATAAGAAGGGCTAAAACTATTATCTATTCCTTCAGCCTCAATGTTAACATTTTTAAAGGAATGTTCCATTTTTTCTGAAATGCCAAGCAAAACATGCTCCTACAGAGCATCTGTATGTTATTAATGATAATATGGACACAATGACAACTACTAAGGATTTAATGGAGTCTTAAACTATGCAGAAAAATATTTTTAAAAGAGCATTGGTGGGGCAGCCAGGTGGCACAGTAGATAAAGCACTGGGCCTGGAGTCAAGAGGACCTGCGTTCAAATCCAGCCTCAGATACTTGACACTTACTAGCTGTGTGACCCTGGACAAGCCACTTAACCCTCACTGCCCTGCAAAAAAGAAAAAAGTGCATTCTACCTATTCTCCAAGAGTGAACTGCATACAAGATGAGAATAAAGATGTGATCTTTAAACAAACAAAAAATATTTTAAATTCAAATATAAAAGATAATTTATATATAGTAATGTGATTATGGATTATGATGAAATGAAATAGTTATTTTGATAAAGAACATGATATAATGACCTATTTGCAGTTGTGTGTGTATGTGTGCATCTATATATATATATAATTTTTAAAAGAATATTACAATTTAATTGGTATCAAAATTTCCAATAAGGAACTTCTAATACCAAAACAGATTGGCACCTTCTCTACTACTTTTAGTCTTAGAGGGTCACATGGTCGCTAAGAGATTAAGTGACTTTCCCAGGGTCACACGTCAGTATATGGCAGATTCTGAGGCCAACATCTCTTCTTTGCTATGTTGCTTTTCATAATTTTTTTTACATCACTCTCATTTCTCTTCCCATTTTGCCTCCCCTTCTTTTACTTTATTTTCAAAGTTCTTTTTGATCCCTTCCACAGCCTGAGACAAATTCACATTTTTACTGGAGATTTTGGATATAGGAACTTTGACTTTGTTATTTTCTGAAGCTGTGTTTTTTGTGCTACAAAAGTAACTCTATGGTCAGAATTTTTCTGTTATTTGCTCATTTCCCCATCCCATTTCTTGACTTTTAACTCTTTGTTAAAGTAGGGCTCTGGGGGCAGCTAGATGGCACAGTGGATAAAGCACCAGCCCTGGATTCAGGAAGACCTGAGTTCAAATCCGACCTCAGATACTTGATACTTACTAGCTGTGTGACCCTGGGCAAGTCACTTAACCCCCATTGCCCTGCAAAAAATAAATATATAAATAAATAAAAATACTAAAGTAGGGCTCTGCTCAGGATAACACAAGGTCTAGCAGCTTATACATATAAGGATCGGAGGGCATGGAATATGATATTCCAGAGGGCAAAAGAATTGGGATTACAACCAAAAATCACCTACCCAGCAAAACTGATTATAATCTTTCAGGGGGAAAAATGGGACACCAATGAAAAAGAGGACTTTCAGGCATTTTTGATGAAAAGACCTGAACTGAATAGAAAATTTGACTTTCAAATACAAGACCCCAGAGAAGCATAAAAACATAAACAGAAAAAAGAAATTATGAGCGATGTTCAAAGGTTAAACTGTTTACATTCCTACATGGGAAGATGATACTTTTTTTTGGTTTTTGGTTTTGGTGAGGCAATTGGGGTTAACTGACTTGCCCAAGGTCACACAGCTAGTAAATGTTGTGTCTGAGGCCAGATTTGAACTCAGGTCCTCCTGACTCCAGGGCTGATGCTCTATCCAGTGTGCCACCTAGCTGCCCCAAAGATAATACTTCTAACTCCTAAGAACTTTTTCAGTATTAGGGCAGCTGAAAGTTATAAATTTGGACAGAGGGCACAGGTGGGAATTGATTGTGAAGGGATGCTATCTGTAAAGGATTTATTGTTTGTTTATCACTTTTTCTCGTGGGGCAGTCAGGATTGGGGAGCATGCCCACGGTCAAACAGTTGGGGAGTGTCTTATGCCTGAGTTCATATTTGGGCTCAGGTCCTCCTGGGTTCAGGGTGAGTGCTTTGTCCACTGTGTCACCTAGCTGCCCCATGATGACATCTTTAAAATAAAATTAAGGAGTGAGAGGATTGCACTGGGAGAAAATGAAAGGGAGAGGTGGAATAGGGAAAAGTATCTCAAATAAAAGAAGCCAGAAAAAACTTATGGAGTGGAGGGGAAGATGGGGGAGAAGAGGGGAGTTAATGAGCCTTACTCTCATCAGAATTGACCCAAAGAGGGAATAACATACACACTCAAGTGGGTATAGTTATATATCTTTCCCTGCAGTGAAGTGGGAAGGGAAGGGGATAAGGGGGGAGGGGTGAAGGAAGGGAGAACAGATTGGGGGAGGGACAGTCAGAAGCAAGACACTTTTAAGGATGGATAAGGTAAAAGGAGATAGAAAATAGAGTAAATATGGAGAGCAAATAGGATGGAGGGAAACACAGCAATAGTAACTGGGGAAATTTCTGAAGCAGAGGCAAAAGCAATGTAAGATGGTGGTGGTGGTGGTGGTGGTGTTACTCATTTTGTTGCACTATTGTGAAGAAAATTTTTTGTTAGGTATAAGGTACTATATAAATGTTAGAAATTATTGTTGTTGAAATAATCAATCTCATGAGTGTTTTGTAAGGAAATCTCCCTTTAAAAGTACTATATAAATGTAGTTTACTATTAAAAAAAAGATGAGCAGGAGGCTATCAGAAAAACCTGGAAAGACTTACATGAGCTGATGCAAAGTGAAATGTGCTGCATACAAAATAACAGCAATATTGTAAGATGATCTGCCACAAATGACTTAGTTATTTTCAGCAATGCAATGATCCACAACAACTCTGAAGGACTTATGAAAAATGAAATCCATCTACAGAGAAAGAATTGATGGTACCTATATACAGAAGGAAGTATATTTTGCTGTTTTTGTTGTTAATTCCTTTTTCTAAATTTATTTGTCTTCCATGTTTTGCACAACTGCATATGTATAACTTATACTGAATTGCTTGGGTTCTCCATAATTTTTTTTTTTTGGTGAGGCAATTGGGGTTAAGTGACTTGCCCAAGGTCACACAGCTAGTAAGTGTCAAGGGTCTGAGGCCGGATTTGAACTCAGGTCCTCCTGATTCCAGGGCCAGTGCTCTATTCACTGCACCACCTAGCTGCCCCTGCTTGGGTTCTTAAGAGGGGGGAATAGGTAGGAAGTACGAGAATTTGGAACACAAAGTTTGAAAAATCAATGTTACAATTTGTTTTTACATGTAGGTGGGAAAATCCAAAATAAATAAAGAAATGAATAAATAAACAAATAAATAGATAAATAAATAAGTGAATAAAGGAATGAATGAATAGATAGATGATAGATGGATAGATGGATGGATAGATAGATAGATAGATAGATAGATAGATAGATAGATAGATAGATAGATAGATAGATAAAAGTAGGGCTCTGTTTCCAGGGTGGAGGGTGTTTTGTCCCAAGCTGCAGGGGGTTATACAGCTGTTTTCAGAGATACTTCTAGGGACCTGTAAGTTTTGAGTTCTTCCAAGGTGGTCTGATCTAAGGAGAGGTGTGTTTACTACTCTGCTGGCCTGTGCTCTGGTGGGTGAGCAACAAGCCTGCTTTTCTGCCCCGGAACTGTGAGGAGAATCCCTCCTCCACTGTGGCCATAAGCTCTGGTGTGTTAGTGTGACTGCCATACAGGATTACAACCTGGATCCAAGTATGGGCAAAGCAACAGAGTCCTGCCTCAGTGCTAGCAAACAGATTCCTACAATTTCCTTCTGGACAATTGTTCAACCCCCTTACCGTTTATGGGCTGAGTTCCAGAAGCAGTTGCTGCTGCTCTTGATTCAGTGGCTTCCAAGGCCTGCTCTTGTTTTGCTGGGGCTTGGTCAGAGCTGGGTCTGTGATGGCTGTGACTGCACTTGAGTGCTCTACACTGGACTGCATTCCACTCTCACCCAGGTGTGAGACTGTTCTGCCAACTTTCTAAGTTGTCTTTAGCTGGAATTTTATTTCGCCCTGTCCTTTTATGGGTTCTGCTGCCTCAGGAATTGTCTTATGGCATTATTTGAAGGTATTTGGAGGGGTCCTAGGGAGAAGTAAGGCAAGTCACTGCCTTTCCTCTGCCATCTTGGCTCTGCCTATATGCTATTTCTCATAAGGATATAATTTTAAAAACATAACAAACCAAAAAATGTACCTATATCCCTACTTCTAATGTTTTAACTTCTGATGTAGATTATATTACCTTGAAATGATATGATATGGATGATAAAGTAACAAAATAGTTCCTAAATTGTCTTTTCTCTGAATGTGTATTTGTTGTTGTTCAGTCATTTCCAACTCTTCCTTATCTCATTTGGGGTTTTCTTGGCAACAATATTGGAGTGGTTTGCCATTTCCTTCTCCAGCTCACTTTATAGATGAGGAAACTGAGGCAAACAGGGATAAGTGACTTACCCAGAGTCACACAGTTAATAAATGTCTGAGGTCAGGTTTGAACTCAGGAAGATGAGTCTTTCTGGCTCCAAGCTCACGGTTCTATTCATAGTTTCACCTAGCTGTCCTCTAAATGTGTAAAAGACACCAATGTGAAATCACTAGAGAAGAACACTCTACTGCAATTTGTTCTTGAGATGAAATGTTTATTTGCTATATTTTCATTTCTCATAGGCCTAAATCTTGTATTAGTACATAGTAATACAACTACAATGAATACACTCAATAATATTCATAATGAGGAAAAAAGATTTTTGTGATTTCAAATATTTAAAATGTGACAAAAGAAAATAAACAGCTCAAAACAAAACATTATCATATATAAAGAGCTCAATCAGCTCTGAGAGCAATTGATTTGTGGGAGAGAAATAAGAAGACAGAAAGGTAAATTAGAGAAGCCTTGTCTCCCTAAGCTTCCCTTTTCTGGACCCAGAGGAAAAAGACAGCCATATTTGAGATCTGGGAGATATGGTGCGCTAAGAGGAATATCTATCAGAGCTTCCTGCCACATAGCCTAGATTGGTTATTTTTCTTTTTTTCTTTTTTTTTTTTGCAGGGCAATGAGGGTTAAGTGACTTGCCCAGGGTCACACAGCTAGCAAGTGTGTCAAGTGTCTGAGGCTGGATTCAAACTCAGGTCCTCCTGAATCCAAGGCCAGTGCTTTATCCACTGAGCCACCTAGCTGCCCCAGTTCTTTTTCTTAAAAGGTAGTTGAATATTATTCTCACCAAGGCAATGGTACAGAAGAGTTCCAGGGAACTCATGATAGAAGAGGATCTCCAAATCCAAGAAAAAAAAAAAAAGAAAGAACTGTGGAGTATAGATGCTGATTGAACCATATTATTTCTTTTGTTTTGGGTGCTGTTGTTTGTTTTTTTTCCATTTTGAGGTTTTGCATCACTGCTCTGATGTAACAGGATTAATGCAGAAATAGGATTAATGTTATTATGTGTATATATATGTGTATGTATGTATATATATATGTATATGTATAGAGATATATAGATATAACCTATATCAGATTACCTGCTGTCTAGGGGAGGGGGGAGGAAGGGGAGGGAGGGAGAAAAATCTGAAATTGTAAAGCTTGTATAAACAAAAGTTGAGAACTATCTTTACATGTAATGGAAAAAATAAAATACCTTATACATAAAAAAAATAAATTAAAAAAAAAAAGGTAGTTGAAACCATGCTGAATTACTGAACTACCCCTTGGCTCAGATAACTAAGGGCTCTGCCTTTGATGTAAATCCTGGGTCACATGTATACAAAAAAGCAAAGAGTCTCCTCACTGCTGGTCGATTAGCTTCAGAATGCCATGGGCAACACCAAGGCAGGGGAGCTGGATATCTTGTTCAATATTCATCATCTGCTATAGCAAAGTCAATCAATCTCCTTTTGTCAATTATGAGATCTTCCACTAGTAATTCATTTCATTCCAATATGGGACCTAAACTACCAGAGGACCAGTCCAACTCAGAACTTTTTCCTACAACACATGCTGAACTTGAGCCATAATGATTTGTATTACAATTTATTTATTGTAGGAACTCAACTACTCAAAATCACTCTTGCTAAATGGAAAATCTGAGTATCTTGAATATATGTTATGGGAACTCATTTACTAAAAGTTTAAGCCCCTAGGCTAACTACACTCTTAAAACAAATTTCTGGGTAAAGTCATTCCCATATATAATGATGTGTACCAACCAAATTAAAAAAGTAAATGATCATTGGTGCACCCATTTGTATTATTTTTAATGTTTGAGTTTTTTTAATTCTAGAAAGTAGAGCACTCAAATAAACTCAAATGTTAGCTTAACTTAAACATTATTATAATGATCATTTGAAAAAAATGTGACCCTTAAACACCTAAGAACCTGAGCATATTGGAAAACAGCAAACTGTCAAAACTTGTCTTTGGAGCTCTGACAACAGAGGTACAGCCTTTTGGAAATAGTATTTTCATTTCTTGGAAGTACGAGTTTGCAAACTATTTGTAAGATTCACTTGACAGATTAATTATCTTGGATGACTTTAACTAATTAATTTCATTTATAATATCATAAAAAGTACATATATGCTCATTTTTGAATAATTCACATCCTTATCAAGTATTGATTTAAAGTAAAATAAATTCATGACAATGAATTATTACAAATGCCAATGTGAGGGGTTTTTCCCAGTCTTTAAGTCCTGAAAATTTTCTACTATTGGTAATTAAACTGATTTGTAACCAAAAAAGAAACCTTATATATGATCTAACAAAAGAGTAATAGGAAAATTGTATAGATAAGTCTTTTCTCTGATCATCAATAAGCATTATAAAAAGAAAGTTGGCCCACCTTATTTGGGCACATCTTGGCTTTCAGGGGGCAGCTAGGTGGTACAGTAGATAAGAGCACCCAGCCTGGAGTCACAAAGACCTGAGTTCAAATCTAGCCTCATACACTTATTAGCAGTGACCTTGGAAAAGTCATTTAATCCTGTTTGCCTCAGTTTCCTCATTTATAAAATGAGCTGGAGAAGGAAATGAAAAATTACTCCAGTATCTTTGCCAAGAAAAGCCCAAATAGGGTCACAAAAAGTCAGATAAAACTGAAATGACTGCAGAACAACAACTTGTCTTTTATAGTCAAAATTCCATTAATAAATTGAATAAGACTTTTATTTATATTGTTGGGCAGCATTACATGTGCATGAGGGCATATATGTGCACAAGATACATATTTCATTCTGGAACTGTGATTTCTCATTTTAGATTTCTAGTCTAAAGAAGAAAAAAGTTGTTTGATCCGATGAGAGGTTAAGTGGCTTGCCAGAGTAACACAGGGAATAAGTGTCTGAGAGGGACTTAAAATCAGGTCGTCATGACTCCAAGGATGTACCTCTATTGAGAAAAATATGGTTTATTATTATATTATTAAAAAAACCTATGAGTCACCTATATTTATTACAGGTAAACTAAGTACTTAATACCATGTGTTTTTTAAATACATAAAAAATATTTCTCTATAAGAGGAAATATAAATATAAGATAGTTTGCAAAAGGCTTATTTTCCTTTTAAAAGTCCCTGCAGTCCTACCTTGAAAATATAACAATATTAATAGTATCTCCCTTAAAGCACTTTATGTTTTCCCCCCATTTTAATGGCTAGAAGCTAAATTCAGAATACATCTCTCAAGTTGATATTGTCGGTACAGGACCAAGTGTGACCTATTCTACATTTGTTCCAAAGTAGTAAAGAATAAAGGGTAGAGGGGGCAAAAAACAACCAAAATAGGCTGGCAAAGAAATATCTGAGTTAACACTTCTTCATAAAAGTCATAACTGGAAGTACTTAATTACTTAGAAGAGGTTTTAAAGTAAAGGTGAAATGTAGTACATGATTTTATTGACAGTGATCTTAAGTCGACCTACCCTGATCTCATTGCTGACAACCAGTGCCATGGCTTTGATTTTACTCCCAGCCATACCATATTGATTTTGAGTAGATGAATACATCGCGAAGGGGAAAAAAGCTATAGGAAAAGGAGGGGGAAATTCCAAATAACTAAAACACAGGGACTAAAAAAATTGCATATGCTAAAACTTCAAAGATTTAGCTAAACATTACAATTGGCACCAATATTCCATGATATTCTTTTTTTTTTGGTCAGGGCAATGAGCTTCAAGTGACTTGCCCAGGGTCACACAGCTAGTAAATGTGTCTGCGGCTGGATTTGAACTCAGGTCCTCCTGAATCCAGGGCTGGTGCTTTATCCACTGTGCCACCTAGCTGCCCCCGCTATGATATTCTTAATAAATCACTTGCTACTGAGGGCAACTGTTATCTCCTAAATTATGTGTATTGTTTTGTTTTGGGGTTTTTTTGTGTGTTTTTTGTGAGGCAATTGGGGTTAAGTGACTTGCCCAGAGTCACACAGCTAATAAATGTTAAGTGCCTGGGGCTGGATTTGAACTCAGGTCCTCCTGACTCCAGGGCCAGTGCTCTATCCACTGAACCACCTAGCTGCCCCAATATGTATATATTTAATATCCAAAACACACAGCTTAGCTGTAAGGAATGTGATTAGCAAAGTGCTCAGTAAATATGTTCCAGTTCAACAAATGAAAACTATATGTGTTTATATCTCTGTGTATGTGTGTATATACATACATACATATATATATATATGTACACATGTATACACACATCATGGGGCAGCTAGGTGGCACCATGGTGCATAGAGTGCCAGGCCTGAAGTCTGAAGACTCATCTTCCTGTGTTCAAATCTAGACTCAGACATCTACTAGCTGTGTGACCCTGACCAAGTCACTTAACCCTCATTGTCTCAGTTTCCTCATCTGTAAAATTAGTTGGAGAAGGAAATGGCAAGCCATTCTAGTACCTTTGCCAAGAAAACCCCAAATGGGGAAAAAGCTGAAGAACTACAAACAACATATATGTGTATGTATGTGTGTATAACACAACTTTGGGGAGGATATAAATGAAATATATAACATTTTCCTTTGGCATACTGATACCCAAATCATTCCTCCTCTTAGTAATGAGTTCCCTTCTCATAAAAATAGCCCTATGAACTTCACTTGTGCTCTTTGTGCAGTTCATTTTGTATTTGTATATTCTATGCTTGACAGACATTGTTGTACATATAGTATAGCCCTGCATATTATGGATGGATTGCACTTCTACCCCACCTAGGTTGTAAGCCCCATGAGGACAATGACCAAGTCCAAATTATTGTTTTATTTCTCCCCAGGACCTAATAGCAGCCCAGCATCTACTTAAGGAATTCATAAATCATTCAAATCTCCCCCCTCCCCTTAATATTTGGCTTGAGGAAAGAAACAGCCTATGCTCAGAGAAAGTGAGCTATCATGGTCCAGTAAAAAGGGCATTGCATTTGGAATCAGAGGACCTGAGTTTGAACCCTAACCCTACCTCTAACTACTGCCTTCCTATGTGACCTTTGGCAAACCACAACCTGTCTGGAATTCAGTTTCCTAATCTTCAAAATTAGCACTAGATTATAAACTTCAGAGGTTCTTCATGCAGTTCTATGTCTTTGTTTAGAAGAAAACAAAGGCAAAATTGTGAACTAGATCTTTAATGACATATCATGAGGTCTCCATTAAGTATAGGGAAAAGGGGAGTGGGTGTATAGGCTTTTAGTACATGTGTAGTCAAAGGCATAAACCACCACTCTAGTAATTCCTTTTAACTATGCCATACAAGCTCCAAGTGTTTGGGTTTTTGTTTTGTTTTTTTTAACCTGAGAGTTGTAAGATACATATAGGAGCCTTGACTACTTGACCTGTGATCTGCATACCCACCTCACAGCTGGTTACTAATGATCCAGGATTGAATGGACTTTATTTCTGCTACCAAGCTTCTTGCCTTATCTTGTTTCCATTTCTATCAAGTTAAATAGAATCTAGTAGTAATTTGAAAATTACTATGAACTCTGACACCTGACACATTATTTTAGTGCATATTAATAAACCACTTACAGAAGGACAGAGTATTTAGTATTACTTGGATATAACTGAAATGATTTATAGGATAAATATATGATTCCTTTGTGAATGAGATTCTATACCAAAAAATAAAAAAAGAAACAAAAGAAAAATAACATTACAGAGGGAAGAAGCTTCTGATCACAGGACAGGGACATTATAAGATCAATGTTGTGTGCACTGTGTGATTGATGATGGATCTTTATTCTAGAGCAAGTCATATCTACTCTTCATTGAATACTGAAAGGCAATACCACTATAAGAGCTAAGAAAAATTCTGCTTTTCTTTGGAACAGGAGATAATGTTCAAAGCATTATATTATGAAAACGTTCTAAAAACAGTCACCTCATAGAGGATTCTTTGTGCATCACATGAAATGTCATCATTTTCAGGGAGATAATCCATTGTCCTCTGTTGGTTGTTGAGAAAAGGTGACAAAAAAACATTTGGAAGACAAATGAATGATAATATATCAATCCTATGGCTCTTTGTACAAAAATAATATATCCTAACAAAAAGAAGGCCAAAGCTCACTGAAATCACATTCCACAGTCACCCAAATAAATTGAGGGAATAGAATTCTAGCTAATAGAATAGCATATATGAAAGAAATAGAGAAATAAGTTTTTATACATGTTTCCTGTACATTTTTGCAAATATACTGTCCTTATACTGAGATAACAGAGGAAGTCAAGTGATAGAAGCCTTACATAATATCAGGTGGAAGAGGGAGAGTTTATAATTCTACCAACTGTTCTCAGGGATAGAATTCATTAACAGTATGATAGAGGAGAGGCTTTTGGCTTCTAGCACTGTTGCTATTTATGATCTATGGAATTTAAATCTATACTGCTGTTGTTCTGTTTGATTGGATCTTACCAGATGTCTCTAGGTAATGTGAAGAAGAAAATGAAGCACTTGATTTCATCAGCAAGGGCAGAAACAGCCATTATTATTAGCTAGAGAAATGCTTTCTGCAGAGCACCAAGCACAAGGAGGAAAGGTCAAGGAACAAGAATCTTCAAGGGTTAGAGCATCAACATCTGTAGGAGCGTGAGGATTGTGATAGCCATATCAGGGCAAGGGACTCAAGAAGAAAAAATTAGAGGACTTAGAGATAAGACCTGTAAAGGACTGCTTCCTGATGCTCAAGGGGGAGGGAACTGAATGTAAATTGGTCCTCATGTTCACCCTGACCATTTTCCTTCCTGATTCTCTTTTTTTCCTCCATCCCCAGAACCTACCCACCAGAATCCATGGATATGAAGAGCTAAACCACTAGGCTCTGTACTCCCTAGGACCATATACCTTCATCTTTACTCTGGACACTTTTCCTTCCTTCCACTACCAGGAGTACCCTCCTCCTCCCTATCCCATTCTCCATCCCAGGCCACTGCCTCTTATAGCCCCCCAAAAGAGTGCATTAAATATACTATTCTATTGTTCCATTCAACATTTTTGTGACTCCTGAGACTAAAGCTTCTTAAACTGTGGGTTGCAACCTGATATGGGGCCCCATAACTTAATGTGGGGGTCATGAAAAAATTGGCAACAATAAAAGGTTATGTATATCTATTTTATATACTTATATATCTGGGGTCACGTAAAAAATTCTCAGGTGAAAAGGGGTCATGAGTGGGAATAGTTTAAGAAGCCCTGCCCTAGACAACAATTTCCCTCTATCCCCACCATTCCTATGTGTTGTATTTCCCAAATAGAATAAAAACTGCTTGAGGACAGGAACTATCTTGCTATTGTATTTGGATTCACACTTTCTGGTACTAGGTATGAGCTTAAATGTTTTCCAGTCATTTTTTTCCTCACTTATTTCAAATTTTATTTTCCCTCCCAATTACATGCAAAAAACAATTTTATCATCCATTTTAAAACTTTGTGTTCCAAATTCTCTTCCTCCTTCCCTCCCCTCCTTAAGAAAGCAAGCAATTCAATATAAGTTATAGATATGTAATCATGCAAAACATTTCTACATTAGTCAGGTTATGAAAGAAAAGAAACCAAAAAAAAAACTTGAGAAAAAGAAACAAAAAAAAGCTTCAATCTGCACTTAGACACCATCAGTTCCTTCTCTGGAGATGGATCACACCGTTCAGAAGTTCTTCAGAGCTGTCCCAAATCACTGTACTTCTGAGAATGGCCAAGTTATTCACAGCAGATCATCTTACAATATTGCTGTTATTTTGTATATAGTACATTTCACTTTGCATCAGCTCATGCAAGTCTTTCCAGGTTTCTTGGAGAGCATCTTGTGCATCATTTCCTACAACACAACAGTGTTCCATTGCAATCCCATCCCACAATTTGTTCAGCCATTCTCCAACTGATGGGCATCTCCTCAATTTTGAATACTTTGCACCAGAAAATGGCTGCCATAAATATTTTTTGTACATACAGGTCCTTTAACTTTTTGATTTTTATCTTTTTTGGGAGACTGACCAAATAGTGGTATTACTAGGTCAAAGAGTATACATGGTTTTATAGCTTTGGCCATAGTTCCAAATTGCTCTACAGAATGTCTGAATCAGTTTACAACTCCACCAACAATGCATTAATGACTCATTTTCCTCATATCCCCTACAACAATTGTCATTTTTCTCTGCTGTCTGCTCATTTTGCCAGCCTATTTCACGACTTTAAACTCCTTCTTACAGTGGAACACTGCTTCCAGGGTACACTGTCCCAAGCTTCAGGGGGTCTCAGGTGGTACGATTTAAGGAGAGGCATATTCTCAACTTCCCTGGCCTGTGCTCTGGTCTATAAGTAACCACAGGTCTGGTTGCTCTTTAACCTGGGGACAGAATTCTGTTGCACTCTGGTTGCAAGCTCAGGCATGCCTGTGCCCCTCCCCAACCTGGGCCACCACTCAAGACTGCTTCCTCATTCTGAGCATGTTGCAACACAACAGAGTTCCACCTCAGTGCCAGCAGAGACTCCTGAAATCTCCCCTGGCCAACCACTTGACCCTCTCACCAATCTGTGAGCTGAGTTCCAGAAGTAGCCACTGCCTCAGCTAATTCCAAAGCCCTGGAGGCCTGATTCTCTGGGGCTGGAGCTGGGCCTGCACGGTGCAGCCCAGATCTGCACTCCACCCTCACACGGGTATAAGAGACCTTTCCTGCTGACTTTCTAAGCTGTCTTTGGCTAGAAAATTATCTCACCCCATCCTTTTGAGGGTTCTGCTCTCAGAGGCAGTTTTGGTATGACGAAAGCCTTTATTGCATTCTCATAAGAATGGGGCATCCACAGTAAAGTCAATCAGTGAGTCTGACTTGCATCTTGGTGAGTTACAGCATTTTTTTTTCCCCATATGGCCATAGATAACTTTGATTATTTCATTAAAAAAACTGTTCATACGGGGCAGCTAGATGGCGCAGTGGTTAAAGCACCGGCCCTGGACTCAGGAGTACCTGAGTTCAAATCCGGCCTCAGACACTTGACACTTACTAGCTGTGTGACCGTGGGCAAGTCACTTAACCCCCATTGCCTAAAAAAAAAAACAAAAAACAAAAAAAAAACTGTTCATATCTTTTGATCATTTATCAATTGGGGAATGGCTCTTATTTTAACAACTTTGACTCAGTTCTCTGTGTTTGAGAAATGAGGACTTTATCAAACGCTTCAAAATTTTTTTCAGTTACTATTACTAACTGAATTTCCCTCCATTCTACTCCCTCCCCATGACATTTACCTTATTCTCTATCTCCTTTCACTCTTTTCCTCCTCAAAGATATTTTTCTTCTGAATGCCCCCTACCCCAATCTGCCCTCCCATCTATCACCTCCCCACCTCCCTTATCACCTTCCCCTCCTACTTTCCTACAGGGTAAGATAACTATACCCAATTGAATGTGTATGTTATTCCCTCATTGAGCCAGTTCTGATGAAAGTAAGGGTCACTCACTCCCCAGCACCTCCCCCATCTTCCCCTCCACTGGATAAGCTTTTCCTTGCTTCTTTTATGTGAAATACTTTACGCCATTCCACCTCTCCCTTTCACCTAGTGCATTCCTCCCTTACCCCTTAATTTTATTTTTTTTTAAACATATCATCACATTATATTCAATTCACAACTGTTCCCTCTGTCTAAATATACTCCATTTACTTGCCCTAATAATGAGAAAGTTCTTGAGTTACAAGTATCATTTTCCCATGTAGGAATGTAAACAGTTTAACTTTTCAATATCCCTCATGACTTCTTCTTTCTGTTTGCCTTTTTATGCTTTTCCAGAGTCTTGCATTTGAAAGTCAAATTTTCTATTCAGCTCAGATCTTTCCATCAAAAATGGCTACAACTTGGGGCAGCTAGGTGGCACAGTGGATAAAGCACCAGCCCTGGATTCAGGAGGACCTGAGTTCAAATCCGGCCTCAGACACTTGACACTTACTAGCTGTGTGACCCTGGGCAAGTCACTTAACCCTCATTGCCCCACAAAATAGAAAAAAAAAGAGGGAAAAGTCTTTAGGGGGCAGCTAGGGGGCACAATGGATAGAGCACCAGCCCTGGATTCAGGAGGACCTGAGTTCAAATCCGGCCTCAGACACTTAACATTAACTAGCTGTGTGACTCTGGGCAAGTCACTTAACCCCAATTGCCTCATACACACACAAAGGCTAAAACTCTTCTTTTTCATTAAATTCCCATTTTTCACCTGAAGGATTATACTCAGTTTTGCTAGGGAGGTGATTATTGGTTGTAATACCAGTTCCTTTGCCTTCTGGAATATCATATTCCCAGCCCTCTGATCCTTTAATGTAGAATCTGCTATGTCTTGTGTCATCCTGACTGTGCTTCCACAATACTTCAATTGTTTCTTTCTGGCTTAGGAAGCCAAACATTGGAAGATAACAGGTAGGGGAAAACTCGAATAGAGCAGTATCATTACAGCCAAGGGAAGAAAAAAACTCCAAGAAGAGAGCTAGTCAACAACAACAAAAGCAGGAGAAATATCAAGAAGGTGATGCTTGGGGGGGGGGGAAACTATTGGATTTAGCAATTAAACAATAATTATCAAACTTGGAGAGAATAATTTCAGTGAATTTGGTTGGAAGCCAGTTACATCAGGCTGATTACTGAGCAAAGTGAGGATTCATAGACAAGGAATGCAGATATGTTTTTTTCCCAGTTTGGCTTTTAGTTTTCAAAGTCTGACATGATAAGGAGATAGAGGATAACTGTATGGAAAGATGATGATTAGATGGAGAGGATAGTAATATCAGCTGAAGGGTTTTTAAGGACCAGCAAGCCAAATGCTTATCTGTAGGTGGCAGGAAATAGAGCTAGTAAATAAGGGGAGATTGAAGATGTGAAAGAGAAAGGGAATGGGGCAAAAAAAGCAGATATGTGGTGGAGGAACCTAGGGTTGAGTTTTCACAAAGTACATAGGATGATAAAATAAAAAAGGCAAAGGAATCAAAGATATAAGACAGTGTAGCATTGAACTGGTTAACCACAGAGTCGAATATGTGAAGAGAAGAAGGTGAAGCCAAAATAAGAGTGATGATCCAGGAGATGGAAACAGCAGATTAATCAGAGACCATTGTGGGAAGAATAGGTTTAGGGGGAGTTAGAAAGGCAGATACATGGACAAACAGGAACTTCAGTACTTTTGCTACTAAATCACAATGCCCAAAGCTCAAGGAATCATAACGGTTAATGAGAAGGTTATTAAAAAGCAGGAGACACCTATAACCTATAATATATTAAGGGTGAGGTAACTAAATTCTAGAACAGCTAAAACACTCGAAAGTCTTAGTAAAATGTATCCCTTGACCAAAAAAACCCAAAAAAACCCACCTAGAACTTGAGTTAATATCCAAATAATCAGGCCAGGCAATATGAAATCTGCCATCGCTAGACAAGAGTGGAAAGAAAGGAAAGTTGGAGAAGAGAGGGAGGAATAACTTTGAAAGAGTAAGACCCAATTTCCTGTATCTTTGCATGTGGAACCATGATTCACCAATAAAACTTATACAATTTAGAAACACTACTCTTTGCTTTGTAATTATAACATCCTTATATTTCCCCTATATTCCATCATTGTAAAAAAAACTTTTAAATATATAAAATTAATACTTTTGTTGTTTTCAAAAGCAAGGCAAGGCAGAGAGAGGAACAGAAAAAAGGTGTACTTTTTCTGAAGGTGGTTGTTGTTGTTCCTCATTTTTACAGAAGACCAGAATGGTTTTACCATGTTTTAGTTAAGACACAGTGTGTCTGTCCATCTGTAGCTGATCGGATTAATACAAGCTTGGGAGGTTCTGCCACAGATCAGGCACAAATAGTCCATATGAACATTTGGGATGGAGATAACTAAAATTACACATCTCAAGTTTCTTTTGAGCTACTGCAATTCTGCTTTGTCCACAAAACACCTTTTCTGAAGGTAACGCTAGTGTGTAGAGTGGTGGCAATAAGAGATCAATAGGAAAATCAAGACCTAGGGTTTACTAACGGAAGGAAAAATTGGTGGTAACCAGGTTAAGTGGACCTGGGTTTGAGTCCTGGCCATTTAGTAAGTATAAATTGTACCAGGCAACTCAGTGGGCTTATAGAGGCTGTGCTTGTTTTTCAGTCATGTCTGACTCTTCATGACCCCATTTGGGATTTTCTTGGCAAGATGGTTTACCATTTCCTTCTCCAGATCATTATATAGCTAAGGAAACTGAAGCAAACAGGATTAAGTGACTTGCCCAGGGTCATACATTTAGGAAATGTATGAGGACAGATTTGAACTCAGGAAGATGAGTCTTTCTGACTCCAGTCCCAGGGCACTCTATCCACTGTGCCACCTAGTTGACAGTTGTACACTTATAGGCTGTGCTACATAATCTCTAATTTCTCTTGGGAAGTACATATGATATCAGAAAAAAGAATTTTTATAGGAAATCAGAAATAACTTGAGTATTTTTCTGAGCTCTGCCAATAAATATTTGCATCATTTTGACCTCTATGGGAGTCCTTTCCAACTGCAACATTCTATTATTCTGTAATTCATAGAGCAGCATTAAAAGCAGAAACAGATTCAGCAATGATTCCTGCTTTCTAGAAGTTGGATTTTGCTGGAGGTCTCAGGCAGTTTTCATCACTGTCATTCTGTTGTGATTTTTCTTAAAAAAAAAAAAAAACCCTTACTGTGGATTAAGTTACAAATTTTTTTTTTCCTTAAAATTAGTCTCGTAGTTACAATCCACTGAAAAACCAAGTCAGATACATATGGTTGGAAAATGAAGAATTCTTACAAAAAACTTATAAGCAGTCAAAAATCTTTCCAAAGACATTTTAAAATGGAGCTGAAACTATAAAGGCATTTACTAAAAAGAATAGTCTTTTGTCAAGGAAGGTTCAATTTATGATTAGAAAGATTCAAATTAGAAAATATTCTTACAGTTAAGGAAAGCATTAAACAAGCTGAAAATATTGATAATAAATAATAAGTAAAGGAATTTTTCAATGATATTGCTTCCATACTTAAATGAATCAAGTGGAATATGGACCCTTTCCAATGGTTCCAATCACAATCTACAGATACCTTCCTCTCCCTCCATGCAAATCTTGTCCATGTCCTCCCATATGTCCTCCATAGGAAGCCCAGCTAATTTGCTTTCCTCCTTTGAAGGACCATTATCCATGTCCCCTAGCCTCAAAACAGATAGACCTCAATGCTCTGCTTGGCTGTCTTCTCTGCACTTTATATATCCTCTGTTGGTGATCTCATCAATTCCCATGGGCTCAATTATCACCTATATGTAGATGACTCCCAGATGTATATATCCAGTGCTAAACTCTCTGCTGGGCTCTAATCTTGCCTTACTGAAGAATACATTTCAAACCCAATATATCAAAAATGGAATTTATTAACTCAAAACCTACTCTTCCTCACAACTTCCCTATTTCTGTTATGAGTATCACCTGAGGCAAATGCTGGTGAAATTGCACATAACAATCTCAACAGAGACATGCAGTTTATTTTAAGAGGCAGTCTGATACAGTGGAAAGGGTATGGATTTGGAGTCAAACCCAGCTTCAGATACAAGCTGAGGGACCCTAGACTTAACCTCTGTCTACACCTCTGTCTACCTCAGTTTACTCATCTGTAAAGTGGGGATAATAAGTGCACCTACCTCTCAGAGTTGTTATGAAGATAAAATGAGACAGTATTTATAAAAGCCTTTGGAAATGTTAAGGCACTATATAAAGACTAGTTCTGATTTAAAAAAAAATCCTCAACTGTGGATTAAGCTACAAAGAAAAAAATTCTTTAAAATTAGCCTTGCAGTTACAAAAGAATAAGATTAAAGAATATATTATCATAACTATTTCTTGAGTGAAAGAACAAAGGAAGATTGAATGAATCTAGAGCATGAAGGGTGACCTCCCCAGAGGAGGAGGTCCTGAAGTTAGTTATTAGAATCCTACTTTAACGAGAGAGAGAGAGAGAGAGAGAGAGAGAGAGAGAGAGAGAGAGAGAGAGAGAGAGAGAGAGAGAGACTGACTACTTCTGGAGTAAAATGATCCTTCAAGATAAAATAAGGAATGCTACTATAGAAAAGAGTATTTTAGGAGAGGCATTTGAAAGAATATGAATGTAAAAAAAGAAAAAAGAAAGAATATGAATGTATGGGCTCAAACAGAGAGTAGGATTTTTGTATGAAAGGCAAATTAATTGATTAAAGCCAAAGGTTACTCTATGGTAGTGATATTGCCCCAAAATGAAGGATTTAAATGTGAGTCAATGCTTTATGTGGTAAATGTGACTATGAATACCTTCTTCAAGAATAGAAAAATAGAAATTGGGGAGCAACTGATAGACTTTCATTCCTAAGGAGAAAAAAAAAAAGAACAAAATGACATAGAGCCATACTTTGGATGACTAGATCTAAAGGTCCAATCAGAAGGGGGACTAGACTGAGAAGTAGAGAGCTGTTTTCTAGTCCCTGCACTGCTACTATGCAGCTGTGTGAGCTCAAGTAGGGCAATCAAGCTTGTTGAGTTCTATTTCTCCCGAATCTCAACTCTCTACTTGCTACTCCTGAAACATCTTAGGGAAATCACTTAGATTGTCTGGGCCTATTTCCTCATCTGTAAAGTGGAAAGATTGAACGGGATAGCCTCTAAGGTGCCTTCGGCTCTAGCTCATATACATACTGGTAAATGGCAGTAGGGAAATTCCCAGGTGGCAATAAATCTACTTTGTGCTCTTATTTAGGGGATTGGACTAGCTGACCTGAAAGGTTCATTCCAGTTTTAACAATAATTCATACAGCTAATTATATCTTTCTGAACAACAGCCTTGAGAGAGATTGTGTCAGGAAGTATGATATACTGGGGAAAGCACTAACTCAGGAGTCAGAAGATCTGGATTCAAGTCACTACTCCAAAGGTTACTATCTGTATGACCCTGGACAAATCACTTTCCTGGGCCTCAATTTCCTCAACTGTAAAATGAAGAGGTTGGACACAATATATTTTTTTTTTGGTGAGGCAATTGGGGTTAAATGACTTGCCAAGGGTCACACAGCTAGTAAGTGTTAAGTGTCTGAGGCCGGATTTGAACTCAGGTCCTCCTGACTCCAGGGCTGGTGCTCTATCCACTGCGCCACCTAGCTGCCCCGGACACAATAATTTCTAAAGTGTTTTCTGGTTCTAAATCTATGAACATATGACCTAAAAAGGGAAGGGGAGATTACAAGGAGCCAACATGGCTTGATCAAGAACATTGCTAGATTCATCTCATTTTCTATTCTAGACAAGATTATGAAACTAAAAAAGAATTCTATGACTATAACATAACCTAGACATGCAGTAGCTATCTTTAAATATGTAAAGGAAAAATTGAACTTGTTCTATTTGGACCCAGACAGCAGCACTAAAGAGTAGTGGGTAGACATTACAAATGGGAAAATTTAAGTTTGATGTCAGGGAAAACGTCAAGAAATTTCAAGGTATTAAAAAATGAAATGGCCTCAGGAGGTAGTAGGTTTCCCTTCCTTGAAGAGCTCCAAGCACAGATGGGATTACTGCCTCACAGAGATGTTATAGTGATGAGTCCTTTCATGTATGGATTAGATTACATGGCTGACAGTGTACCTTCCAACTCTCAAAATGCATGCTTCTGATTCTGTTATCTCTATTTTGTAAATCATTATGAGAGGCTGAAGGAATTAAAATGCCTGGCAATGAGTTTGCATTAATCAAAATTTAGTACCAAAGCAAGGAGCCACAGTATCGTAAAGTTACAGCTGAAAGGAACCCTAGAGGTTACTGAGTCCAATCCCCTCATTTTATAGATGAGGAAACTGAAGCCCGGAAAGGTTAAATCACTTGCCAAAAGTCACAAAGGCAGTAAATGAAAGAACCAGGATTTGAACCTAGGTCCTCTGACTCCACATAAGGTACTCTTTTCACTTAATCTAAACTGTCTTCATAGTTACATTATACTTTGCTCTGGTCAGGCTAAGGAAAGATTCCTGGATCTGTGTCTGGGTACCACATTTTTGGAAAGAAGAAGATAAGCTGGAGTACATGTATTAGAAAAGAACTGAGAAAAACAAAGGAAATGGAAAATATACACTTAGAGGATTGAAGGAAGGAGTTGAGGGTACTCAGTGTGAAGGAAAAAAGACTAAGGAGGATATGTGATTGTTGTCTTCAAATATATGAAGGGTTGTTATACAGAAAAGACTTGAATCTTGTTCTGCTTGGCTTCAAAAGGAAGAATTAACATCTGATTGGTTGACTGAGCATATATACCTTATGGTACTGAGCAATTTTCTATATGGAGCAGCTTGTAGTGTAGAATCATCATTTATGACTTTTTAAATAACCTCTCCACACTTGGAATCATCGTAATAATATAAAAAACCTACCATTAGTTTTAAATGTTTTAGATCACCACACAAGACTGTACTTTGATTCGACTTTGAATTAAAATGCATATATTAAACAAAAACCCTAGATCAAGTTAAGCAAGTGGAAACGATTGGAAGGTTACAAATTTATATATGAGACTGAAAGATACTGAATTCTGATCTTTGATACCAAATACTGAAAATTAAATGAGTACCCCTGTGCTTTCATTTGGGCTTCTCTGAGCAAAATAAAGATCTAGAATATAAAAGGTTGACACAACTCTCAACTACTAACCAATTAGGAATTAGGAAGAGGGAGAAAGAGTAATTCTTGAGTTTTAATAAAAATTTAACACCATAAATTTTGAAATATCTCATTACATATGTACAATTTTGCAGAATATGTTTAATTTATGTACAATTGGAATCTTTACAAAAAGCGATTAAAACCTATGAGATAGCAATGCAAAAAAATTTGCAATTTTGTCACAAATGTCTAGGAAACTAACATTTACTCTGTCAAATGACTAAATAATGTTAATGACCTTCTTATCTACTAAAGTGATAATAAGCTAAGTTGAAATAAAATTCAATCCAGTTCAACAAACATTTATTAAGTAAGTATTGTTGCAAGACATTTTGCTAGACCTGGGGTTGGATGAGGAGGAGGGGGAGGTCCTAAAATATAAAGGTCTCTCCCTTCAAGGAGATTGTAATCTATTAGTGGAATATGAAAACAGATTGAATATTATAGACACTAGCAATTGATATAAAGGAGAGATTGAAATAAGGTGTCACAAGGAAATCTGAAAAGGGGGAGATGGATCAATTTCATTTGAGAATGGTCCTTGAAGAAAGAGTAGGATTTCAACAGCTGGAGATGTAAAGAGAGTACATTACAAATATGGGGGCAACCTAGGTACACACAGAGAAGTAGGATAATGCAAGATCAGCAACCACCTAATTGTCTAGTTAGAAAAGAACACATATTGTGTGATTATGAATAAAGTGAAATAAAACTGGAAAGATGTACTGGCATTAAAAATTATATACCAAGCTAAAAAAAAATCTATATGTGACAGCATTATTGGAAAGGGGGGGGACTAACATGGATGACAAGGAGGCAGAATAGACAGAATTTGACAACCAATGAATTCAGTTTTAGACATGTTCAATTTAAACTAGAGGGAGAACATCCAGCTAGAGGTGTTCAGTAGATAAATAAAAGTGCAAGAATAGCATTCTGGGGAAAGATAGAGTGGTATATATAGGCTTGGGAGACATTTGAATAGAGGTGCTAAGTTTTTACATTTTATATTTGGGCCTAGAAATAAAAATTATCAAAAATATAAGAATTTTTTAAACCTTTTTATACCATGAATCCCTTTAGCAGTCTGGTAAGACCTATGGGTCCCTTCTTAGAATAATGTTTTCAAATACATAAAATGAAATAACAGAAAAACAATTTTATTGAAATATAGTTATCAAAATATGAAAAGTTCTGAGTTTCTATCCTGAAATCTATCCATGGACCCCTAGATCCAGGCACCCTAGGTTAAGAACTCATAGTATGTAAGTTATTCTTTGAGGAGAACTTAAAAGCCAGAAATGTTGCATCATTATTTGAATAGAATGAAAAACTGGACAGATTCACATATAAGTTCACTAAATCTTTTGAAATAAAAATAAAGTAGTATTTAAAATGAAAAAGGGATGTTTTTCAAAATGAGCATCATCATCAATTTATTTGAATTAACATCTAAACTTCATTCAACAACATTATGGAGTATATCATGTACTAGTATTGTAAAATAAAATGTTCCAAAGAATAGAAAATCAGTTTTTTAAAATTAAATATCTAATTTGATTAAAAAATTATTTGAAACAGAAATAAGATTACAGAAGTATTTAGTGTTTTTCAATTTTCCCATTTTTACAGTTTACCAGAAATAAAAATTATAGTAAAACACTCAATTTATGCAGATAGTCATAACTTCTCTGGACCTAAGTTTCCGTTATTCAGATGTAAAATAATGATGTAGGAACAGATTATCTTCATCCCTAAATTTTATGATTTACAACCCATAACATGCACTATTTGTGAATAGGAAAATGTCAAAATATTAAATTGTCAAATTTTCTAGTTAGAAGATCATTTAGTCCAACATTTATCATTTTACAAATGAGTACAATGATTCCCCAGAAGATAAAATGACCTGTCTGTGTGACCATATATAGTAAAAGAAGAAAGAGATGATTCCCTATCTCCTGACTCTTGGTCCAGTGAGTTTTTTACCAATACACTGTGGCATTTCTATGGAATGTGAACTAATTAAATATTATTAAAATAACGAAGTTTACAATTTAAGTAAATTGTCAGCATTGATGTACTGAAATAAAATAATATTCATTTTATTTTTTATACTACTCCCATGCCCCTTTGTGGATGGGGGTAACCCTGGATTCTGCAAGGCCAGACCAGTGAAGCACAAACTCTGGTAGGTCTTACTAAATACGAATGGCTCCTTTGAAATGGCCATAGGCTGGCAGCACATTTTGTCCTCCAAAAACCAATCTAGCTAAGTGTATCATGGTAAATCACCAAATGATTGGTCACCAGGAAATTCTATGCATCATAGAAGGATAAGTGACATGAGTCACTTGACAGCATATTCCCATTAGAGAAATCTCCAATCATTCAGAGTTTCAAAGTATCAAACCAACAAGATTTTTTTCTTGGCTTTTACAATTTTCTTTGCTTTAATGTGGTAAAAAGAACTGCCCACATTTAATGTCACCACTATAACATAGAAACCTTTTAAAATTTAAGTGTCTTTGATAGTTCTGAAACAAATGGATACATTTTATTAATTTAAAACATAATGCTAAACAGATTTTTTTCCCCACTTTACAAGACCTTAAGAGTCTGTTAGAGGAATGATTTAGAAGAAATATTCAGCATTGCTCTTTCCATGAAAACATTTTATTTAATGTGATATTTGTACACTTTCTATAGTGGTTTAAAACATTTAAAGTATTTTTAATACAAAATAGTTTTAATATGAAATAGTTCCCTTGTGTAGCATAGTAAATAATGACTGGGATTTGCAGACAGGGAGATTTTTTTAGATGAGAAAACTGAGCCTCAGAGATCATGTGACTTTACCAAGGTCGCTAAAGTCAAAAGTAGCAGAACCAATTTTCGAGCCCAGTTCTTTTGAGGTGAGCCATTGCTCTTATCACTACACTGTATTTGGTAAGGGCTCACATGGCAGAAGGCTATAGTCGAATACGAAGGTTGTTTGAGAAAGATTTTTTTCCAAGATTTTCTGGAAATCATAACTTACAATACAGAATATAGTCCAACCTCAGCCTGGTATTCAACCCCTACTCCTAAACTCCACCTAATAGTCACTATTCCTTAAAGATACAGCTTGAGCACCACCATCTATGTGAAACCTCTCCTGATTCTCTCAATCAATTCAAACTGATTGAAGTTAATGGTCTAATTCTCTTCCCATGCTACTATCCCTGTCCCTTGCTATGGGATAAATCCCCCTAAAAGATTCTAGCTACTGCCCTCCCTCCCAAACTTCTTTCTGCGTGTGTGTGGTTTTTTTTTGTTTTTTTTTTTTGTTTTTTGATGAGGCAATTGGGGTTAAGTGACTTGCCCAGGGTCACACAGCCAGTAAGTGTTAAGTGTCTGAGGCCAGATTTCAACTCAGGTCCCCCTGACTCCAGGGCCAGTGCTCTATCCACTGTGCCACCTAGCTGCCCCCCAAACTACTTTCTGGTTAGCTTTTTTTGGTATTCATTCCCTTCATACTTATTCTGCATATACTTGTGCCTGTACTTTCCCCCATTTTAATGCAAATTTCTTGTGAATAGGCACTGTTTCATTCTTTGTATTTATATCCCCAGAATCTAGCAGAGTGCCTAGAACATAGTGGATCCTTAAGACATGCTTGTTGATTAAATGATTGACTGATTGATTGATTGGATTCAGCATCATAGACTGCAGAGTTAATGAAGAAAGGTATCTGGAGTTAAGTCAAGGTCATATGTATTAGTATGTTAATTCTGTTTAATGTTTAAAAGAGATCTCATTGTTAAAAGAACCTTTATGTCAGATGCAAGGGGCTTTTCTGGAATTAAACATTGGAATTGGTCCCCCCCCAAAAAAAAAAAGAGGCACCACAGAAAATTTTTCACCCACAGTATTCATGCAAGCCCTTTCAAATGCTGGGTAAAATGCAATAAAATGAGCTTTCCCAGAGGCAGTCCTTTAGGAATATAGTAATAAGGAGCATAGGGCTTTCCACAACTCCCCACCAATGAATAAGAACATGTTTAGGGGGGCAGCTAGGTGGCGCAGTGGATAGAGTCCTGGAGTCAGGAGGACCTGAGTTTAAATCTGACCTCAGACACTTGACACTTATTAGCTGTGTGACCTTGGGCAAGTCACTTAACCCCAATTGCCTCACCAAAAGAAAAGAATGTGTTTAGGGACGAATCAATCATTCAATGAATTAATTAATAAATGTTTACTGTGCCTAGGCCCTGGGAATACAAAGACAAAAATGAAAGAGTACATTGCCCTCAAGGGGCTTACATTCTTTGGGGGGATACAACTTGTACCAATAAAGAACATATAGGATGCAAACAAGGAAATTTGGAAGCCACCAGGAGCTAGTAATTTTTAAAAAAGTTATCATGTGGTAGGCATGTACATGAGCTGAGTTTGGAAGGAAAGGAAGGATTTCAAGAGGCAAAGGTAAGGAGGGAGTAGGAATTCCAGGCATCTCAAACAACCTATTCAAAGGTTTGGAGAAAGGAGATGGAGTATTATCAGCAATGAAGAGCAAAAAGATGAATTTAGCTGGAATGTAAAGGGTATGTGAATGGGTGTGCAACTGTGCATGTCTATGCTTTTTTTGTGCTGTCCAATTAATAAATCTTCAAAAACTGGAATTCCACCTCTATTCGTTTTTTTTTTTTTTGCTATAATCTCACTTTCCTTTAACCTGGAGTATATAGCAGCTAAAATTGATGAGTAGCAGGGCTAATCCGACATCAGTCCACTGCTTTTCTAAACCCTGGTAGAAAAATGAAGTTTGTATTAATAGTAAGATCCTACAACAGCAGATAAGCATTTCCTAAGTCACCGAGACAATTCTAAGGGAAGATGTCTGCCAAATTCTACCTCTTTCAGTCATAGTAAACATTAAGACCTAATTAACAGCAGATGCCAATAATGTTCTCGAATTCTGAACTTTAATCCTGAGTGCCTGTACCATAACATAAATCACTTCTATCAGTAGCATATCCCTACTACCAATAGTGTATGTATTACATTCACCTAAGTTCTGAATAATTATACATTAAAAAGCTATTTCTTATTCTCTCAGTTCCTATTGAGGGCCATCCAACTCTATATGGGTGAGATGGATTTAAAAAGCACAGAACTTCTAATAGTTCTAGGGCAATCATCTTCTATATTTCAATCACTTTGAAAATTCATATTTGATTCTGTTGAACCTCCTATGGGTTCTTGACCCAGGCCTAGAAAATTGATTGAAGTAGTTGGTTTGATTCTCTTTGCATGTTGTACATCTACTCCCTGTCCTACACTCTAGAATGAATCCCAACCCAAAAGGAACCTGCCTAGAATCTGATAATGGCTTGATTCTGTTCACTTCTGGCTAACTTGTTTATTCCCTGCCCCATTGTTCTTGTGAGCACAAACTTCTTACCTTGACAGGGAAGTCCCCTCAAGATACCTCACCCATTCCCCAGGGCACATCAGTGATTAAGCTAAGCTATGAAGTAAACATTGTCTCAGTGTAAAATTTTCCTTATTGACGTACATTTTTATTGATTCTCTGTTCTTGAGGTTTCAAAATCATCATTGTTTGTCCTCAAATTTATATTTAACATATAGGGCGTTCCAAAAGCTTAAAACTGCAGTAAGATTTTGGCAATATACTGTGTGTATATTTTTTTCAATTATTTTATATGTCACTAGTTCAGTGGTTCTATGAGCTCATCAGTGGGGGCATGTTCTCCACCAGTGTAGAACACCACTAAGTTGTTTGCTTGTCCTAAGCAATTCTTGTTAATATTGTTTCTATAGAGTTTTTCCAAAGGATCTATTCAAAGTTCTAGAAGCCTTTCCTTTAGAGGTCTTTTTACCACCAAATGGTGGTATCTTTCTCATCACTTATCTTCCTATGTGACCAGCTCACTTCATTTTCTGATTATATATTTTCCCCATAACCTCACTTACACCAATATGTATGTCACTGTTGGAAATATGTTTCAGTCTTCTTGTACATGTTGCCCTTCAGATCACCTAAAATTTTGATTCTTTGGAGATGGTAGTACTCTAAGATTCACAAATGCAGAATTAGTTACTTAATAAATGCTTGCTGATGACCTTGTGCCAAAGGGTAGTGTGGGACCATTGAAAGCACTGCAAAATTGTACTTAATATAAAACTCCATAATTTAATTTTTTTTTAAATGCAGTATCATGTTTCAGAATTTTCACTTTGGAATTCATCAGGAAGACTCTAGTACCACTGAACAGTCATCACATGTGAATAACCAGTTCTCAGTAAAACTGGAAAGTAAGTCAAGTTCCCTCCCATCTCAGCACTGCTCTTCATAGTGATCCTTACCCCCTCTTTGTGTATGCTGTTATATTTATCTTTCCTCTGTGCTGCCCACGGTTCCTAGATATGATACCCAACATAGAACTTCCCTTATTTTTTCATTAAAGTATTTTATTATTTTCCAGTTGCATGTAGAGATAGTTTTCAACATTTGTTTTTATAATATTTCTAGTTTCAAATTTTTCTTCCTCCTTCCCTTCCCTTCCCCCCTCCCCAAGAGTGCAAGCAAACTAATATAGGTTATATGTTTACAATCTTATTAAACATATTTCTGCATTAGTCATGCTGTGAAAGAAGAATCAGAGCAAAAAAAGGAAAAACCTCAAAAATGAAAAGAAAAAAAATAGAAATAGTATGGTTCAATCTGCATCTGAAATCCATAGTTCTTTTTTTCTGGATTTGGAGAGCATTTTCCATCATGAGTCCTTTGGAACTATCTTGGACCATTGTATTGCTGAGAAGAGTCAAGTCTATCACAGCTGAACTTCCCTTCTTGGGCCCTGGCCTCTGGATCACCCTCTAACCTTGCCCTATAAAAAGCATACTCAGTTCGTTTTGACTTGAAAAATCTCTAATATACTTATTAGTACCAAGATATTAGTGACTGAACAGGTCATTGTTTTTTATTTCCAGGAATATTTTTATTTTAACAGGAGGTGATGGTTTCACCAAAGGAGTGAATTCTTAGTAGTAGAACTTCAGAATGTTGAGGGAGACATTCTAGAGGAGGGTGAGGGAATGTCTTTTCAGTACCCTTCAAATCATTATATGTATTTATGTATGCATGTACATATGTACACATATATGATATATAATCATTATATATAATAGGAATTATGTACATATAGTAAGCTGTTCAGTCGATTTCATTATAAAGTCTATCCTCATTGTGAATGCATGCATTCAACTACTTTCATTACAGAGCACAACAGAATCAAGAAAGATCTTTGTACTTGCAATAAACACCAGAGAAACTTATCAACAGGTTGTCCAGTTAACTTTCAAATTAGGGTCTAAGCAATGAATATAATAGTTTATCATCATTATCACACAAGTTCTAGGTTCAGGGGCACAGGCCTGTTCCTCAGTGGTTGCAATAGTTTCTGTCTTCAGATTTTCTTCAGTCTTCTCTTCCCCATATGCAGGTGTTACCTTAAGTGTAAATTCTGGCATCCTATTTACCACACTTTCTTTCTAGATTTTTCTTTCATTCCCCTGGGTAATTTCTATATTTGGCACTTTTAAACTTCTTCATATCTGTCTTTATAAACCTACATATGTCTACTTTAATATGCATGCATATTTTAAGTTATTGACATAAAGGGTGAATTAAAATGTGAATACCTGAGTTCAAATGAAGCCTCAGATGCTAACAGTGTGAACTTGAGAAAGTCACTTAACCTCTGTTTGTCTGTTTCCTCATGTGTAAAATAGGGGCAATAACAGCACCACCCCCACAGGGTTGCTGTGAGAATCAAATGAAATAATATTTACAAAGAGCTTCACAAGCCTTAAAGTGCTACATAAATGCTAGCTATTATTATTAGCTATAACAGACACAGTAATAAAAATAATAATAAAGGTAACAGTAGATAATAGATAGTAAATACATGCGAGATTTAGAATCAGAAAGCCCTGTGCTCAAAGTAATGAAAACAGAAAAAAAAATACTGCCTGTCCTTAAGCATCTCACATTCTACATAGGACAAAAATGTTCTCATTCCCTAAAAATCAGAAGTGCAAATAGAGACAACATGACAATATCACCTTATAAACACTAACATCACAAAAAAGCTCCAAAATAATGAATTGTAATATCAGTAGAGTTATAGTAAAACAGAAACTATAACAGATTGTTGATGAACCTTAAAGATATTGTAAATATTTTGGGAAGCAATATAGCAATGCACAAGAAACAGAAAATTGATCCTCCATCTTGGGTGAATGATTCACTGGCTAACAGTTTTACCCTAAAAATGAAAAACAAGTTTTATCTGCCCCCCCAATTCAAACATATACAAAAGTATTAATTTAATTTTTTGTAATAGCAAAAAAATGAATGCAATCTATATGACCAATGAATGACAAATGGCATAATGAATTATAGTATATGAATGTAGTAGAATAACATGGTACTATAAAAAAAGAAGAAAAACAATAAATAGAATACAAGGAGATAAGGAAAGATGCAGACCAACGAAATCAGAGAGAGATATGCAAAATCAGAATTTTATCTACATTAACTGCAACCAATTATGTAGGTAATGAAAATAAACATTCAGACTGGGTTTGAGAGGGACACAAAACAGAAACATTTCTTCTTTGTTATCTAATCAAATACTTGATTTTATTTTTTTAAACGTTAAGGGTTTATGCAATATTTCATTTTTTAATTTTGCAGACCTTTTCTGATTATTTATGTATTGGTGTTTATTAAGTTTACAAAGGTTGTTATCAGTCCTTTGTTTTCAAAGAGGACCAGTGACATCGCAGGTGAGGTCTTGATTTGTGTGTGAATTGTATTTAAGGCAGAGTTGTAAAGTCATCAGCATCACTCTCTCTTCCAGTCATCAAAGTCCAGTGGCAAGACAAAAGTCAAAAGGCCCGGCCATGGTCCAGGATAAAGTGGATACCCTTTGTGTCTTTGATGCCTGACCAAGTTCTCAGCACTAGACAGCACCTACTTCAGTACCTTCATGGCCACTGGAACAAATTGCTCTCATCTACCCATTCTGTCAAGGAAAGTCATCACATGCTTGGGGTAGACATCCCCCTACTCACCAACAAATTTGAGGCCTGTCAGTTACCTTCAATATGATACAATTGGTATGCTGGGGTACAGCTGCTATACATACTACAGCTTCTTGGAGATCAAAGATATTTAAATGCTAGAGCCATCTATGGCCATTTGCTTTCTGAAATTATTTTTACATGTACTAATCATCTTATTGTGTGTACAGAATTTGAAATCAATCTTTGTATTCCAGCAATTTTAATGGCACAATAATATATTCACTCTGTGACTTAGCTGGTTTCTTACCTGAGGTTTTAAACAAGTATGCTAGCCATAAATTATTAATGCTTCTATGTGATAAGGCAACAGATGTATATAGGTTCACAGATGTAAATTCATACACTCGCTAGTAATTCCCCATGAAGCAAGTGAATGTTGATAACCTATGCATGAATTTAGCTACCTAGGCTTAAATAGTCATTTCTCTTCAGAGGTTAATATGTTAACTTTATATCAAGGTGATTTTCAAATACAGGCCTTCTCTTCTTCATGTCTTTATTTGAAAATAAATGATTCCTCTGTCCACATTCCCACAAGTGAGAAATGAGGATGCAGTTTATCCTCAATTTCTTCAGATAACAATAGTGAAGCCTATATCTTATACACATCCTTAATAGGTTTGGCTTGATTATTCTACATTTCTTATGATTACAATTACTCTGAGAACTTAAACTGGTTAACTTTGGCTTAATAGAAATTAAAGCTGGAAGGAACCATAGAGGTCATCTCGTACACCTTCTTCATTTTAAAGATGAGGAAATCAAAACCTTGAAAGATTGAATGACTTTCTCAAGGTCACACAAGCAATAAGAGGTAGATCCAGAATCTGAATCTAGGAGTTCTCTGACTCTACATATTACATATCCTTCTTATGTAGCTAAAAAATAGCTACTTTGGATAAATAATAATCAATACTTAAAATAATAAGTACATTGGCACATTCTAACAAGGGTAGAGGGGTGAGACCTCGAATAACCTTCAAAATTTAACCACTAAGGAGAACATAAAAAGCTGTTGAACCAAGAAAAATGTATATTTCGAACAATACAAGTTTATGAATGCAGTATATAACAATCTGTGGCTGTATAGTCAGAAGAAGTTCCAAAAGCACAAAGTTTTTGACTCCTGAAAAATATCTAAAACCACAAATTTGTAGGCCCTATTAATGAAGAGATTTCTATAACTGGGGAACATTAGGACAGAATATGGATTTATAATAAATAAGCAACAAGATCAGTAACATTTAGAACAATTTAGAAAGCAAAGATAGCATCAGTGAAAAACCCTGAGTTGGTCAAACATTCAACAACTGACAAATATTTTCAAAATAATAAAGTTAAACTAGCAAGAGCCACATACACAAGATTCAGAAATGTAGACCTGAGTGATTTGGATATGTGTGTGTGTGTGTGTGTGTGTGTGTGTGTGTGTGTGTACGTCAAAAATGAAAGGAAACCGAATAAAACCACCATCCATAGATGTGAACTACCATGAAAAGAAAGAAATAGAAACTGTCCACAAATGAGGTATATTGATAGTGTGACAGAAAATTTGACAGAACAAAATGGGACTACAGGAAACAATGAAAAAGAGTGAAAAGGTAAAAAAGAGAAATAAAAATAACCACTGTATATTGCTTCATTGCTCAACCAAGAGGGAGGAGGAATGAAAAAAATATCAACAACAGAACTGCAACCATTTGATTATATGGAGAACTAATTAATTGTCCATACAAGGAGAATATGCTTTAATTAATTCTGCAGTGTTACATGACACAATAGCATTTTTTGTTCAGGTTCCTGTGTACTAAAGAAATGAATGGACAGAGAGGAACTCAAATTAAATAATGTTTATGACGGGAAGAGAAGAAGCATTTATTGAGAACTTACTATTTGCCAGGAATGATGCTAAGCACTTTACAAATACTATCTCATTTTAATATTATGAAATGACATGTCTAAGGCAAACATTTAAGACACAAATGGGAAAAGATTTATGTTAAAGAAATGTCTTCAACTAATTACAACTAAAGCCCATTTTGAGTGATGCTGCTGAAGCAATGACAGCTCCCAAAGAAACCAACATACTGATTGACAAACATAGGGCAGAGAGACTTTAAATACATTAGAGATCATTTAGTCCAACCTTCTCATTTTACAAATGGGTAATTAAGGTGCAGAAAGGCTAAATTATAGTCATAGTCTAATGAGCAGAACTGAGATTTGAACCTACACCCTCTAACTCCAAATCTAGTGCTTTTTTCTCTACTCTCCATCCATCAGCATGGGTTACCCATCTAACTATTTGTTAAGAAATTAATATGGGCGAGATGTATTTCTTAACAAATTTTTCCTAGGGTAACCAGCCAGGCCGGTTTCTTTCAAATAGTCATGAGTAGGATTCTGGGGCACGATGCACTCAATACGTCACCTGAGATTTCTGGAGAACATCACTAATAGAGTAATCCCTTTTCTCTTAATATCAATTAAATAAACTACTACCTAGAGCGAAACAAAATAAAGGAATGATTGGGGTAGGGATGGAGTTGGTCAGGAAAGATAAATGATAAGTTTGAGGCTGGGTATTGGAGGATGTGTTGGGAATGGCTTTGTGGGAAGGAAAGAGAAGGTATTACAAGCGCAGAAATGGCATGAGCAAAGTTTGGCTCTAACAAATAATAAGAAGGGGGAGCATACATACTTGGCTATCTAAAAGGGACCATGTAGGACAGTATGTAGGGACAGCTCAGTGGTGCAATGGATAGAGCACTGGCCCTGGAGTCAAGAGGACCTGAGTTCAAATCCCACCTCAGACACTTACTAGTTGTGTGATCCTGGGCAAGTCACTTAACCCCAATTGCCGTAAACATCCGGGGCCATCTCCAGTCTTTGTGATATATAGCTTGCCACTGAATCCAGATGGCTCTGGAGGAGAGAATGAGGTTGATGATCTTGCACAGGGCTCCCTCACTTAAATCCAATTCACTGCAAGCCATGACATCACCCTGATGTCCTGGTCCTCCTTGAGAACAAAGGACAAACAACAACAATAACAACAATGTAGGACAGTAAGAAGAGATGAGATTAGAGATATAGGCCTCAAATGCTCCATTAAAGAATCTCAATTAGCTATAGTTAGCAGTAGAGGGCTTAAGTTTCTTAAGCAGAGGAGCAGTGTGACTAAAATGTGACTGAAGATTACTCTGAAAGTTGTGGGTAAGGAGGGTTGAAATAGGGTAGAGCTAAAAACAGAGCAAATAAACAAGGAGCCATTTGTTAGGTACATGAGAGAGAGGTAAGATGATAGAACAGAAAGAACTCTAAATTTCGAAACAGAAAACCTGGGTTTGAATTCTGGTTCTTTGTGACCTTGGGCAAGTCACATAACTCTGTTTCCTCACCTATAAAATAAGAGAGATGAAGTTAGTGACCTCTAAAGTCCTTTCCAGGGATAAATTCTAGGATGCTATGCGGTAATGATAACCTCTAAGGTTCTTTCCAGTTCTAAATTTTCTAATTGCATGAAGTCATAGTCCTGAGACCAAAATGCAATGGAAAAAGAGAGGAAGGGGTCTGTTTTCTTGGATTCCTTCCCTCCTTTCATTTCATATTTTATAGTTTCTTTATAGTATCTACTTATTTATGCCATCAATCTTTTTCAGGAAGATGAGAAACAAAAGTAGTTATTAGGTAGACAGGACAATCCCATTCAACAAAAGGGTTTTGCTCTATAGTCCTGTACTTAGTATGTTTTCTTAATCTACTAAATGTGTCACAGGGAGTAACAGTTGGCTACTTTCCCCCCCTCACAAAACTACTTAGTGGCCTGACAACAAGAGAATTTGCTTAGCATACTTGGTGGGTAGGACAATCATGTTACAGGTAAGGCTCAAAGGATATGATTCACAGAAAGCAATAACTTAATGAAAATCTCCATGGTCCAAGAGGGTCTAGTATATCCTTTTTTCAGGTCTATTGGCTCACATATGCAGGTCACAGGAAAACTATCTTATGCTATCCCAATTCACTGGGGACCAATTTGTAACCATGCTAATTTATTCATTTATAGATGGAATAGATGTTTTTTCTAGTTATAATATTAATGATTAAAATTATAGGTCTGAACTAACGATAATAATAATCCCAATCCTTTATACAGGGTATAACTATTTTGGTACCAAGGTACTTGACAACCAATTACTAGCCAAAAGGTTCCTTGATAAGCATGAAATAAGAACAAAGAGAATTATAATGTCTTGAGAGACATTTTCTATAGTGTATGGTAAAGATTAATTAACCCAGTTCTATAGAGAACGTATTTCTAATGACCAGAATACTAGATGCAATTTCTTTTGCCCTTGGAGACTCCTAGATAAATATCAACAAACTATTCCTTGATAGTTCTCCATTTTGTATACTTTATGCCAAACATTCCTTTTTAGTTTTCACATGTCATGTATAATAAATACCCTTCTTCATTTCACATGTTTTCATAACCGGTTACAATTTTAGTGGCTATAGATTATTTTCCAAAAAATTATTTTAGGTTAGTTTGCTTCCTAAAAACATAAAAAGAGATACCTAAGTTCACCAGTAACAACAAATCTCTAAATCCCACTGCTGAATGTTCCTATAGCTAGGCAATCCTTTCTAGGGTTTGTGCTTTATGGGAAACCTCATTCAACAGGAGGCCCTGCTTCCTGAAGTAGAATGTTTTTGACTTTAAACTTTGCTTCAAAAACCTCTTATTCTACATCCTGAAGTGCATTCTCTATTTGGGCCTGTAGTCATTCATACACGGGCTATAGGTGATGAGGCACTACTGCATTACTAATGTTAAATATTAAAACATATAGTTTATTTTTGCCTGTCTCCTACAAACAGATCAGAGAAACTCATCTTTAATCTCTCCTAGAAAATGAATAAACATCAGAGAAATTATAATATCTTATAATATCTCCTACAATTTGTTTCCATACCTGTCCTCCTACAAAACAGATCAGAGAATTAATCTACTACTAACCAAATCAAAGAACATGATATCTCCTACTAGATAAACCAGATCAGAGACAGATAGAAAAAAACATAATATCAATTTAATTTTGTCCCAAGAAGAATATAACATGATCATGTTAGAGACCCCCCTCCTCAGAAGGGAGTTCAGAGACCCTCTCCTTCTAAGGGTATTTGGGTTTTGTTTTGTTTTGTTTTGTTTTGTTTTGTTTGGTAGGGCAATGAGGGTTAAGTGACTTGCCCAGGGTCACACAGCTAGTGTCAAGTGTCTGAGGCTGGATTTGAACTCAGGTCATGCTGAATCCAGGGCTGGTGCACCACCTAACTGCCCCCTCCTTCTAAGGGTTTTTAAGGTTTCTTTTGTCCATGGTTTATAGGGTGTTGTCAGTTTCAATAGTATGATAGGGAAGCAAAGGCAGTTTAACAACTTCAGTTATAACAAGTATGGAAGAAATACCAAAGCATCATGATAAGATTACTGGATTCCAAAAAAGGGTTTGGCAAGGATGAGGATGCCCAGGTGTCACCATAAGAAAGGGACTTACTATCCAGGTAGGTTCTTTTATCTGCTAGCTATCTGAGTTCAGTTTGGAGTTCAGCTGAAGGACATTTTACTCCTATTAACCCAGGGCTTCAAAAAAAATGCTTTAGAATAATAAGGCTCCTTCCATCAAATCCAGGTGATCCATATATTCATATTAACACTAGCAATACCTTGGGAATTTTCTGACTTCTTCCACCATCCTCTTCTCCCTCAGGTACCTTCCATTTTCCATCCTTTTCACCCTCATTTTGTGTGTTGTCTTCCCCCATTAGATTATAAACTCCTTGAGGGGAGAAACTATCTTTTTTAAGTATTTGTATCCCCAGAATTTAGCACAATGCCTGGCACATAACAGGCACTTGATAATAGGCACAGCTTACTGAATATTATGTATTAACAATGAGTTTGGGACATTCAATAGTTAAGAGAAGAGTACAGTTTCTTCAATCAGTGAAAACAACAAGAACCAAGGGTTCCCAATCTAATGGGGAACACAATAAACCTAGGGGTTACTCAAGCAAACTATAAGGTCCTCAGAAATTTGGTTATCATGGTACCTAGATTCTAGATAAGAGAGAAAGAAGGGAACAAGAAAAAAAAACTTTAAGAACCTAATATATGCCAGGCACTGTGCTACGCACAGTAGAGTAAATATTATGTTTTCTAAATATTGATCAGCCATAAGATTCTGATTTTGTATAACAGGAATAAAAATTATTATAGTAATAAATTCCCTATACCTCCCCATTTGTGGCAGTTTATCTACTCTTTTTTCAAGCCCCAGTAATAAGCTCAGCCTCTATATCAGTACAACATTAAGTGACCACTTCCTTCTCTGACTTACTACAGCACACAGAGTCTCTTGTTTGTTCTTCATTCTAAAAGATGACCATGACAGATGTCATGACTTGCAGTGAATTGGATTTAAGTGAGGAAGGGCTGTGCAAAGTCAAAGCCATCTGTGTTCAGTGGTAAGATACATTATCAGGATGACTGGATATGGCTCCCAATGTTTAAGGCAATTGGGGTTAATGACTTGCCCAGGGTCACATAGTGTCTGAGGTGAGATTTGAACTCAGGTCTTCCCAACTCCAGAGCCAGTGCTCTACCCACTGTACCACCTAGCTGTCCCACATACACAGTCTCTACTGTTTATTTGGTATACTAAGGTAAAATGATACTTTTTACTGTTATCTTTTATGTTTATGTCCCAGCTCCTCAGCTAGACTGTCAGTCTCATGAGGCCATGATCTGAGTATTACCAGCATCTAGCAGATTTCTCTGTACATAATAGGATATGGATAAATATTCATTGATGATATAGACATTGCTTCTATGGTGGTTGTTATTGATGATGATGATAATAAGGAAGTGGAGAAAGGGAAAATAAGCGGTGGCATTTATGATTTTCAGATGTTTTCTTTGACTTCTCATTCTTTGAAAAACTTTGTTTAAATGCCTCCAAAACAATCCAATTTGTAAAATATAAAAGTTTTGTTGTCATTTATAATTAAAATATGCATTTTTATCTTTATTTGATCTTTATCTATATCTTTCTGTCCTATGGAAACAAATGTTAAAGAGTTTACCAATTTAACACTTTGTATTAAATTACAAATTTGCCTGGAAGTGGGTTTTTATAAAACTATTACCTAAGTCTTATAGGATGTAATTAAATAAGTGAAAGTAGCCCTTGGGGACCTCTTGCTTCAAAATGAAATTTTAGAGCCAGAGTGCCTGTAACCTTTACTGAAACTGTGTCTAAAATGCTGCTTGTGATTTCCACAAGCTAATCAGATTTACATTGAAAAAAGGCTATTCACACTTGTTGATGTAAATCCGTATTGTATGTCTCCCCAAGGAAAATGAGTCACACTGAGGTTCTATGAGATTAAACTAGTATTTTTAAAGACTATATTGTAAGATTTAAAAAAATGGGATTGGATTTGTCATTAGAGAAGGCAAGACCAGCTTTTTTACTCTAAAGTATGGGAGTGACTCTAACAGAGATTCATAATTTTGTAAATCTGTATCATTATGAAGCACAGCCACAACAGACCTATTTTGCTATGGGAGAACTTGGAATCAAGATCAACAGAAATCATACTCTATTCAATGATACAGTGAGAGGCAAGCACAGTGCTGGATCCAAAACCTACTTTTTAGGTCCTGCATGATGGCCTTTTCCTTGTGTTAAACTGCTCAACTGCTCCTTCAATTCAAGAAGCCCTGGTATAGTGGATGGAGTGCTGTCACTGGAATCAGGAAAATTTTCTTTGAGTTAAATCTAGGTAACCCTGGGAAAGTCCATCTCAGTTTCTTCAACTATAAAACGGGGATAAATAATAGCACCTGCCCACTAGAGTGTGAGGAAGGGAACAAGCATTTATTAAGCACCTACCATGCTAAACACTTTATAAATATTATCTCCTTTACTCCTCAAATCAACCCTGGGATGTAGGTATTATCACTGTTCTCATTTTATGATTGAGGAAACAGAGGCAAAAAGAGATTAAGTGACTTTCCCAGCATCACAAAGAAATATCTAACCACTGTACCATCTAGTAAGATGTTCATAATACACTTATCATAGTGATTCACACATGGTAGGTGCTTAATAAATGCTTATTTCCTTCCTTTCTATTTACCTTCCTTAAAGAATTTCAATTATACCAGAAGGAAACAATACATACAGAGAAAAGTATATTAAAAATACAGAGCTTATACCGCTCAGGCAAGTCCTAAGGTCCAATAGCCTTAAACAGTGGCAGTCACCTTAAAATGTCCATATTCTGAGTTAAAAATTATGATCAATAAAATGACTAATCATGACTCTAGAAGCATGCTACCCACCTGATGACAAAATGATCAATGGACTCAAGTTACAGAAAGAAACATTTTTGGACTTGAACAATGAGGGAATTTGTTTTCTTTGTGCCTATTACATGGGTTTTATTTTCCCCTTTTTCTTATTTGGGAGGGAAGAGTGGTAGAGAAAATCTCTAGATTTTCAGTAAAATAATAAAGTGATAAAACTTATGACTTTAATTTCATTAAAATAGTGGTCTAACTAATGGACAGATGACATTTGCCATGTCTTCAATAAAAAGTACTTCCCACCAAGTGTTCCCAAGCCATGTTCTTCTATACATAATGGCTGCAGGGTAGTTTTCAACTTTCATTTTCATAAGATTTAGAGTTCCAAATTTTTCTCCCTCCCTCCCTCCCTTTCCTCCCCCCTCCACAAGATCGAAATCAGGTTATATATGTACAATCCACAAGTGTTCTTTTTATCAGTTCTTTCTATAGGGGTGCTTAGTATGCTTCCTCATTAGTTCCTTGGGATTGTCTTGGATCATTGCACTGCTGAGAGTAGTTAAGTCATTCACAATTGCTCATTGAACAATACTGCTGTCACTATGCACAATGTCCTCCCAGCTCTGCTCACTTCACTATACATCAATGTTCATTAGTTTTTCAAGGTTTTTCGGGGATCATCCTGTTTGTCATTTCCTGTAGCACAAGTCCATTCCACTACAATCATATAGCACAGCTTTTTCCATCATTTCTCAATTGATGGACATTCCCTTGATTCTCAATTCTTACAATTTTTCCCCCTTTTCTCTTTTTCATGATTACTATTGTTAACTGTTTCCCTTCCATCCTATTCCCTTCCCCATGATATTCATTCTATTATCCATCTTCTTTCATCCTATCACTCTTCAAAAGGGATTTGTTTCTCTCTGTCCCCTCCCCCACTCTGCCCTTCCTTCTTTTGCCCCTCTCTCTTTATCCCTTTCCCCTCCTATTTTCCAGCAGGGTTATAGAGATTACTCCACCTAATTGAGTGTGTACATTATTCCCTCCTTGAGCCAATTTCTAATGAGATTGAAGTCTTTGAGCCAATTTTGATGAGTGTTTGGCTCATTTACTGCCTAGATTAAATAGATTACTCCACACAGTTGGGTGTGTCTATTAGTCCCTCCTTGAGGCAGCTCTGATAAGTTTAAGATCTTTTGAGCCTTTTCTGATGAGTGTAAAATTCATTTACTGCCCTGTTCCTCTCCCATCTCTTCCCCCACTCCATAAGCCTTTTCCTGTTACTTTCATGTAGGATTTAGTTTCTGCCCTTCCCCCTCCCCCAGTGAATTCCCTTCACCCCTCAATTTAACCCTAAAGACGTCATCATCTAGCTAAGTGACACAGTGGACAAAGCATCACCCCTGGACCCAGGGGGATCCCAGCCAAAACCCGGCCTCAGACACAAGACAGTCACCCACTGCACGACCCCAAGTATGTCCCCCAGCTCCAATTTTTTTTTTTTTTATGGTTCTCTAGGGTCTTGTATTTGAAAGTCAAATTTGCCATTCAGTTCAGGTCTTTTCATCACAAATATCTGAAAGTCTTCTTTTTCGTTAAAGTCCCATTTTTTCCACTGAAAGATAATGCTGAGTTTTGCTAGGTAGGTGATTCTTGGTTGTAATCCCATTTCCTTTGCCCTTTGGAATATCATATCCCATGCCCTCCGGTCCTTTAATGTTGAAGCTGCTAGATTTTGTGCTATCTTGACTGGGGCTCCACAGTACTTGAATTCTTTCTTTTTGGCAGCTTGCAATATTTTCTCCTTGACCTGAGAGCTCTAAAATTTGGCTATAATACTCCTAGGAGTTTTCTTTTTGGGATCTCTTTCTGGAGGTGATCGGTGGATTCTTTCAATTTCTATTTTAGCTTCTTCTTCTAGAATTTCAGGGCAATTTTCCTGGTTTTCAGGTAGACCAATAATTTTCAAATTATCTCTCCTGGACCTATTTTCCAGGTCAGCAGTTTTTCCCAGAAGATATTTCACATTGCCCTCTATTTTTTTTATTCCTTTGGATTTGCTTTATTTTGTCTTGATTTCTCATAAAGTCACTGGCTTCCATTTGTTCAATCCTAATTCTTAGGCAATTATTTTCATCAGAGAGCTTTTGTACCTCCTTTTCCATTTGACTTTTCAAGCTGTTACTTTTTTCTCAAGTCTTTCCTGCATCACCCTCATTTCTCTTTCCATTTTTTCCTCTACCTCTCTAATTTTATCTTCAATGTCCTTTTTGAGCACCTCTATGGCCTGAGACCAATTCGTATTTTTCTTGGAAGCTTTAGATATAGGGGCCCTGATGTTGACATCTTCCTCTGAGGGTGCCCCTTGGTCTTCCTTGTTACTGAAGAAACTTTCTATTGTCCTCACCTTTGTCTTTTGGCTCATCTTGCCTTTCTTTTACTTGACTTTTAGCTCCTTAAAGTGGGGCACTGTTTCCAGGCTGCAGTATCCCAAGTTTAAGAAGTCCCAGGTGGTATGATTTAAGGAGAATTAGGTTCTTCCCTCGCCTGGCCTGTTTCCTGGTCCTAGATGACCCCAGACCAACTTGGCAATCAACCAGCTTTGTGTGTTGTGGTTGTTAGCTCCGATGAGCCTGTGCCCCTGTCCCACCTGGGCCACTTCTACTTGAGCCTACCACCTGGTTCTCAGTAGGGGTGTAGAATCCAAGTTCTGCCTTAGCACCAGCATAGACCCCTGTAGTCCCTCCCCTGCCCAGGGCTCAGCCCACTCACCAGACTGTGAGCTTAGTTCCAGATGACACTGGTGCTTCAGCTGATTCAGAAGCTCTGGGGATCTCCTTCTCTGGTGAGGACTTCCTGAGACTGGATCTGTGTTAGGGTGAATGTGGGGTTGGGCCTGACTCCTGTATCAGCTCAGCAGCTCCCTCCTTCTGACCTTCCAATCATTACAAAATGAAGGACTTGAATTTGATCATCTGTAATATCCATTCAAACTCTAAAACAGTGATCCTGTGATCATTGTCCCTTTTCTGCCTAGTGACTTTGTCAATCCTGGAATGCATTTGTCGATCACAAAATATAGCAAACTTAACTTACCTATGAAATGATAAAACTTATGACTTTGGTTTCATTAAAATAGTGCTTTAACCAATGGACATATATGTGCAGGAGCAATGTAGCAAATAGTAGTAAATGGAGATGTTCTAGATGTAAATTGTCTAAGACCTTAAACATAGATAAATCATCAGAGTTGGACAGCATTCATCCAATGGTTCTAAAAGTACTCATGCCCAAGATGTTTGGCCACTGTGCTAGATGACTGGCAGACCACTGATATAGTACCTTTTTATTTTAAAAGGGTGTTAGAAAAGACTAACAAGTATAAACTAGTGTCATTTACTTCCATACCTGGCAACCTTTAGGAATAGAATTTTGGATAGGCTCAGTAAATATTTATTCAAACATAAACAAAGCAGAAAAACAACATGCTTTATAAGGGGGAAATGTGTATAATTGTTACTGTAGATTTCTTCGAAGAGGTCAATAAGTACAGAGACAAGGGAGAAATTGTGAACATAATTTAATCGGGTGTCAGTGTCAGAGACAGCACATTCAGCTAAATGGATCACTGGTCTGACCCAGCATGGCATTTCTTGTGTTTTTTAAAGATTTTTAAAGTGCCACTGGGATTAAATTAAATGAAATATGCTAAATAAGAAAATTAAGTCTATCTTAAATTGATTCTATTTTAAACAAATATTTTCATATGAAAAATTGTGGAATCCTGTGTGACTTTTATATTCTTAGTTCATATTATTTTGAAGATGTAAGATGATCACTACTTCAAGATTATATACCTGAAATTGTCCATTAATTGCCAATATGCCTTTATTATGTAGTAGAGGTAATCCTGGGTTCCTGAAAGCTAAGCCAACATAGCACAAGCTTGTCGGGTTCTATCAAGTGGCAGACTTTGGTAAGCCTAGTGACCATCCATGTGTATGTGTAGAGTCAAAACATAAGTCTAGCCAAAGCTAAACCCCCAAAAGCTCAAAAAACAAAATGTTAATCACTAAGTAATGAATTTGTCTAACTACTACTATAACTATGACTCTGACTATAACTATAACAACTATAATTACAACTACAACTACAACTATAACAACTATAAATATAACTACAACTATACCTCCACCTCCACCTATACCTATACCTATGCCTACATATCTATATTAATCTAGGTAGGTCAGTCAGTCAATAAGTCTACCATGGACTAAACCCTGTGTTAAGTGCTAGAGATATCAAAAAAGGTAAAAGTCAATCCTTGCCCTTAAGCTCACAACTAATGGGAAGAAAACAAGCAAACAACTGTGTATAAACAAGCTATGTATAGGATAAATAGAAAATAATTAAAAGAGGGAAGGGGACAGGAATTGAGAGGGGTTTAGAAAAGTTTCTTGTAAATAGTGGGATTTTAGTTGGGACTTAAGGAAGCTGGTAAACCAGCAGGCATAAATGAGGAGGGAAAGCATTCTAGGGATGAAAGACAGCCAGAAAAAATACCTGGAGCCAAGAGATACATTGTCTAGATAGTGAAATGGCAATAAGGCCAGTGTCACTGGTGCAAACATGGAGAGGAGTAAGGTATAAGAAATCTAGAAAGATGGGAGGAGGGAGCTAGGTTATGAAAGGCTTTGAACACCAGAGGATTTTACATTTGATCCCAGAGGCAATAGGGAGTCACTGGTGTTTATTGAATAGGGAAGTGACAATGATTGCACCCATGCTTTGATCAAATCACTTTGGTAGCTGAATATAGGAAAGACAGGAATGGGGGAAAACTTGTGGCAGGCAACCCAACAGCAGGTTATGGCAATAAGCCAGGCATGACTTTGATGAAGGCATAAACTAGAGTGTGTTGCAGTGTCAAAGGAGAGAAAGGGTATATTAAAGGGATGATGCAAAGGTGAAATCAAAGGCTTTAGCAACAGATTAAAGGGGGGGGGGCGGGGGAGAGATGGTAAGAAGCTGAGGATGACAGCTGGGTTGCAAAGTCTGGGGAACTGGGAGGATGATGATAATAAGAGGAAAGTTTGGAAAAGGAGAGGTTTAGAAGGAAAGACAAGTTCCATTTTTGAATATGTTGAGTTTAGGGTGTCTACTGGACATTCAGTTCAAGATAACTGAATGAAAGTTGGAGATGTGAGCCTGGAGATTAGCAGAGAGGTTAGGTCCAGCTAAAAAGATTTGAAAATCATTAGCAAACAGATCATTAAATCCATGGAAACTGATGAAATAACCAAATGAAGTATCATAGAGAGAGAGAGAGAGAAGAGGGCTTAGGACAGACAACTATGAGGCACCTATGGTTAGTGGGCATGAGCTAGATGAGGATCCAACAATCTAATATAGATATATAGACATAGCAACTCGTGAAGTTCATCTAGCGAGGTCCATTTAGGTCTATGTTATGTGAGGGGCAGACCCCCACTGATGAAATCATAGATTCTTGAAACACTATTTGAGATACAGTACTTTTCCTATAATTTCTTTATTGCTGTTTAATGCAGACACTAATTAAAATCTTTCACATTATTAGTTGCAAGATCCTTTCCAAATAATACTTTGCTATGTAAACAATTAAGAATTAATTCAAATGCCTGTGAAATGTAACAGTGTATTTTTAGAACACTTCATGAAAGTAGAGTCCATAGTGCTTCAGAAAAAAATATGGGATCAGATGAATTTATAAAAATATTTTTTTATGGATATTGGTGAAATATTTCTGTAAATTATATTAATGATCACATTTAAAAACAAAAATGGTGATATAATTTTAATTATCTAAAAGGTACTAGTTCACAAAAGAAACTAATACTTTGTGGCATGTTTCAATAATAAAAAGGTTAGAAGATTATGAAAAAAAGGAGCTTATCAAAGACCTCCAACAATTCAATGTGACATATGATTAGGGGAGGATATTTTTTTCTACTTTTATCCATATAAACCACTTAAAACTGAAAATAAACTCAACAAGATATAGGTTCACAAAATAAGGAAGACCTTTTTAAGTTTACTTAATACTAAAAAAAGGTTAAAATCAAGGAACCTTTATTTAGGAATGTCTTCTGATAAATTATAAGCATAAAATAACAATTAATATGAGGATATATGATGTGCCCAAAAACCTTGTTAATTATAGCTCGTAACATTTCAAAGGGTCAAATGAGAAATCTTTCAGCAAAGTCTTTCTCTACATAGTAAAGGATATTTTTCATTAATTTGCTTAATTCTCAAAGGTGGTCTTATAATTCTGTTATCAGGAGGTCACTTAGTACATCTTCAGTTTTAATACCCAAACTATGCCAATAAAATACTTAGTAAAGACATAGGAACAAAAGCAGGCAATGAAATACAATTTAAATCAACACTTCTCTTTGCTCCAATTTTTTATACTGCTCAAATTCTTTAAATGAATTGATGATAAAAATGTAAAGTTATTTGTTTCTTTAGCAACTAAGCTCTTATTAAGTCAAGGACTATGCATGTTGAAGTTTTATCCTGGCAAATTGTACAATACCTTACATAGAGGACATTTATTAAATCCTTTGTCAATCAGAATATCATTATAAATATAAGTTATAGCTTTTAGTAAAGTACCTATATTTTAAAAGCAAAATTGAGCCAATTTCCATGAATTACAAATTAACTTATGAGTTCCATGCAAACAGGGACTGTCTCATTTTGAGTTTTATATCCCCTCAACATGCATAGCACCTTGCATATAATAGGAATTTAACAAACATTTATGAAGTTGAATGAAAACTGGTCCTATTTGCTAATAAGGTCTAAAATTCATCATGCAATTTCCATGAAAATTATTTACCAATAATATTCTTATATTGCCAGACCTGTGCTATTAGAGTTAAATGTTTATGAAACAAATTCATAAATATTTCTTGCCCTCCAAGACCTTGTCTGTCAAATAATTGTCTTTTCCCTCTGTTGAACAAAACACAGATGGACATATTTTTTTTCATTTCATAAAATCTAAAGCACTACTTTATCCTCAAAATCAATTTTGGATGGTAAAAACAGAGGATTAGATACAATACTGGTCCTGAAGTTGGGAGGGCCCGAGTTTAAAACTGACTTCAGACACATGGTCACATAACAATTTAGTGGCAGAACTAGTATTAGCAATGTTATTTCAAATAAGTGTCTAGTCTGTTGCCCACTGAGTCAGACTTTTCAAGATCATATTGGATGTTGTATGAGGAGTCTTTGAAGTCTGATAATCTATTTCATTACGAAATCTTTGGAAATTAACCTAGCTAGAGGAAATCTTTTAAATTATTCTTGAAATTTGAGTTCTAAGGTGCTCTGAAATACCATTCTGATTTTTCATTTTAAAATCCATATATATCAAATTAAAATATACCTACCCATATAGTGGGTTTAGAAATTTGATAATGTTTCTTTCTGCTTTCTTAAAGTCTTTATTATCAAATTACATTATTTATCTTAAATTCCTTCTTTAGTCATTTACAAATTACCATAATTTCATCATCTGGAAAATGGGGATTATATTGAATGAACTCTCTAAGGTCGCTTCCAACTTTAAGAACTTATGACACTTCCATAAAGAACCACTAGGTCCTAAGAAGTACAGAGCCATGTTGCTAGATTTTATCATCTAGACTACCATTACGTTTAAGTGGCAGAGCTGGAATTTTTAACTAAGGTTTCCTGCCTCTAGACATTTTTATTACATCATGAAGCCTCTTGTTTCAAGTTTTTTAAGATGTTATTTGCTTTAATCAGCTAATCTACTCCACCACACAAAAGAGAACACATTAAAAAAACATTAAAAACATATATAGCCAATCAAAACAATTTTCAACATTAAACATGCCCCCAAAATATCTCATTCTACATTCTGAGTACTTCACCTCTCTATCAGGAGGTGGGTAGCCAGATCCATCATTAGTCCTCTGGAATCCTATTTGGTTATTATACTCATGAGAGTTCAATACAATTTCACCATATTTATATAGCATAACTTGTTCAAGAATCTCCAAATTATAGGCACTTCCTCATATTCCCATCCTCACCCTCTCCTCCTTACTTGAATAGGCGTCCACTTGTACACCCTGATTATATGAAATAATCCCTATCCTGTCTTTCCCCTCATCTCTAAAGTATTCCTCTTCCCCACATTTTCCATCCTCTTCCCCACCCTTTCCATTCTTTTCTTAAGATCATATGGTACTAAGAGATCTGGGCAGTTTTCTTTTAAGATTTCTTGAAATATGACGACTAACATATTTTTTTGGTCATGGTGCTCTCATAGTCCAATTATTCTGAATTGTTTTCCCTCCTTGATCTGTTTCCAAGAGTGTTGTTTTTGCTATAAGATGTTTTATATTTTCTTTCATTTTTTTAGTCTTTTGATTCTGTTTTAATATTTCTTATTGTCTCATGAAGTCATTGGTTTCTATTTGACCCATTCTAATTTTCAGAGAGTTTGTTCAGCAAGGTTTTGTATATCTTGTGGCAACTTGTTAATTTCCTTCCCAATTCTTTCTTTCATAGCTCATTTCTTTTTCATTTTTTTCTCCTCAAGCACTCTCATTCCACTTATAAAAACATTTTAAACTTTTTTCTTAACTCTTGATTCAAATTTTCTAGGAATTCTAGTTGAGTTTGTGCTCAAGCTGTGTTCTTCTCTTGAGGCATTGCTTGTAGATGTTTTAGAGTCATTCTCTTCTGCATTCCCTACCAACATAATACCCCACTAGTGTGTAACGATTGGAATAACGCCACCTGCTGGATACTAACTGTAGAAGGGTTCTGCCATGAAGCGAAGGTCTTTGAGGGCAAGACCAGGAGTCTTTTCTTTGGCGTCACTTCCTGACGCGGGCTAGTGGGAGGAGGAAGGAAGAGACTGGCGCTCACTCTTGCGCTTTTTCCTCTGGACTCTGGTGGAGAAGGGAGCTAGAAATGTGCTCTCCCTTTAATAGATAGGAATCTAGGCCTTTCTCTCTCTCTTTACCAAATTCTTATTCTCCTTAATAAATGCTTAAAAGTCTAACTCTTGCTAAAGCTTGTAATTGATTGGCGACCACTCATTAGATATTTTAGACAGTTTAGCTAGAATTTTAGCCCTTAACAAGTGGCTATGCTTAATATTGTTGTTTGCCCATTATCCCAGTCTATTTCTTGACTTTAGATTTGATATTAGGGCAAGGTTATCCCTTTTGGATGGAAGGTCTGTACTGGTCTTGTTTCTGCTTTCTTAGGGTATCAAATGTCATATTACTGCAAGAACTCAGGGAGAATCCGAAAACATGCAATCTTTCAGTGCTTCTAAAGAGTCTCTCTCAAGAAGTTTTTTAACCTTCTTTTATAAAGATGATTATCAAAGCAATGTTTCAATAAATAGGAAAATACATAAGGCATTAAAATAAAATGACAGGTGCAGCTAGGTGGCGCAGTGGATAGAGCACTGGCCCTAGAGTCAGGAGTACCTGGGTTCAAATCCGGCCTCAGACACTTAACACTTACTAGCTGTGTGACCCTGGGCAAGTCACTTAACCCCAATTGCCTCACTAAAAAAAATAAAAAAAAATAAAAAAAAACAAAAAAAAAAACAAAAAAAAACCCCAAAATGGGCAGCTAGATGGCACAGTGGATAGAGCACCGGCCCTGGAGTCAGGAGTACCTGAGTTCAAATCCGGCCTCAGACACTTAACACTTACTAGCTGTGTGACCCTGGGCAAGTCACTTAACCCCAATTGCCTCACAAAAAAAAAAAAAAAAAGATATGTCTCCCTCATCTTGCATTGGCCTTTGTGAAGATAATTTTTTGAACCTGAGTATAAAACTTTGCATTTATCCTTATTAAAATTTATCTTATTAGATTTGGCTCCATGTTATAGGCTGCCACATAATTTCTATCAAGAGGCAAGCCCAGATGTGTTTGCCTCACCAAAATGTTGATCAAGTAGAAAAGTTCAATGGTCAATCCCCAAATATTATACACTTTCAAGACTTCAACTTATTTAAGCAATTGTCAAATTATTTGTCAAGATAGGACAAACTGTTACCTGTTTCATCTCTGGACTTGTTTATGGTTAAGACTAAATTTAGAGGATAAATCATGTACTCTACTCCTATAAATAAGTTCGTGCAATTTTAAATTTTCTGCTATCATTTTTCTATTTTTACTATTCTTCCTGTTATGGCTTGTCATGTTTATCACAGCTATTATTTGAGTTATTCTGTTGCTAGAAGTATTTTAAGACATGTTTAGTTTCTAATAGTAGAGACTTATAAAGCATTAGGCACAACTTCTGATGAAGAAAAAAATGACATGAAAGCCTTATTCATATTGTACTGGATGACAAATTTCCTTCATCAAATCATCTTTTGTACTGCGGATTATCATTCTTTTTCAATTCAATTTGAAAAAAACCTGAATTTCTTTCATCTTGTATGAGAACATCAGGTTTGTACATCCCCTTATAGGCTAGTGCTTTGAGCACAATTATTTGTAATATGTAAATATATACATATATATATGTAAATTAATGAGTAAACTGGATGAATAAATGAACTGCTGTTTTCTCCATTTCCTTGTTGGGAAAGTTATAGAAGTAGTATTGTCATCACTTAATAAATGAATGTATTTTTTTAACTTTTGGGGAGAAATACCAAAATCTTTTTTGACATATTCTAATAAATCAAGTTGATACAGTCATTCCATATTGATCTATTCAAGTTCCTTCTACATCTAAATTAAAGGAGAAAACTAATAAGCATATATAACAAAAACAAAAAAAAATTACATGAACTTAAAATTATTATTACTTGAACTGAGGGGAAATGGAAGTCTGTTGAGTTATCTCAATTGTCCTCTCAAATATTTATTTCACTTTTACATGAATTTTTAAAAATGTGTTTTCTGGACCAAACTGATTTCATTGATTCAGGGAATACCCAGTGAAGAAACTCCCATTAAAATGAATGGTCGAGGGGGCGGAGCCAAGATGGCGGAGGAGAGGCTGTGACTCCCACAAGCTCCAGATAAACCCGTCCATTCCGCCCAAATAATGCGGTAAAAATCAAAACCCAGAACAGCCTAATGCACATAAGAACAGAGTGAGACTGTTTCTTCTCGCCAAAAAAGGGCAATTCTGATCACCTACTGATCAGGCTGAACAGCTCAGCGCGCGGTCCGGACCCAGCCAGGGACAGTGCCTCCAACACGTCAGAGTCTTCAGCAGCAGCAGCTTCTGAGGCTCCGATCACGGACTGGTGAGGGGGTTCAGAGGTAGGCCGGGGTGAAGTGGAGGCAGTATCTGCTGGAGTTGGGGCAAAGAGCCCTGGGTCTGAACCAGTGGGCTGAATCGAGTGGTAGTGGCCCAGTGGGGGAGGGGTAAAAGCACGCCAAGCTTCCGACCATAGAGAATCAGAGTTCAATCAGACTTCTGTTTCCGGGTCAAAGAGAAAGCAGCTGTGATTACTCACAAGCCAGGCAGGCTGAGAAGAAGCCCAATCACCCCCTGGGCCACGCTGTAGCACGAACGGTGTGTCCGGGAAGCAGCACTACACTTTAAGGAGTAAAAAGCCAAGAAACAGTAAGCCAGGATGAGTAGGCAGAGAAAGCAGAAGACCATCGAAAACTTATTTGGGGAAAAGGTAGACCACAATACATCCTCAGAAGAAGAAGAAAATAATAGGGTCAAAGCTCCAACATCCAAAGCTCCCGAAGACAAATATGAACTGGTCTCAGGCCCTGGAACTCTCAAAAGGGACTTTGATGAGAAAGTAGTGAGGAGATAGAACAAAGATGTAGAGGAAAGAAGAGGAAGGAATGGAAGAGAAATGAGAGCGATGCAGGAGAGTCCATGTGAGAAAAATTCAACCGTTTGAAAAAGTCCAATGGAAAAGGAGATTAAAAAACTGTCTGCTGAAATAATTGCCTAAGAATCAGGATTGAACAAATGGAAGCTAGTGAGCTTATGAGAAACCAAGACACAGTTAAGCAAATCCAAATTGAATGAAAAAATAGAAGGCAATGTGAAATATCTCCTTGGAAAAACAGCTGACCTAGAAAATAAATCTAGGAGAGATAACTTTGAAAATCATTGGACTACCTGAAAACCATGACCAAAACAAGAGTTTAGACCACCATCCTCCAAGAGATTGTGAGGAAAATGCCCTGATATTCTAGAAGCAGAAGCTAAATAGAAATTGAAAGAATCCACCGATCACCTCCTGAAAGAGATCCCAAAAGGAAAACCTCCAGGAATATTATAGCCAAATTCCAGAACTTCCCAGGTCAAGGAGAAAATATTGCAAGCAGCTAGAAAAAAGGAATTTAAATACTGTGGAGCTCCAATAAGGATAAAGCAAGATCTAGCAGCTTCTACATTAAAGGACCGGAGGTCATGGAATATGATATTCCAGAGGGCAAAGGAACTGGGACTACAGCCAAAAATCACCGTACCCAGCAAAACTAAGCATCATCTTTCAGAGGCAAACATGGAACTTCAAGGAGAAAGAAGACTTTCAGGCATTTGTTATGAAAAGACCTGAACTGAATAGAAATTTGACCTTCAAATACAACACCCTGGAGAAGCATAAAAAGATAAACAGGAAAAGACTCATGAGGGAATATAAAAGATCAACTGTTAACATTCCTATATGGGAAGATAATACAGAGGACACAGGTCTGAACTGAATACAAAGGGAAGTTATGTTTTGTTCTTTTGTGGGGTGTCGTATGTATGGGGCCGGATTTGGGCTTGGGGCCTCTGGGTCCAGGGCTGGTGCATTGTCCACTGTGCCACCTAACTAACCCATAATGACATCCTTAAAATAGGGTTGAGGTTGTAGAAGAATAGACTGGAGGAGGGGGAAGGGGAGGAGATGGTCTGGGGAGAGGTTGTTCATATGAAGGAAACAAGAAAAAAGCTTATGGAGGGGAGGGGAAGAGGGGGAAGGAATTGGGGGGGAGTGGATTGAACCTTAATATCATCAGAATTGACTCAAAGAAGGACTAACATACATACTCAAGTGGGTATAATAATATATTTTGCCCTGAGGGAGGGGAGGGAGATAAGGGGGGGGAGGGGAAGGAGGGAAGGGCAGATTCTGGGAGAGTAGTAAAAAGCAAAATACTTTCAAGGAGGTGAAGTACTTTCTGCATAACGGCAAGTCATGAAATAATTGAATTGCTTGATTTCATAGGGAGGGTTGAGGAGAGAGGGAGGAAGACCAATTTGGAACATAGAATTAGCTCCAAAGACCTTAAACTCATCAGAGTTGGCTCATGGAGGGATAACATTCACACCCAGTTGGGAGGAGTATCTATTTAACCTTACAGGAAAGTATGAGGGGAAGAGGATAAGGAAGGAAGGGTTGAAAAAAAAGGGAGTGCAGAGTAGGGGAGGGGACAGTCAGAAGTAAATACTTTTTGAGGAGGAATAGTTTAAAAGAAGATGGAAATAGAGTAAATACATGGAAGGGAATAGGATGGAGGGAAATAGTTATGATGACATTGCTGGGCTAATACGCAGCAAGAAAATTCTTTGTCAAGTTTAAGGTACATTATTTAGGGTATGATGAACAGGATACTATTAGAAAAACCTGGAAAGACCTACATGAACTGAAGCAGAGTGAAATGCACTGTATACGAAATAACAGCAATAGTGTAAAATGATCTGCTGGGAAGCATGTGGTTATTTTCAGCAAGGCAATGGTCCAATATAACCCTGAAGGACCGTGAAAATGGCAACCCATCTACAGAGAAAGAAGTGATAGTATCTGAAATAGATGGAAACACATTTTTTTTCTTTTTTTTTTCTTTTTTGGTGAGGCAATTGGGGTTGGGTGGCTTGCCCGGGGTCATGTGGCTGGTGGGTGTTGGGTGTGTGGGGCCGGATTTGGGCTCAGGTGCTCCTGGTTCCAGGGCCGGTGCTCTGTCCGCTGCACCACCTAGCTGCCCCTGGAAACACATTTTTTTAAAAAAATGTTTTTTCTCTTTGACAATTCCACAGTCTGAAGTTTGGGGAGTTTTTTGACTGTTTTTTTTCTCACAACCTAGCTAATGTGGGAATGTTTTCCATGACTACTCATGTATAATTTATTTTGAAATGCTTGAGTTCTAGAGGGTGGGGGTGGGAATAGAGGAGGAAGGTAAGTTGGAACAATTGTTTTTTAAAAAATTGATGTTAAAATTTGTTTTTTACATATATTTTGGAAAATAAATTTCTATTCTAAGAGTGAAAAAAAAATAATCAAAGGATAAAAAAAAATGAATGGTGACAAAGGCTCTACAACTTATTGTCTTATCCTGGAACACTGACAAATAAATGATTTCCCTCAAATCACAAGGACATTATGTATCAAAGGCAACACCTGAGCCTAGAGTCTTCTTGACTCCAAGGCCAACACTCTATTCATATACCACACTGTATTTCATGTGTGCATAGAGCTTCTTACTTGTATTTTTAAGTTAGTCATTCAATTCAAAAAGAAAAATGTTTATTCAGTGCCTCCTTATGTGAAAGTCATTATTAGGAACTCTGGACAATATTGAAAGACAACACCATCTTTCTTTCTTTCGTTCTTTCTTTTTATTTATTTATTTATTTTTGTTGAGGCAATTGGGGTAAGTGACTTTCCAGGGTCACACAGCTAGTAAGTGTCAAGTGTCTGAGGCCGGATTTGAACTCAGGTCCTCCTGACTCCAGGGCCAGTGCTCTCTATCCCTTGAGCCACCTAGCTGCCTTTCTGTCTTTCTTTCTTTCTTCTTTCTTTCTTGTTCTTCTTCTTGTCTTTTCTTTTCTTTCTTTCTTCTTTTCTTTCTTTCTTTCTTTCTTTCAGTGAGGCAATTGGGGTTAAGTGATTTGCCCAGGGTCACACAGTAAGTGTTAAGTTTCTGAGGCTACATTTGAACTCAGGTCCTCCTGAATCCAGGGCCGGTGCTCCATCCACTGCGCCACCTAGCTGCCCCAACACCATCTTTCTTACTATAGAGTTTACCATGAAAAATGCAAAAAATATTATCTTATGAGTTAGAATGAAATAAATAAATAGGCAGGTAACTAGAGAGATAATATAAGCTCTGGGTAGAGAGAAACAAGGAGAGGAAGGTGGCTCCTGAACTGGGCCTTGAAAAAAAGGGAAGTATTTTAACAGGCAGAGAGAGGTGGAAGGAATCAGATCCACCAGCAGGTTTTTGCTTATACTTATACAGAGGTGGGTGAGGTCAGGATAAGATCAAAGAATAGCCAGTAGACTAGTTTAGCTGAAATCCGCACTGTGTAAAGGGAAATAATATGAAATAATGTGTGAAAGGTAAGAAGGCCTTGAATACTAAAATGTTTTATTATGCAGGCATTGAGAAACTACTAAAAGTTTTTGCAGAGAGGAAAGATGTAATCAAACCTGTGCATTGGAAAAAAGAATATTGACAGTAGTATAAATAATGGATTGGAAAGGGAAGAATCGGGAGATTGGAAGACAAGTTACCCATTGCAACAGTATAGACTGGAGCAGGAGGATGGTGTGAATGGAATGAAAAAGAATGACAGAAGTATTATAAAAGGAGAATCAACAGGACTTAGTAACTACTTGGAGACTGTTGGAGAAGGAAGAGTCAAAGATGACTCCAATATTTAAAGACTGGGGAAATCGAACTATCATCATCAAAAACTGGGAAATTAGGGTGAGGGTCAGGTTTGGGGGGAGGTAATCATGAGTTTTAGACATGTTGAGTTGGAGGCATTATGGGTGATCCATGTTCAACAGGCAATTGTAAGTTTGAAACTAGAGATCAGAGAAGAGATTGGGACTAGGATTAATAGGAATCATCTCTTCACAAAGATGATAACTCAAACAAAGGGAGTACATGTGATTGTGAGAGAATTCAAAAATGGAAATGAAAAGCTTTGATGAGATATTTGGGGATCATAACCAGTAATTAGAAAAAATAAGGGGAAAGCTAAAATTTAAAAGAGGAATAATAATTACATGTATTCCATTAAGTTTGTGAATGACTTGCCTTCAGAAAAAATAGTTATTCAATAATTTTTTAAAAATTGGACCCAAAACCAAAACCAGAATGAAAACTAAATGAGGATACTATTAGATAAGCCCGTTATGCTCTGTGATAACTTGGGTCTTATAATGCTGATTAAGTCTCTGAACAGTTACTTCTCTTTGTTCTATATTATTTTACTGACCCCTTGAGAACAATGCCTTTCTATGCAGAAAAGCTATATACATGATTTTGACAAGACTTCAATGATCTCTGGCTGAAATTGAAGCTCTTGCAAAAGTATTATGAACACTGTAAACCAAATAATCCAATTCTTTTTAATATACTGGATGGAATCCCTGAGTGCTAATGAACATTTTCTCACTCCATCTTTTCCCCTAGAGCTGACGAAATTCTTAAGAACCTAGTAATTATGTGTAATTTAAATATTTCTGGTTAATACCCATTTGCCACTTCCAGGGGAGGACATGATTACAGTAGGCATCCCAATAGCTCCATGTAATTTTAATTAAAAGAAACCCAAAACATTAGATGCTACAATGGCATCATTATCTAGTCCACTGTGCAGAACATAATATACAATATTAATGATGATATCTTGTATATAGATAGTAGCATCTCTAAGAAGAATAAAATATTTTATAAACAGTAGTTCATTAATCTGCAAAATATTATCATGAGCTTAGCAAGGTCAGGATCAGTATTTTTACCTCATCTTTATAGACCCAAAAAACAAAACACAAAAACACCATAACTAAAGCACAGTACAGAAATAGGATTTGCCAATCATCACATTCAAAAGATAAAAGAAAAACAATACCAGAAAAAAAAATGAAGTGCCCTATTTCTGACACAATGACCTAAGAATCCTATAGGTATTCACATTATACAAAATATATGTTCCTGAAAACTGCTGAAAAATGGAACCATTTGAAATGTATTAGGGGATACTGTTGGAAGGAATAGTCTTCATAAATATTTTTGTAAGGAAAAATATTCTTTCATAAAATAAACCTCATCTAAAATCTGTATTTAGAGCAAAGGGAACTTAGAAGTCATCCTCTTCAATCCAAACTGGATGCAAGAGTTTCCTCTATAAGGTACACAACAGGTGGTTATGTAATTTCACTTGAATACCCAAAATGTGTTTACTAACTTCAAAAGCACCCTATTCAAATTTTGTTCAGTTCTAATTAGTAGGCAGTAATCCTTTCTGTTAAGCTAAAATCTACCTACTTGAAACTTTCCCTTTATTTATATCTTTTGAGGCTAAAACAGAAGTCTAATCTTTCCTTCTACATAACACTTCAAATGTTTGGGGAAAAAGTTATTAAGAACTTTCTCCATCATCACCCCAATCCCTAAGAAAAGATGTGACAGATGCCTTGTCTTTTGTGGCTACACTAAACATAGCTCATTCTTTCAACTGATCCCACTATATTGGGAAAGGTTTCAAGGCCTCTCACTAGTCTTAGCCACTCTCTTTTTGAGTCAAACATCCCTTCTAAAAATATGGTGCCTTAAACAGAGTTCAATACAGTACATGAAGTCTCATGCTGTGGCTCTCAATTCCTTCACTCTGGTCTATTATTTAAGGAATACTTACTTAATATTTACATTGCAGTTTGGGATGACCACATCATGCTTTTGACACAGACTGAATAGTGAAAAGGAAACATCTTCTCTATGCCACCACAATTTCTGGGTAGTGTTTTATGAATGAATCAAAGACAAAAGTATTTATTAACTATATCTGCCTACCCAACTAAGCTCTGGTTAGATAAATACAAAAGCCAAGACAAATTTTACTCTCAAGGAGCTTACATTCTAAAAATAGAGGTAATATATAAAACCATTAAATATTTTACTCACTTTTTTTTCAAATGCCAAACAGAACTTTTTTTAAATAAAAGTATTTTATTATTTTCTAATTACATGTAGAAATGGTTTTCAACATTTGTCTATACAAGATTTCCTATTTCAAATCTTTCTCTCTCCCTACCCATCCTCCCCCCCCCCCACCCCAAACAGCAGGCAATTTGATATAGGCCATATATACATAATAACATTAAAAATATTTCTGCATTAGTCGTGTTATAAGTGAAGAATCAGAGCAAAAAGGAAAAACCTCAAAACAGAAAACCAACAGCACCAAAAACAAAAGAAATAATATGGTCCAATCAGCATCCATATTCCACAGTTCCTTTTTTTTTTCTTCTGAATTTGGAGAGCCTTTTCCATCATGAGTCCTTTGGAACTTTCTTGTACCATTGGATTGGTGTGAAGAAACTAGTCTATCAGTTGATCAACACATAATGTTGATGATACTGTGTATAATGTTCTGGTTCTGCTAATCTCACTCATCATCAGTTCATGCAAGTCCTTCCAGGTTTCTCTGAACTCCTCCTGCTCACCGTTTCTTACAACACAATTGAATTCCATTACATTCATATACCATAACTTGTTCAGCCATTCCCCAATTGATGGACATCCCCTCAATTTCCAATTCCTAGACACCACAAAAAGAGCAGCTATAAATATTTTTGTACATGTGGGTCCTTTTCCCTTTTTTATGATCTCTTTGGGAAAAAAAGACCCAAAAGTGGTATTGCTGCATCAAAGGGTATGCACAGCTTTATAGCCCTCTGGGCATAATTCCAAATTGATGTTTTACTCACTTTAAGTCAAGAATCTCTGTAGAAAACTTATTTGCATAAGCTATAGTTATAGTAATTATTTTGCTGTTATATTTATATGTACATACTATCTATTAGAAGGTTTAAAGGATTTTTTTACCTCAACTCTCTAGACTCCAAAGTCCAAGTTTGAGCAAGCACTACCAAAACAGAGAACATGAAAAGATAAAAAAAAAAAAAGAACCAGGCATAAAATCATATGAGAATACTTCAAGACACTAAATGTCTTGAAATATGTAGGAATTGATGATGTGTGTCTTAGAGTACTTAAGTAGCTATTATACCAGTGTCATCCAGGACAATCCATAGCTCCTACAGATGGTTAAGGAAAGCATTAGAGAAACCATTTTGGGTAATTATTACCTTAAGCAAATTGGGGGGAAGAAAAGGAGAATGGTAAGCACTAGTAGTATTTAATTGGGGGAGGAGTAGGAGAAAGTGGACTGTGATTTCAATGAGGGTAGTAGGAGTTTAATTCCTTCATTCTGGTCTATGCTTTAATGAATGCTTACTTAATAATTACAATGAGTAATTGTGTGTGTATATATATCTCACATACATAAAGCACAACTCCTAGTACAAAAAAAAATCCATCTACTGATTAAGACCAGCAACTCCTCTGAATCTTGTACAGGCAAGACTGTCATACAGGTATCAAGCACCAGAGGAAACTGGACTTGGATATACTTCTTCCATTTCCAAGGTGGACCCTCTATCTACTATATCCAGCTGCTTCTTGATGTTGATCTGGAAATCTTAGAGAAAAGAAACAGAGACAGAGAGACAGAGACATGCATACATATATACACATACATACACATATTCATATATATGTGTGTGCACATATTATATATGTATACATATATGTATATATATATATAATCAATTCATAATTGCCTAAAGATATTTATTGTATCAAATCAACCAAGACAGCTTTATAGAGAACAAATTATTACTAGACTAATTTATGGACAGTACCTATCTGTATTAGGCTTTCTGGCAAAATCACTTACTTACAACCTAGACAAATCAGTAAAGGAGTGTAATAAGGTCCCTAAAAAGCCAAAGAACTGTAAAATCTATATACCCAAGCACTTTAGTCTGACATTTCTTCAAAGGGCCTTACTTAAGGCCTTAATATTTTTATTTTACATATAATTCAAATAGGTTTGGCTATCTGGTTTCTAAGCCTGAAGCAACCTGAAGGGGAGGAGGGAGGAAAGAGGGAAAGAAAGAAAGAAGACTGCTATAGGCATTCTTATTAGCAAAATGAAATTACAGCTGACTGCCTAATAAGGGGAGAGACATGAAAAAAACTATAAAAAGCAAGGAGAAAAACTCAAAAATCATAGTAGACTGGCTATTTAGTGTATGGGTCATTTGTGCTACAAACATTAACAGGTCCCAGTGGCATCATCACATTACTGGAGAATAAAACAGGGATGACCCTGAGTCATTTCCAACTATTTTCCAACACAAACCCTTTGTTCCAAATTAGCTAATATCTCACTCTGTGCTTTGGATACAATAGGTACTAAATACATTTTTGGTTGAATTGAACTGAACTTCTAGACCTTTCCCTGAAAGTGGAGAATTGGATTTAATGACATTAGCTAAAGTTTAGACTTTAGACTTAAGATACATAACTAAGTGACCTAGTTACAACAAATGTTACATACGGCATGAGTAACTTGAGCAAGTTAATGTTGCTGAATGAATATTATCTTCACATTTTATTACTTTTGCCTACATTAAACAGAAATTTCCAAAATGTTTCTGCATTCCTTGGGTTTCAACATTTATTGTTATTCATTTAGATGATACTTATTGGGAGCTGGTTAACTTATTTTAAAACTCTTACCAATTTTTTTTTTAGTGAGGCAGTTGGGGTTAAGTGACTTGCCCAGGGTCACACAGCTAGTAAGTTGTCAAGTGTCTGAGGCCAGATTTGAACTCAGGTACTCCTGACTCCAGGGCCGGTGCTCTATCCACTGCTCCACCTAGCTGCCCCTATTTTCTTCTTCTTCTTTCTTCTTTCTTCTTTCTTCTTCTTCTTCCTTCTTTCTTCTTTCTTCTTCTTCTTCTTCTTCTTCTTCCTTCTTTCTTCTTTCTTCTTCTTCTTCTTCCTCCTCCTCCTCCTCCTCTTTCTCCTCCTCCTCCTTCTTCTGGTGAGGCAATTGGGGTTAAGTGACTTTCCCAGGGTCACACAGCTAGTAAGTTGTCAAGTGTCTGAGGCTGGATTTGAACTCAAGTCCTCCTGACTCCAGGGCCAGTGCTCTATCCACTGTGCCACCTAGCTGCCCCTCTTACCAATTTTTAAAAGCAATAAAATTCAAATAATGACATCTATCCATAATAAGGATAGATATCATTAGAATATAGATGGAACAGATATTATTTAGAAAATATATCATTCTAATTAGGAGGTTGAAATATTCATGACAATAATACAAAAGTAGCATTTCAACTCCCTAACTCCAGATAGGCAAAAGACCAGACAATACAGTTTACAAATCTATTTTTAACAAGCTGAAATTATGAAGATTTAAAACTCCAAAATAAATTTATATTAATTTATCTATGGTGTTCTAAAGTGCCAACTTTTAGGAGGCTCCTTTCTTTAAATCAATTATGATCGATATAAGACAGATGGTTGAGCTGTCACACTGGATAGAGCTGTCTACATGATAAGGTCACTGCATCTGTCAGTAGGAGGCTTCAGAAAAAGCGTCACATCTAGAAACTCCCTAACCTCATAGCCCATATATTTGAGAAAAGTCCATCAGGGATTAAGATGTGCAGTGAAGGGATTAGATGGGGTCACAGTGTTTGACAGTGTTTGTCTGTCAAATGATTGTTTGTGTTTTTATTTCTTCAAGAGAAAACAAAGTAGAAAACCCTCCTCACTGGTAAAATAGCATCTAAGGGTATGTGATTTTTCTTCTTTTCTAAGTATAATACATACCAAAAAAACCCCAAATCTTAACAGGCGCCATACTGTGTCTGGAAGGATATTACCATAATTAAATGTTATTTCTGTGAGGATGCATTGTTACAGGTCGAGACAAGATCATGTGTGGTATTATATTGCAAATCTGCAAAATCATCTCACTCCTGCTGCTTAAGAAACTCACTCTAGAATAGAAATGACTGCAGAGTTACCATTCTCTCATAATAAAGCTGCTCTGATGTCTATAGTAGGGTTCTCAAAAATGGTGATAAACATCATATATCAGAAAAAGAAGAAATAAAATGTTATCAGGTTTTCTACTTTTTATGTTCTATACAAATATTATATTCATAAAGAGAAAACTACAAACAACCATCTCTCCATGAAGGTTTCATGAACACTTAACATTTTGATTTATAAATTCTATACTGGTGATACATAATTTCTTGGTGAACCAATTAAAATGTAAAGTCCAAACAAAACAATAATCATTGCCCTAATTACATAACCCTAAGGGCAAATTCATTACTGAAGGATCTTTGAAGTGATCATTTTTAATCTTTTACTTTTTTTTTTTACCTAAACCATAGATTAAGATAAACTGCTTTGAAATGGGCAATAGATTATGTATGTGCTAATAAACATTCTATCCTAGAAACAATAAAATCTCAAATTTGGAAAGATACTCAAAATTAACCCAGTCAGAATTTTAGTTCTGCCTCACATCAACAACATCCCTGATAAGTGGTCACCCAGGCTGTACCTAGAGTTTTCAAAAAAGAAGATTCAGTCCTTTGGGACAATTCAAGATATGTGAAGGATTTTTCTATCAAGCGGAAATCTTCCACTTCTTCAACTTTTCCATCCTTTGAAACTAGATCTGCCCTCTGAACCAAATAGAAGTCTGATCTCTCTTCCACATAACATTACTTCAGATACTTGAAGATTCCTATCATTTTCCCCCAAAGTCATCTCTAGGCTAAGCAAGTCTTCTTGTTTTAACCAAGCCTCTAGTTAAAACTAGGATTTATAATCTACTAATCATCTTGTAAAACTAGTCAGGATAATGATCTTCTCAGCACCAAATACTCTAGATGTGCTTAGAGTGCAGTTCAGTAGAACCATTACCAGGAGGTAGTATTGGGGGGACACTGCATCCTTCTTTTTTTTTTTAAATAATTATGATAGTATTTTATTAGTTTCCAGTTACATGTAGAGATAGTTTTCAACATTTGTTTTTATAAGATTACTAGTTTCAATTTTTTTTTTCCTTTTCTCCCGTTCCTCCCTCCCTCCCCAAGACAGCAAGTAATCTGATATAGGTTGTATATGTACAATAACATTAAAGCTATTTCTGCATTAGTCATGTTATAAAAGAATCAAAGCAAAAAGAAATAACCTCAAAGAAGAAAAATAGTCCCCAAAACAAAAGAAATACTGTTGTTCAATCTGCATCTATATCCCACAGTTCTTTTTTTCTGGATTTGGAGAGCCTTTTCCATCATAAGTCCTTTGGAACTATCTTGTATCTTTGTATTGCTGAGAAGAATCAAGTCTATCACAGTTGATAAACACATAATGTTGGTGATAATGTGTACAATGTTCTCCTGGTTCTGCTCATCTCACTCATCATCAGTTCATGCAAGTCCTTCCAGGTTGCTCTGAACTCTTCCTGCTCATCATTTCTTACAGCACAGTAGAATTCCACCACAACTTGTTCAGTCACTCCCCAATTGATGGGCAGCCCCTCAATTTCCAATTCCTTGCCACCACAAAAAAGCAGCTATCTATGAATATTCTTGTACATGTGGTTCCTTTTCCCTTTTTTATGATCTCTTTGGGGAAAAGACCCAATAGTGGTATTGCTGGGTCAAAGGGTATGCACAGCTTTATAGCCCTTTGGGCATAATTTCAAATTGTTCTCCAGAATGTTTGGATCAGTTCACAGCTCCACCAATAAGACACTGCATCCTTCTTAATGCAATAATTGTTGGCTGTCATGTCCCAGAGTTTGCCAACAATGAAAACTTCTAGATGACTTGTTCCACACCTCCCTCATCTTGCATGGATGTAGTTGACTTTTAAAATGCCAGTAAAGGTTTTTACAAGCTAAAAATATAAATCGCAAATTAAATGTATATCAATTTAGATTAGAGGGTTAAAGTGTCAAAATTCAGAAGGCTCTTTTCTTTAAATCAATTATGATCAATATAAAATAGATTAAAATTGTTAAATTAAATTTTATCTTATTAGATTCACTCTACCATTCTAGCCTATTGAATTCTTTTTGGGAACCAGTAAGGTCAATTAACACATTAACTAGCCCTCCCAACTCCAAATCATCAACAAATTTCATAGGTATATCATCTATAACTACATCCTCATCATTAATTAAAAGGTTAAACAAAAAAAGGCCAAGGACAGAGCCCTAGAGTAGTCTATGAGATATCTCACCTTCAGATCTGATACAGCTATCTTAGTAGGTATATTTGTGAGTATGTGTATATATGTATACATTAAGATATTTTAAATAAAAATTATTAAATTGTTAAAAAAATAAAATTAACTGGACTTGTATATATTTATAGAAAAGTCAATATGACTCTTTTCTTAGAAAAACAATGAAATTAGTGTTCCATCACCTTCCTAAGGCTTTTGTTTAAAATCAAATACAAATAATTATATTAGTAAATTGGGCTGGTTTCTACATGTAACAAGTAGATCATGATTTCTGAAGAGGAATCCCTTCATACCCTACTTAATGTAATTATGGAACATAAGAGAAATTCATTTAATAAATTGCTGAGGGAGTTAACAAAAAAATTGACCACTTCACCAAATTTCCTGGATTATTACATCACATTTTTATTATATCTTTGTAACACTAGAAAGACTAACATCTTTGTAACATTAGAAAGAATTGGTGAGAAAAGTAAAAACTGAGTACAGATGAAATAAAAATTCACAATTGAGGAATTTATAAATGTGTGACTAATACAGTATGACCTATCCAAAGCCTCAGTGTTATGAATGTTTCAGGTCTCTAGAGCACCTGTCTTCTAAGCACCCATTCACTTCCCTGGCCAATATTCAATTAGATTAAAATTTCTCCAGAACACTAGAACTTTATCCTCCCTCTTCTCTTTCACAAAAGGTAAAAAAATTACAAATAGATAGATCCAAGAACTTTACTCAGAAGACAGCTTACTGCTGGAGTACTAAACTCATAGAAGACAGGAATTACAGTGCAGAAAGGGACCCCAGGGATCACCTAAATATAAGTGTGATTTGAGTCTCATAGAGGTAACAGGACTCAGGCAAAGTCCCAAGGTTGAATCCCATATAATTTCTTCATTGACAAAACTTTCAACTTATTCCAACAAGGAATTTAGGTGTGTCAGAGAAACATCTCCATCATTGATTTTATAAGGTAAGACAATAAGATAAGATGACATTTTCTAAAATATATATTTACACGTATCCTTTTTAGGCATATATTTCTTGAAGGGAGAATATTCTGCCAAATTTATAATATTCTCACTGTAATTAAAGATACTCTATGGAAATATGGGGAGTTTCAAGTGAAATATATTTCAAGAAATGAACAGCAAACTAGTTGGAGAGGCAACAATAGATAAGATATTTAAGAAGAAAGGAAGGAGAGCTAGCACCAGTTGGCATAAAATTAAGTGAGTCAACTTTGATGCCTTCAGGTAGTTTAGATTTTTCAAAAAATCAAAAGACAGACCAAAGTAAGTCTCCTAAGCTTGAGAAGGGCATTGCTGTATTGTCTGGCTGTTCTGGTATGTCTCTGCTTCTCTTCTTCTGTTTGCTGACTCAAAGAAAGCAGCCAGAGAGATGTGTCACCCCCTCTGGTCCAACTGATTTTTTTGTCATAAGTCAATGTTCATTGCTATTCCTGGTAGCATAATTACATTTTCCAATAAGGGTTGGGTCTGTGAAGACGAAGACATTCTGAAACAGCCTCAAATAAGACAATTGTCTGAGACTGCCCCACTATTCTTGGAATATATTTGAGAGCATGAGATGTAATATATACTTAGAACAAGATTTTTACTCAGATAAGTCTCCTGGAGTTGACCCTCTGGATTTGCTTACTCTCAGGATGATTTAACAAATAAGAATGATACAATAGGACCCTTCTAGGTGTTAGTGGAATAGGGAACTATCAGGTGTATTTTGATCTTCCTTGTCACCACAGAAACTTTCTATGGTCAGAATTTTTTTCGTTTAGAGTAGACATGTCTCTTAAAGCATTACACACGTTTCTTTCTGCCTTCTTCAAGACAGTAAACTGACTATAATTTAATGTTTCCCATGTGATTAGGAACACTGATTAATGAATTACATTCTAAATAATAGCTATGTCTTCAGGGAATTGCACTTTATATATAGTTGTTTAAATCCCTATAGTAAGGAGAGGGAGGGAGGGAGAAACATTTGGAACCCCAAATCATAAAAATGAATGTTGAGGGGCAGCTAGGTGGTGCAGTGGATAAAGCACTGGCCCTGGATTCAGGAGTAGCTGAGTTCAAATCTGGCCTCAGACACTTGACACTTATTGGCTGTGTGACCCTGGGCAAGTCACTTAACCCCCATTGCCCCCCAAAAAAAAAAAAAAAAAAAAAAAAAAAAAAAGAATTTTGAAAACTATCTATACATGTAACTGGAAAAAATACTATCAAGAAAAAACCCTATAGTAAATTACTCCAAATTTCTATAGTTCTAATCTCTCTCTTATTGTGAGGCTGTTACCCTCATTTAATGTGTTGCTTCTGATCTGTAAACCACATAGCCAAGCTTGTTAGAAGTGTCTGTAAAAAGAAATCAGTAGTTTCTGAGTGAGGGCCTAAGACTCCACTCCTTCAGTTTAAAACTCATGCATTTTATTGCATGGACTTAATAGCAACTAACTTAGCTTCACAGGACTATTTGCCACCACGCTTTTGGTTTTGGACTGTATTCGAGACAGCAGATTACCATGGTTTGACTACCAGATAAATAAAGTTGTTGTTTTTTTGTTATTGTTATTGTATCATTTTAATAGTGTCTGACCCCATTTGGATTTTTCTTGGCAAAGATACTGGGTTGACTTCTCCAGTTCATTTTACAAATGAGGAGCTAAAGCAAACAGGGTCACACAGACAGTAAGTATTTGACATTGGATTTGAACTCAGGTCTTTCCTACTCCAGGCCCAGCATTCTATCCACTGCACCACCCAACTTTCTATAAATAATGTTTACGATATTTTTAAATGCCTCCAAAAATATAAGTTAAATATACTGATGAAGCTATCTCTTCTTCTTAGGGTGTATTTTGATCTTCCTTGTCACCACAGAAACTTTCTGTGGTCAGCATTTTTTTTTTGTTTGTACATTTTCCCAGCCTATTTCTTGACTTTTAACTCTTTGCTAAAGTGGGACACTGCTTCCAGGATAGAGGGCACACTGTCCCAAGTTTCAGGGAGTTTGTGCAACTGATTTCAGAGATACTTCCAGGAATTTGTAAGTTTTTAGTCCTTACAAGGTGGTATGATTTAAGGAGAGGTATGTTTACTACTCTCTTGGCCCGTGCTCTGTTCTGCAAGCAACCACAGGCCTCCTTTTCTGGAACTATGAACAGAGTCCCTCCCATTCCATTGTGGCTGCAAGCTCTTGTGTGTTTGTGTTCCTCCCCAGCCTGGATCACCACCCAAGACTGTGACCTGAATCCGAGTATGGTCTAAACAACAGACTCCTGCCTCAGTGGTAGCAAAGAGATCCCTATAATATACTTCTGGTCAATTGTTTGACCGCCTTACCATTTTGAAGCTATCTCTATATTGGTTAACAGTCTAATAATTTCTCATCAGTTATCAAACTGTTTTGGAAGATCTTATAACTTTCAATGGCTTATAAACAGCAAGAACCCAGACATCTCATTCAAACGGGAAAGTTGGTCGGGAAGTTTGAATAAGGACTTTCAATTCCCATTCAGTATGGACACTCTCTATAAGGGAATAGGCTCAGAATGATCTGCTCTAGCAAACCCAATGGTCTGTAACTCACAGAAGCTATGTCATGAGTGAGAAAGAATGAGAAAATAGAGCATTCTTGAACTAACACAAGAAGAATTCTTTTAACCTTGTAAGAAAGAAATTGAAACTGAAAAGCCCCAGCATTTCAAAAGCCCTGACTCATGAAGATAGGATTCATAAAGTTCTTTTCATAATTCTTCCCTTCTCCAGCTAGTTACACATAAGAATATTTCAAGAGAGTTACATTTCTTGATTAATTTTGACTGTTTTATCAGTGTTGAGCACTTACTTTGTGAATATATGTAAAGTAGAAACAAAGAATAACCATACTATACACTTTGAGCATTGCACATTGCACCAGTAGTAGTATTTTAAATTTGAAGTAAGAAGTATAGCCCTTAAGGATATATTAAAATCTGATGGATGCAGTGCCTCAGTAGACTGAGCACTGGACTTATGGAAAGAAGTTCTAATTTATACTTCTTTTTCCCCTGCTGGCTTGCATTTTCTTCCCACCTCAGTTGGCTACATGAGAAAGAGATAATAACTTTGACTTAAATCCACTGACCTCTAATCTTGTCAAGGTTGACTAATCCATGTATAACTCTGATTCCTAAGACACCAAGTGAGGGGATAGAAATCAAAATCTTGATCTTATTATTTAAATTTGCAGTTTACACACACTGCCCACTGTACCCTGGGTTTATTTAAAAATGCAAAAATTTTAGTCATTAATCAACTAAAGGCCAGTGTAAGTTCTCTCTTCAATCAAGAAGGGCAGGCTAAACAGCTGCAACTTTCCATTTGTTTTTATGTCAACAAAGCAAGATTTTCTTTTATAATTACAATGTCTTAATAGAATGTCAGGATGCTATGTAACAAATAGAACATCACTCAAGCAAAGAGGTACAGGGCACTTGTTAAATGTGAACTGTTGAGATAGGGGATCAGCAATACTGTACTAAGTAAGGAGAGAAACATAGGTGAAGTACAGTTCATTGAGACTCATGCTAGCTATCCTCCCCTTAAGTAAGGTCACTCAACTTCACAAATATATCTGTCAAGCACTAGTTTTTCAATTAAAGATAGTACTCAAAATTTCTCAATTCTGCCCACAGGCATTATCAATCCATTAGAGCTCAATGCAAAAGACGGTTCCTGAGACTAAAGAGAAATATTCTTGATTTGATTTAAAGGATTGTTAAAATATCTGCTGTTTTTCACTGCCTAAGGGAAAACTCAGTTTCTTTTGCATTTTTGTTTCACAGATTGTCATGGCCAAAGGGTTATTTCTATGGTACCAGAGATCTGTCAACACCTTGAATGAATCAAGCAAAGAATAGGAAACTAAGGCAACTTGGAATAAAGGAGTCCATGTGTTCCATATAGGCAATGTCTTAAATATACTTTTAATGGGCTGCCTCACCTCCATTCTCGGTCACAGCTAAAAGTTGATCAAAAAGTCTATTTAGTATTTCAGTCTTTACTCCTAATGCTAGATTGAATTTCAGGTTTAAATCTAGACAAGGAAAGAATATCAAATGATGACTTCATGATCTGGTTATTTAATAACCTATATATGAGAAAGAAGATAATTCATTAACAAACAGTATTTATATTTACTACTTTTATTCAGGGACACAGGAAAACTTGTATTCTACTAAAGTGACTTTCACAGAAACAAGCAAATACTAACTCAAGTTCTTTCCCAGTATAGAAAAACTATGCATTCTCCTTAGCTATTAATCATAAAGGGCTTCTGGAAGAGCAGTTGCCACATGATAAGAAGAAGCAGCTTGGAATAGAAAAGAAGCTCTATGTTCTTTATTTCCTTTTCTAAGTAAATCTCCTCTGATACAACTGGGTAATTCTGTAGAAGTGAAGGAAAAGGTTGTCATCACAATGGCTTATGAAGGCAAAAAGGAAGCACTTTAGTTTAATATCTACTTCATTTTTATGGGCAATTCAATACCATATTTTCTGTAGCTTTTGTGACAAACCAATAGGCCACTGGTGTTAAAGGCTCTCAAGCAAAAATAAGGACATTAGCAATTACAGCTCTTAAAGATCCCATGTGTTATGTATGGTAACCTTTTCAAAGCTATGATAGATGGTACAAAAGTTTATTTCAAACACTCTCTGATGTACTTAGTATATACTATCAATGTGGAGGCTTGGTGAGGGGGAAGTAGAGTAAATCCCCTAATAGTTGGGGAAAATTCAAATATCCAGCTATGATGAAAATTCTATAGCCTTTCTCTTGCTTTCTATACCCCAAATGGCAGAAAATCATTGTTAACTCACTTCTCCCACCTCAGCTTCCCGAAACACTCCCACATTTTTCAGAATCAAAAGTCTCCATGGAACAGGAGAAGGTAAAGGGAAATAGAGTTCCTTAAAGCCGGGGCTGGGGGGAGGCAGGGAGGCTCACCATGCTCCTTCTAATCTATGAGCTATTGGAAGGGATTTTCCCTGAATCAGCACAGGACAAAAGAGTAAGAAATCAGGAACTCCCTCATGGCTCAGAGATTTAGGAAAAAGGCAAGGATTTCTCTAGTGTCCCTCAATCCCCCTTGTGAGAAAGGAATGGGAATGAAGGGAATATTTATTTTTTTTTTAATTTTTTTTTTTGCAGGGCAATGAGGGTTAAGTGACTTGCCCAGGGTCACACAGCCAGTAAGTGTCAAGTGTCCGAGGCTGGATTTGAACTCAGGTACTCCCGAATCCAAGGTCAGTGCTTTATCCACTGCTCCACCTAGCTGCCCCCTTGAGGAGAGTATTTAATTCCCCTTCCATCTAAGATTAGTGGACATAATTATATAAAGTAAGGTAAAGAAGTGTTAATATGTTAACAAAGCACAATTATGTATTTAACCATATGATTTCATACTTTATTACCAGCAGGGAAAAAAAATGGAGCTCAACATTAGCTGGACAAAGATCTGCCATGACCCTGGAAGCTTTTTTAAAATCTAAACCTGAGAAAGAACTGATGGTACCTGAATACAGATGGAAGTATATTTTGTTGTTCTTGTTAGTTCCTTTTTCTAAAGTTTTTGTTTTTGTCTGCCATGTTTTTCATGATTGCACATGTATAACTCATATTGAATTGCTTAAGTTCTTCAGGGGGAAATAGGGAGGAAGGATGAGAATTTGGAACACAAAGTTTTAAAAATCGATGTTACAATTTGTTTTTACATGTAAGGTGCGGAAAATTCTAAATAAAAGAAATGATTGATTGTAAAATCTGAGCCTGCCAAACACTGGATGCAGACAAGACACTTGAGGCATTTGAAGCAAGAAACAGCTGTGTAGTGGCAGCTAGATGATGCGGTGGATAAAGCACTGGCCCTGGATTCAGGAGGACCTGAGTTCAAATCCAGCCTCAGACACTTGATAGCTGTGTGACCCTGGGCAAGTCACTTAACCCTCACTGCCCCCACAAAATTTAAAAAAAGGAAAAAAGAAACAACTGTGTGGAGTGAAAGCTCTGTTCCCCTACCAGAAGGCAAAAATAGGGAGGAGGGTACCTTGAAGTATAATTACTCACTCAAGAGAGTTATACTATATCCATTAGATAGACAAAAGATATCCATTCTTAAGGGAAATACAGACACAAAAAGGAGGCATTCATGATAGGAAGCAGTTTTAAGAGTTATGACAATTGGCAGCTCAGAAGAGAGCCAAATGGATACAAGAGAGAACTAGCTCTCACAATTGAGTCAAACTGTGAAGGAGAGAAGACCCAAGTAGCTCCACATGAGTGACCTGCTCAGGAGAGATTCTATGCCCAGGGGGAACAGAGTGAGGATACTCTGAAAAGAAAAGGGACACTGAAGTGTCCAGAGGTATAAGATGGCTTGGCCACATGTGGTCCCAACATGTGTGTTTCATTCTAAGTGTACTCTAAGTTTGCATCCACTCTTCCCATACATGCTATGCATATTTATGGTAGAATGCACCCCAGATTTATTGGGGGGGAGAATATTTTTTTAGTGAGGCAATTGGGGTTAAGTGACTTGCCCAGGGTCACACGGCTAGTAAGTGTTAAGTGTCTGAGGCCGGATTTGAACTCGGGTACTTCTGACTCCAAGGCTGGTGCTCTATCCACTGCACCACCTAGCTGCCCCGGGGGAGAATATTTTGTAGCCATGGCTCTTTGCTGTGAGTTACTCGTACCTACTCTCTGAGTATTAAAGGTAAGCTAAATAGTGACCTGGTACCTATAGATTTTTATAACTGTGGCTCCCAGAAGTACCTTGAATTCTGAGTGTAGTGTCACAACACACACACACACACACACACACACACACACACACACACACACACACACACCCCAAATCTGCAAGTGGGAGGGCCAAGTAGGAGAGTAGACCCAGAGTCAATACTTCAAAGGACCTGTAATTTCATAGATGTGTGTACTTCTCTCCAGAGCAGTCAGTAACTTATCATCTTAGAGTTTTCTGAGACCCAGAGAGGTTAAGTGACTTGCCCATGGTTATATAGGTAGAATGTGAATTCACAACTCCCTGACTCTAAGGCAAGGACACTAACCATTACATCAAACTTCCTCTCCATGGAAGATATGTAATATTGTAATTTAAGCCATCTATACATTCCAAGTCTACCATGGATATTTAATTAATTGGTGATGCTGTAATAATAACTGCATTCCCTATTATGGTAACATTAAAATGCTTATGTTACATTTTTTAAATGCTTATATTACATTTTAAAAGGAAAGGTATTCACACCATAATCTCAACTCACCAAACAAACAATAAGAAAATACTGGCAAAACAGATTAGTAATATGTAAAAGAGGAGTTAAAAACCAAACTTGTCACTTTATATATTTATAATGATATGTTACCATTGCCAAGCTAGTAAGTTAACTTCTACGCACATTCTCAAAAAAGAAACAGAATAATCTTAATGGAGCTATTAAGAATACAGGAATCCAGGGAATTCATTTCTCCTTCTACTAATTGGCATCAGTGATAAGGACTATTAACTTAAAATATGTCTACTCCCTGTTTTTAAAAAAATAGGATTTAATAACCCATCATTCATGTTAAACTACCTGGACTCAAGCTAAAAAAGCCTAACAAGTTATAAGATTAAACAGCTATTGACAAGCCTACACTATACACACAGTGGTAATTTCACTGAAGACAGATTTCTTTTCATTTAATTGCCATCTGAGGCTGAACATCAAGAAAAATAATCCCAGCTTGAAGGCAAGTGAAAATATATCATTTATGCACATTACTTTCACTGAAACAAACAAGTAAAATCAGTAAACACAGAAAAATATGAGAATTAGTTCTCCAAAATTTTAGCTTTTGATTATTTTCTGCATAATTGGCAATATTATTTCTGGACAACAGGAATTCATTTAGCTATACAACAACATTCTACTAAGATTTCTCTGACTACTTTTTACTTAGAACTTAAGCCCTGCAATAATGAGACAGTATGAATCTGCACATATTGCCATAGGACTTTGTGACCAAACTTTAATGGACCACCTCATCTGTATTCACACACTGTTGTTAAACCAATTATTTTTGAATGTTTCTTTAAAAGAAATCTATTTTATTTTTGTATTGGAATTGTCCCCTGGATTACAAATCTGCAGGCAAGAATAACATTTTAATAAATAAAAAAAACACTAAGTAGCTAATCACATCTTGAGTTGCACTTCAGTGGCTATCCAGACTTGCACCTTACATTATTAATAATAATGAGTTCTTGTGAATACAGTCAGTGTTCAATGCTTTATGAACAATAAGAAAGGTACAAGAAAGGTACAATCTCTACTCCAAAGCTTTACAATTGAAAATTGCAAAGAGAAATCAAAATATAGAATATACCTGATGTATGTATGTATGTATGGAGTTATATTTCAGTAGTTTAATATATGATTATTAAAGAAAAATATACCTTCAATACTGAACTGAATCACCATATGAATATCTAACTATACAGCTACAAATAAACATAAGGTGATATTCATTTCCATAAATGGGAAAAAAGAAACTACTTAGCAATATCTGAATAGCTAAATATTCCAAATAAAAATGTCTTTGTGTACAATACCACACATAATGAAATCTCCCACTTTTTAAACTGACCTTACCAACTTTTTTCTTTTAAACAAAGATACACTTGAGATGGAAAAATGGTCCTTATTTCTAAAAGTCTACACAGGGTGTCCCAAAAGTCTAAGTCCTGTTTTAAGCTATTAAAGCTTAAATTGTTTTTTTTCTATGTTGACTTTTAAAATCTTATATTAAATTTTAAAATGAAAGGTATTCATACAGTAATCTGGAATCACCAAACAATAAGGAAATATTGGTAAAACAGATTAATAACAGAGCTAAAATAATAAAGCAGAGCTAAAAACCAAATAAGTCACTCTGTATATTTATAATGATGTGTTATTATTACCAAGCTGGGCAAGATACTGGGAAAGTACTGTATCTGAGTCATTAAAACTGAGCAGAGTCCTACATTATCCTATATCACACTAAAATAGTTGGGACAAATTACAGGAAGATTTCACAAAGCTTTGTGAATGAGCAGGAAAGTGATAGATCAATTTCTTTGAACTGTACAGTAATTAATCTATGGAATAATAGGTAAACTGCTTAAAAATTGACCAGCTAGGGGCAGCTAGGTGGCGCAGTGGATAGAGCACTGGCCCCAGAGTCAGGAGTACCTGAGTTCAAATCCAGCCTCAGACACTTAACACTTACTAGCTGTGTGACCCTGGGCAAGTCACTTAACCCCAATTGCCTCACTTAAAAAAAAAATTGACCAGCTAGCAACTACAACCTAGAAAGCAGATCAATGGAGTACAGTTTCTGTTCTGTGAAGACATTGGTCTACTATGCAGTTATATCTAAAGAGGCCAATGAAATAGTAGGTGTCATCCAGATCAATGGAAATATAACCAAAGGTTTAAAAGTGTGTCTTTTTAGAAAGCTGCAGTACATCTGTAAATGGAATAATGGGTGACATTCTGATCAATGTTTTTAATCAATAAAATAAAACAAAATAATTTAGGTGTTAAGAAAGGAAAGTAAAATGGTCAAAGCAACAGTATCCCTATAAAGATAACATGAAAAGCTAAAGTCTCTTCAATCAAGAAGGATATAGCCTTGAGATGAAATATAAAATATGTCCCTAAAAAATTAAAGGATTAGAGAGAACAAAAACTGGTATTTACCAAATACTGAAATAGGCAAAATTGGAATCACCCCCTGAAACATAAGAGGGGTAGCATTAAGACAAATAAATGGAATTGATTCTTTACATTTTTTTATCCTTTGGAGTAGGAAGCTCACGGTGTTGAAATTCCCTCCACAAATGTAGATTGGCAATTCATCAGTAATATGGGTTATAGAAAATTGCCCAGAGGACTGAGAGATTAAGTAACTTACCCATGGTTACTCATCAGAAGCAGGACCTGAACCTTTTGGCCTTTGTGACAGGAATCCAGGTCTTTTTATGCACTACATATTACTGAGAAGAGTTTTGCAAAGGGACATTTTTGCATGTTTAGAGTGCATCCCTAACTTTTTCAGATTGAAAATAATTTTGAAATGTAAAGATCATTAGTTTCCAGGCTATATGATAGCAGAAGGCAGACCAAATTTAGGCCTCATGGCATGTTTTGCTGACCCTTGCTCTAAATTACTAATAGTAAGAAAAATGCAAATCAATACAATCCTGACGTTTTGCCTCACATTTAGCACATTGGCAAAGATGGCAAAAAATGGGAATAGTCAACATTGGTGGAGTTTTGGTGAGATGGACACATTAATGCAATGGTGTTGGTGCTGTATGAATTATTCTGATCATTATGGAAAGCAATTTGGAATTATGTGAACAGAGTGACTAAAATGTTCATATCCCTTGATCCAGAAACTCCGATCCAGAAACTAGGCAAATAGGCCTAGGAGGTCAACAACAAAAAAAGGAGCATCATTTATACTTAAATACTTCTAGCAACACTATTTGCTCATAACAGAGAATTCTAAACAAAGTAGATGTGTATTGAGTATAGAATGGCAAAGCACATTGTGGCAACCGAATGCCATGGAGTATTACTGAAATGGGCCTCTAGGTGGCATGGTGGATAGAGTGCCAGTTCTGGAATCTGGAAGATTCATCTTCCTGAGTGCAAATGCTGCCTCAGACACTCCTGTGTGATGCTGGGCAAGTCCCCTGTTTGCCTCAGTTTCTTCATCTGTAAAATGAGCTGGAAAAGGAATTGGCAAACTACTCTGGTACCTTTGCCAAGAAAATCCTAAATGGGGTCACAAAGAATCAGACATGAATGAGCAACAACAATAATAAAATTATGGAAATAATGAATATGGTTAATACAGAAAAGCAAGGAAACATAAGAACAGACAAAAGTGAAATAAATATAACTAGTAAAAGAAGATACAACTACTACAAATAAATAGAAAGAAGAGCAACAAAGCAATCTAAACTTAAAGCTGAAAAAATATAATGACTAAGAGTGATTCCAAAGAGATATGAGAAGACATTTCCTCCCCCCACTTCTTTTGCAAAGGGGGGAGCCATGGGGGGCAGATATGTTAGTTTTGATTAACTTTTTGCTCCTCTTTTTTGATTCTTTATAATAATAGAAGGGGAGATATCATAGGAAATATAGCTGTTATAAAAACAAAAAAAAACATGTATTTTAAATTGTTATTCATTTAAATGCATTTTAATATTAAGATGACCATGTATATGAATTATGTCACAACTGTCATTTTTAAACGCACTTTTAAGAGTCTTAATTAGGGAGGGGTGTGCTGGGAAGGGTATAGGAAGTGTGTGTGTGTGTGTGTGTGTGTGTATGTTTAAAATCTAATGTGGGTCCTAATCTGCCCCCCCCCAGTTTTTTTTTTGGGGGGGGGCATTGGCTAAGATTACTGATAAATTCAGCAAGAGTTTAGGCTTTTAAGTATTTATTAAAGAGTAAAGACAACACATGGGATCCTGTAACACCAGAAAAGTCTATCTACTTTCCTCTCTTTTTCTCTGTCCACCTTTTCTCTGTCTCCCACCAAACCAAAGTCCCAAACAAAGAGAGGGACTCTCCTTTTCTCTGTCTGCCACCACCTTTATTTAGCTATCTACAATTTTATAGAGAAAACGTGGAGTAGATCTTTCTACTCTGTTCTGCCCCTGCCATCACCACGCCAATTCCCTAATGAAAAGAGGAAGATCCATCCAGCCAGTCTCAACTTCCTACTTCCCATCTCTCTCCCCAAAAGGGGAGGTCCTTCAATCTGATTGGTTGAGGGTGGTCTCCTGTTGATGTTGGAGTCCACAGCCTCTGAGAACAACGAACAACACCCTACTCAGGGCCAGTCAGGTGTGGTCTCGATTTAATCATTCTTAAGTAAGTTCTCAGTCAGTTTCTCAGTCTCACCCAATTAAATCAATTCTAAATCAATCTTCAGGTGGGGCCCCTTGACGTCTGCCAAATCCCATTATTTTATCACAATATACAGACACATACATATATATATGTTGTGAACTTATGTGTTATTTAGGTATTATTTATATAGTAATTATATTTTTAAAAATTTGTCATAAATTATTTATATAAATTGATATGTATTTGTTATTTATAAAAACAGTTAAGGAATTAAAAGACTAAGTTATATGTAATAGAATATATCTCAGTATGTCTAAATGTAATAATGTAGAAAATTTACATTACATATGTCATATATGTGTCTGTGTATGTTATATCTGCTTGATATATTTATAAAATATGATTATATATCACAAATAAAATAATTTTATGTCTTAAATATCATGACCAAATTAGCAAGAAAAAAGTGAATAAGCACAGATAAATTTTATTTAGATGACTGCAATAAGTTAAACTACTCATATTCCTAACTTCATTAATGATTCCATAATTAGCAAGATTCAGGAAAATCTATAGTTGAGTTAATAATTCTTATTAAAAATAAAGGTGTGAAAATAACCCAATTTGCAATATCAGCAGATGTTAATGATTTCACTGAAAGAAACAAGGTCCAAAAAACCCCATCTAGATTTTTAATGCCACTTACTGATGATCACAACTTTTTATCATGCTAAAATTACACACTTATCTTCTCATTAGCAACTAATCTCACTCATTTTGCCAAACCAATTATAAGAAAAACTTCTAGGCTCAAAGGAATTAACAGTATACTTACTTGGACCTCACTTTGTCTCATGCCTGAAGTAATTAGTAAGCATTTATATTTGCAGCCCAAATAGTTTTGCTAACTGATAAAATTTTTAAAAAGTGAAAAATGACTTAATAATAATAAACCCCTATTCTAAGAAATAAATCAAGGACCACCAGACATTAATAATGTCAATTCAGGGGTTAATCTGGGGATATAAGAAGAAGGACAGGGAGAACTGTGAAGTGAATTAATAAACACTGATTGGGAAGGGGAAAAAAAAAGTCAGTACTTTATAGACATGAACCAGTTTCTAGGATCTCTGCCTATGTGGGCAAATGGCATAGAAAGAGAAGAGGTAATAATAAAGATTTGCATTTATATGGTATTTTCTTCAAAGTGGTACAAAATGAAGGCACAGAGACTAAGCAATTTACTCCAGACCTCATAAAAAATCAGAAATTCTTAAAAAAAAAAAAAAACTAGTCATGGTCTCTTGATTTCCCCAGTCAGTTTCTTCTGGGATCTGAAGAAGATTTATTTTTGGCATCAGAGTGAGTTGCGCAGACCCACTTCCCACCTTTCATTTTAATACCTAAATTCTTTCATACCCCAAATGCTCAGATCTCACTTAAAAACACTTTTAGTCCCTGAGAACATCTACCCTACAAAAGTCTACTCTTAATTGAATCTGAAATCAGATTCTTCAAACCCACCATATTCCATTTTGTAAATCAACAATTCATCAGATGCTTTCAGATATGACATTTTTAAAAGCTGAAAATTACAAGTAATTCAAAAATTAAGTTCAGTCTGATTAGATACAGATTTTAAATTGCTTTACTAGAACGGAACCCTTTAATGAGATCTTTAAATAGTCTTGATCGGGAAGCAGCATGAAGAGGATAGTAGGCTAAATCTGTTTTAGATACATCTGCTTAGTTTACAACTAAAATTCAAATAAAAAGGTATTTAATAAACTATATGCCTATTAAAATAGGCACTGGAATTTTGAAGGTTGATGAAAACCTTATTTTAGTATTATATACATGAAACCTAACTTCCTCTGACCCCTGGCATCAGCAATATAGTACACAAAGTAACTGTCAGCCAGCTTTCCCCAAACATTACAAGATGATTTAAGCCTCTCCATCCCAAACACCTTCTAAAAACTAGAAAGTTGATGCTGACCATCAGTGTTATTGAAAATGTTTATTGTCAGGCTGTGATTTTTTTTTTAATCCCTCTTACCTTAATTATTGGAAGATCTTGAGTAAACCAAATTATTATTATGTTTTAAGTGGTCCACATGGCTATTTTCCTATGCCTTAATTCAGAGAAGGAAACCTCACCTGACCTAAAATCTTGGGAAGCATTTTCAATTTTGTTGGGGAAATGCCTGACAGCCTCTTTTAATCTGCTTTTAGATAAAGCTCTCTGAAGATCAAAGAAGCCTCATTGAGACAGACAGATGTGTTTTCCTGCCAGTGGCTAGGAGAAAGAACAGCCTTCAAGCACACTACTCAGTGAATCCTTAAGTAATCAAGCAGCAAAATGAAGAATACAAAAATCTTCAAAAAGGTCAATGGATAAGAAAAAGCAATGGCATTCACTAAAAATTTTCTTTGGAAAACTAACCTAGAAATAACCCCTGACTAGAGAATTAAATAAACTAAATCATTTAAAAATATAATACTGCTGGGAGAAAGACCAGATTATACATACATACATATACACACGCACACACACACAAATACTTAAATGGTATATACTTCAAGACAAAGTTCTGACTTTAAAAATTCTAATGAAAGAACATAATTAACACAAAGTCAAAATTAAAATTCAGTTTATGCTTAATCTAATGGCCATTAAATTAATCTTTGTTTAAGCTTGACAAAAATGACTAATCAAGAAAGAGAGTAATTCATAACCCAATGTGATTAGAGATAAACCCAAATTTTGTAATCAATCTAGTCCAAGAGCATATTCATTAACTCCATATTTCACCACACATACAACGAAGGATTTTGGGCATAGCTGGGAAAGAATGAAAGTGTGACAGCGTAAGTATCATATGGATTATGAAGAATAAAAAATATCACTTATATTCATAGAGTTCCTCACAATTTGAGCAAATGACTTATTTGTGTTTCATTTTTCTATCCATAAAATTTTGATAATATTTAGTATAACTATTCATTTCTTGGAAATTTGTTATGAAAGCTTGCAATGTTTGGTCAAATAATAACATGGAACATCACGATGATGACAATTGATGGTGATGATGACGACGATGATATTTTAGTCAGGCAATGAGAAAACTACAAAATAAAAAGATGTTACTAAAGGTAGATGTTTGAAACACTGATAGCATCTGTTTAGATTTCCCAAATCACCATTCCAGTGAATAGACTGTTAGGAGAACCTATATACGAGTGTATAAGTGGAAAAGGAACTGAATTTTGATTGTGAAAACAAGTTTTAATAAGCACTGTCCAATTAAAAATCCCATCCATACAATTAAACCAATTACCTTCTACTTTACAAGGGTTTTAAAAACACAAGTTATTTTATAGATAGATGTCATCTGGATAAAGAAATGGATGAAAATAATATGTAATATTAAAGAGTCATTAAATCTGTTCTGAAATGTCTAAATACTTTTTAAGGTACCTTGCTATTGCTGCTGCTGTTGATGATGACGATAACACTTATAATACCTAGAATTAAAAACCCCTTTCAAAGTTTGCAAATCACTATACTTGTACTCTCATTGATTCTCACAACAATCTTGTGAAGCAGGTGCTAGTATTTTCCCCATTTTTACAGATGAGGAAATTGGGCTGAGAAAAGTTAAGTGACTCATTCAAGGTCATATATCTAATAAGTGTCTGAAATAGAATTTGAACTCAAGTCTTCCTGATTCCAAGTCCAGTTATCTCTGTATCCACTATCTACTTAAATGCCTACTGAAAATTGGTTTATTTCAACTGTATATTAGTAAAGATCTAAAGAAACCATATTTGGGGAAAGCTAGGTGGTATAGTGGATAAAGCACCAGCCCTGGATTCAGGAAGATCTGAGTTCAAATCCGAATTCAGGCACTTGATACTTACAATCTGTGTGACCCAGAACAAGTCACAACCCTCACTGCACTGTAAGAAAGAGACAGAGACAGAGACAGAGAGAGAATTCCCTAAAGGCAAATAAACTTATTTCTATTAAAGGTAGGAGACACAGGTTTCTGGTCAGTCTCTCAAAACTTGTCAAGTTCTTACCTAAAGTCTCATTTTACATAGAAGGAAACTGAGACTAATAGAGGGGTATTAATTTGCCCCACTTTAGCACTCCCTATCACAGTTAAATGCTTTTAGAATTAAAAGAGATCTAACTAACTACATATATATATATATATATATATATATATATACACACACACACACACACACACATATACATATATATAATATATAAAAATATGTAATTTGTAAATGATACCAACAGTGACTATGTATATATTACAGATAATAATGAAGTGGGCTGTATAAATGTTATTATCCTTAGTTTGGAGATAAAGAAAGTGGGGGTCAGCATTATTCTACACAAGTCCTTTGTATACCCTCTAGAAGGGTCCAGACAAACTGGCTTCCTTGCTATTGTTCACACACAACATTCTGTGCCCAGCCGCAGAACCTTAGCACAAGCAGTGTCCCAAGTTCTTATCTCATTCTTGTCTTTGGATTCCTATTTTCTAGCACAGTGACTGGCATAAAGTAGAGGCTTGATAAATTCTTACAGATTAATTGGCTGATTGACAATAAATGCTTGTAGACCCACTGAAAAACTGATAAGTCTTTTAATAATTTACAAATTGAAAGAAGTCCTCCTACATTAAATGTTTTATATAAGAACTCTTAAGTTAAATATTATTTAGGATACAAACTTTATCAAGTCTTGTTGATCCAAAGGCAAAGTGTCCAAAATAAAAACAGTATATTTACAAGCTATTTATAAAGGGACATTATCCGAACCCATACCTATGGAACTACAAACTTCAAAAACACATAGTCAAAGGCTTTTACCTTGTGCATAAAATAACTTTTTTACTACACTTAATTTGGGGTAGGGGGTTATAACAGTGACAATAACCCATGCTCTCTAAATTTAAAACACTTCAAAGCATGCACATAAACTGAAGCAAGAGCACGAGATGGGGAGACAAAGGACTGATATGACCTTGGATAGGTCCCTTGACCTCTTTGTACATAAGGTTTTTCAACTATGAAATTAGGGAACTGGTTTCAATAATCTTCAAGTTTCTATACTGCTCCAAAATGCCATGGTTCTAGAAACTTATTTCAAATTGTTCAAAGAAAACATAAAAGGAACCATGCCCCTTTGAAAATAAATATCTTTAATAGGGCTTCAAAAATTGGGAAAAGGTTACTTTTGATTGTAGAGTTGAAGCTAGTTTTATACAAAGGAAACCACTGAAACACTAGGTGATTTCAACTTATAGGTTACTGTCCTAAACTACCACCATCTCTGATTTATAAACTTTAATGCAACCTTACAACTTTTCATTTCTATTGAAGACAATTTTGAAGATAGCTTTAGTACAACAGCACAATTAATATCAAACCATTCTATTTCCTAATTCTCTATTCCACATAATTTAGTCTTTTATGTCAATATGTAATAGTTGTTATATATAATGCTGTCTTTTCCACTAATTGTTTCATGAATTCTTGGTGCTATCTCTGGCAAGCTCACTGTCCCCACATGGCTATTTTTCTTCTATATCTCACCTAGTAAGGTATGAAGCTGCACACAGTAGGTGCTCATTAAATATGTGTTTATTGAAGAGAAAAGGTAAATCTAAATGGATTAAAAAATAAGCAATATGAGCACTTAAGTGAAATTACCATCAAAAGAGAATAATTCTGATTTTCTATCTCCCACACATCATTTTATGATTTTAAGTGCTTCTTCATTAATGCCAATCCAGACTAAATGCCTGTTAGTATTTCTGGATAGGATTTCTAAATGAAGTAAGGATTTTATAAAATGTGATTAGTCACATCTAGTCAAAAACCATAAACAGTTCCCAAAATCCTTTTAATTCCTTTCAAACTCATTTAGTTTTTAAAGTGAAAATGTAAGTATACTAAAGTGACTCTTCAGTTCTATTTAAATCAAGTTGTTTATTGTGAGATGATCAACTATGATTGACTTAGCTTTTCTCAGCAATACAACGATCCAAGACAATGACAAAAGACTCATGATAGAAAATGTTATCCACATCCAGAGAAAGAACTATGGTATGTGAATGCAGATCAAAGCTTAGTTTTTTTTTCCTTTGTTTTATATTTTTTGTGCTTTTCCCCTTTGTTTTGTTTCTTTTTTCACAACATGACTAATGTGGAAATAGGTTTACATCATTGCACATGCATAATCTATATCAGATTGCTAACTTGAGGAAGGGAGAGAGAGAAGAAGAAAATTTTCAAACTCAAAATATCATAAAAATGAATGTTGAAAACTATCTTTACATGTAATTGGAAAAAATAAAATACTATTTTGTTTATCAATGATACAATTATTTTAAAAATTCATTAAACTTTTAAAATCCTACTAAGATTATCCAACTCATAAAATGTCAACTAATGTACATGGATTATTAAGCCATTTTCTATAAATGTTATTCCACGATTCAGTCATGACTGAAGTGTATGATAATGACAAGAAGACATGTCTCACCATATCATAAAGTGTACAGATTAGAAAGATTTTCAGAAGTCATCTAATCTTATCCATACATGAACAGGAAACTTCTGAACAACATTGCCAAGAGGTGATTATTCAAGCTCCACTTGAAGACCTCCAGTTTGAGACAGATCACCAAATCATGAAGCAGCATATTCTCCTTTCAGTTAGCTCTAATTGTGATACATTCATCAAACAGTTATAAAGTACCCAGTCCTGCATTAGCCACTAGGGGTGATGCAAAGTTTACATAGAAACTAGCCTCTGCACTCATAGATCTTATATTATATCTTTTTAGCAGAAAAACATAATACAAACATATTATTCTATAAGTTTATCAGAATAATGTAAAACAAATCCTATATGAGGTCCATGGGGAAGGTCATTATCAATAGGGATAAGGAAAGCTTCATGAGGAAGTGGCATTTGAATTGTGCTTTGAAGGTTAGATAGGAACTTGAAGGAGAAGAGGAAGAAGAGGAAGGATATTCCAGACATTGGGAATACTATAAGAAAATACATAGATGGGGAAGCATAGGATTTGGCAAATGGGGAAGAGAGTAACAATATAATTTAGCTGAAGAATAAAGTACATGGAAGAAAATAATAAAAGATAAGGAAGGGAAAAGTCAACACGATTTTGCCTTCAGATTTAATTATTCCTTAAGAATTTAGATTTAAAATTCCTTAAGAATTTCTCAGGTCAATTTCTTTAAAAAAAATGCTAGGTTCAAATGGCAATCACAATTTATCCAATAAATACCTACAGGGTGTTAAGGAGTCCCAAAGGAGCAATTCACCAAAGGCAAGAAGAATTTTTCTTAAGAGATCCCTGAGTGTTTCATTTAATATTAGGTTTTAGCCATTCCATATGACAGGCCTCTTACAGTCCTCACTGTTCAACAATATGATCCCAGGGTTAGGACACTTAGGTCTCTATTCTTTCTCTTTCAATAACCTTTCATCCTGCCCTACAATGTTGTAAACTCTTATCTGATTTACTCTGAGCATTATTGCAAAAAGTAAAGCTTGTACATTTTGACTTACCCTTTTGTAGCACTTAGGATCATTGGAATTCTATTATCATTAGCTATATTACCCATAACAAAATAAATGGAATCTTTACTACTTCTGCCTATAATTTTAAACAGTAATTTCAATTTGTACTACTTGAGTGCTTTACTGTACTTTTATTATGAGTCATAATAACATATAATTGGCTATATATATACTTTAAGTAACTATTGTTTTTTTTAATTCTAGAACCCCAAATTAATATTAAATAAGATTCTAACAAATCTAACACAAATATGAAGTCAAGTATCCCCATGCCACACTATATGCATTTCTGAATTAGTTTCTATATTGATATTTAACCCAATGTGAATCAGTTTTGCAAATAACAAGGGACTCTATCATACAATTTACTGAAGTCCAGGAGGCTATAAACTAACTTACCACAGTTATTGTTTACTAGCAGAAAAATGAAAATTCTTTACAAAATACTTTTATTTCTATGAAGCCTCTGTGGACTTTACTTTTCAGTGAAGAAGAGTACATATTAAAGCATTTTATATTAAAACATGAACTGCCCTTGAAGTAACCAACAATTTTCTAATTGATAAGAGGAAGAGAATTCTCACAACAGAAAAACACAAATCCTCACTCCACAATGGCATTAACCAGGCCCAGACAACAGCACCACCATACCCTCTCATAGAAACCTCATAAATCATAATAACTTGGACAATCTCAAATTCCCTTACCTTCCAGTCGTGAAGTCAATAAAATTCGTACCTGCACATGAAGGTAATACTTCCAAACAGGGTAATTGGCTTGTGAGGCCATAACATAAAGGAGCAACTATTCAATTCCTCTTCTTTGCCAACCCAAACTCCCTGCTGCATGATAAGGCTTTTAATTTCTGAGCTATGAATATCCAGTTTACAATTGAGTATACTTCTCTGCACTTCAGCTATCTGTGGCAATTTTTCATTGTTCATAATTATCAGTAGTGGCTGCTCAATAAATGCCTGTTGAATTGAATCCTTGGGTATTGGTCTTGACAGACAGATCTAAATCTACAGAAAGTATCAATTACTGGAAGCATCAAATATGTCACACAAAGAGATCTAATTAAGACAGTAAGTGTGTATTTACACTCAGAACTTTAATTTGAGGAATTATAACCTAATTCTTCAGCCACTGAAATATCAACTTATACAGATAGACTCACCAGATTTTAAACAATTTTTTCCTTCTAATTCTTTTTGGCCTCAGTGGGATTTTTTAAAGTTTATAATAGAAGAACATGTTGGCAAGGAGTCAATCAAGTATTATTGTACATATGCATTATCCTTTTTTCAAAATAGGAGGGGTATAATTCCTAACATATAATTCCTGGCGTATGTGTATCTGCTTACACCCATGTGGGAATATGTCATATATCTATATATCTACATAATGAATCTTCGTAGCATAATGATGAGATAAAGAAGTAAACATCCTTATTTCATTTTAGCAAACATGACCTTTAAGAGGGAGAGTTTTCCTCAAATATATATCAATAACTGGCAAAACCAAACAATAATCCATTTTCCCATCTCCAATACTCTGCTTTAACACAAGAAAATCAACTTTTCTCTAAAAAGTGTCTTCCACAGGCAAAATGTGCACTTACAAGTTTCACCCACTGAAACATTTACAAGTTAATTAGGCATAAGAAATAAGCACCCAAAAAAGTGCACAAAATACATTGTGATTATGCTTACATTAAAGTTATCAACTCTAGCACTGACAGACTGGAAGTTACAAATAAGAGGTACATGTCACAACTGCTCATCTGGCAAAACAGAAGTTATGTGGGTAATGTAGCTCTGTGTCAGAGGGAAATGACTATGGACTTATCGATACCTTTGATGGGCTGGAAGAAAAAAAATAATTGTTTACTCAGTGCATTTGACTATCAGATACTATCTGATCTTAGCTCAGATTTATGTAGCCTTTAGAATTTATAGGGGCAGGGGCAGCTAGGTGGCACAGTGGATAGAGCACCGGCCCTGAAGTCAGGAGGACCTGAGTTCAAATCCGGCCTCAGACACTTAACACTTACTAGCTGTGTGACCCTGGGCAAGTCACTTAACCCCAATTGCCTCACCCCCCCCCAAAAAAAAGAAGAATTTATAGGGGCAGCTAGATGGCTCGGTGGATAGAGCACCGGCCCTGGATTCAAAAGGACCTGAGTTCAAATCCAGCCTCAGACACTTAACACTTACTAGCTGTGTGACCCTGGGCAAGTCACTTAATCCCAATTGCTTCACCAAAAAAAAAAAATTCATAAAGTTCTTTCCTTTCAATACCCTTATATCATAATAGTACAATTATTATATTCATTTTGTGGTTAAAAACATTTAGGCTCACAGAGGCCAATTGTTTAAGGTCACATAGCCAAGTGGTAGAGCTAGGATTAAACCCAAGTTTTCTGGCTCTTAATTTAATGCTTCTTCCCCCAAAATTCTATTGTCTCTCCTAGAAGGAACAAAGGCAAAGAAGGTAAGAAATAGGAACAAGACTAAAGACAAGGCAAGAATTAAGAAGAGATTAGTAAAGGCAGAGATATAGCGACATGCTACTCCTTGCCCATGGTATGCTAAGACAGAGTATTTGTGGTATAATCCCAAAGATTTCATGTACCTGGCCAGAATATGTGGTTTTTACTGGGCTCAAAAAAAAATCTATTTCACAAATACCAGATGGACAAGTCATTGCTAGGTTACAAGCCATGTAAAAACTATCTGGGGATCTGGGTATAGCATAAGCACAGTAAGAGTCCATCATGTTGTGATGTGGTGGCTAGAAAAGCTAATAAAATGTAGAACTTCAATAAGAAAGGCCCTGAATCAGAGTGGAAAGAGCACCACTGGCCCTGGAATCAAAGAATCTGCATATGAATCCTGCCTATGACCTTTACTTTTTAATTTTTTTATCTTAAATTGTATTTTATTTTTCCCAATTACATATAAAGGCAATTTTTAGCTTTTTTTATTTTGAGTTCCAAATTCTCTCCTTTTCTTCCCTCTCCTCTCTCCTTGGGATGGTAAGGAACTTGATATAGGTTATTCATATGCAATCATGTAAAACATATTTCCATATTACTCATGTTGTGAAAGAAGACAAAAACAAAAACAATGGAAAAAAATAAAGTGAAAAATTATATACCTTGATCTGCATTCAGATTGCCTATGACCTTTAGTACCTAAGTGGTCTTGCACACACTCTCCCTGAACTTCTGCTTCCACAATTGTGTAATGAGGATGCTGCATTTGATAGGCTCTGAAGCCCTTCCAGCAATAACTCTATAAGCCCATGATCCAGTGGCTAGGTGGGTAATAATACTCAGTACCTCTGCACTTGTCCTACTCAGACCACATTGTGCTCAGTTCTGAAAGCCACATTTTATGCAGAACATCAATAAGCTGGAGAGTATCCAGAGGAGGCAGCCAGGCTAGTGAGAGGACTTGAGATCATGCCATGAGGATCAGCTAAAATATCTAGGGACATTGGACCAGGAGAAAACAGAGTGAGTGGGATGTGAAAATTGTCTTCAAGCATCTGTAATGCTGTCTGACACAAAAAAGACCAAACTTAGTCTTCTCAGTCCTATGGGCCAGAACCAAGAACAGTAGATAATCTACAAAGAGGCTTATTCAGAAATGAAAGGAAGGAAAACTTCATAACAATTAGGTTCCTCCAAAGGACAAAGGAGTACCTTGGGAGGGAGAATGCTCCTCCTTACTGCACTTGTCAGCTAAGATAAGTGGGTACTCTTGTTTAGGTGAAGGTTTGATGAGAGAGCCTCTCAGAGGTCCCTTTGCACTCTGGGATTCTTTGATTCCACCATTATGTCCACCTTTCCTATGCCTATTTCACTAACTCCATTCTCAACCTTTCCAGTCATCCAGGTTCCCAACCTCAATATTATCCTAAACCCCTTCCCCTTCCCCTTCCCCTTCCCCTTTCCCTTTCTCTCTCTCTCTCTCTCTCTCTCTCTCTCTCTCTCTCTCTCTCTCTCTCTCTCTCTCTCTCTCTCTCTCTCTCTCTCTCTCTCTCTCCTCATATATCCAGTCGTTTGCCAAACCTTGCTTTTTCTATTTCTACATATCTTAAATATAACCCCTTCTCTCCAATCATAGAGCCAACAACCTATTTCAGACTTTTGTCTCCTTCATCTGGACTATGGCAATACATCAGGATTTAAAATTTTCACAATACCCAGGTCTATTGATGTCAAGTCCAATACTCCTTCCTCTGGCCACATTGTAAACCAAGGGAAAGTAGAGAGTCAAAACGATTCAAATGTTACACCTATGCATTGTTCTCAGAATCCAACAATTATTCTTGTTGCCTCATGTAAAATGTTTTAAAATTACATTGTTTACCTTTGGTTTTGCATCACATATTTATATGTATGAGTATATGTACATATAATGTGTGTATATGTATGTATGTATGTATATGTGTATGTATGTATGTATGTATGTATGTACATGACTCTTTCCACCCAGAATATGTAAACTTCTTGGGGGTAGGAGCTGTTTGTTTTTGTTTTTGTATCTCTACTGCCTAGCAGAGTCAGAGAGTAGGTTCATAATAAATGAATGTTAACAGATCCCAGAGTAAAACAAAATCTGTTCACATGAGACAAGTAGTCCCAACCCTGAACTGGCAATACACCTAAATGAATTATGGGGCTCTTTTACAATGGAGTCTGAACTCTTAACTTGACAGAATGATTTCATAGAAGGTACTGACAACAAAATAAGACCGGGAGGACTTGGAATCTCCAGTGTATCTAATACTGGATCCCATTCTTAAGCCCATCTTCCAAGTTGAGGCATATGCTAGCTAATACAGCTACCCAGTTCTATTGATTTAAAGCCCAATGTTCCTCTAGCTGTGCTGTAGACCAAGGGAAAGTAGAGAACCAAAACAATTCAGAGTCTATACTTATGTACTGTTCTAGAGTCCAACAATTATTCTAGTTGCTTCACATAAAATCTTTTAAAATTACATTTTGGGTTTTTTTTTTCAATTTAACAAAAATTGATTTTCTCTTCTTCCAACTACCTCATCATTAAAAAATAAATAAAACTTTTATAACCAATGTATACAGCTAAACACAACAAACCCTCATATTTACCATATCACTCTCACACACACACACACACACACACACACACACACACATGTTTCTGCATCTCTTTCTGAACCCTGAATCCATCATCTAATAGGAAGTAGAGAACATCCTTCAATATTAGTCCTCTAGAATCACACTTGGTCATTGTACTGATCAGAGTTCTTACAGCTTTCAAAGTTGTTTTTTTTTTTTACAATATTATTGTTACTGTTTAGATTGTTCTCCTAGATCTGCTCATTTCATTCTACATCAGTCTTCAGATAAAATCTTCAGAAATGGAAGTTCTCGAATGATATTACCACTATGATTGGGAATGGCTACCAAGTACCGTAGAAAGCTTATAACCGGACTTCTAGCTCACCTACCTTCCAACTTGGTAGAAGATACTTTATCAATATAGCCTTTTGAGAACTCAAAGTCACCCCAACACAATGATAAAGCATAGAAATAGTACTGTACTGTACGTGCATATTTTTCTATATATTTTTTGTCCCAATTAAATTATAAATTTATAAGGAACAAAAACTAGTTGTTGTTGTTGTTTTTTAATTTTGTATCCCCAATGCCTCAGACAGTTCTTTACATACATTAGGCATTTAATAAATATTTTAAATGAATGAATAAAAGTGATTTAAATGAATGAATGAAAGAGATTTAAGAGTAGATTAAATCATCTAATTTATTTATTGCATAATTTGTGGCTATTTTAGCACTTACAAACACTTAAAAACAAGTTCCTTTTAAATATAACATTGTTCTACAAGGTTAAATATTTGATAACATACAATCCACAAGAATTTAGGTCTCTCTAAACCTCCCCCCCAAAAGCTATAATTACATTTTAATTGTAGACTTAATGAAGCTCATCTAGCCAACAAAATAAAGACAGTGACAAAATTTGGATGACCAACAGTTAGAAATTATATACATGAGGGGGCAGCTAGGTGGTGCAGTGGATAGAACATTGGCCCTGGAGTCAGGAGGACCTGAGTTCAAATCCAACCTCAGACACTTGACACTTACTAGCTGTGTGGCCTTGGGCAAGTCACTTAACCCTCAGTGCCCAACCAAAAAACAAAAAACAAACCAGACATTATATACATGAAAATTTGGTATAAATTAATTAGTTCCCTAATAAATTACTAGAAAAACTGATTTCTCAGTTGCCAATATTTTCTTACACATTCCTAATAAAATCAGGTTCTAGATCTGAAATCTCAGCAGATAAAATTTCCATATAGACAGCTAAAATACCAAGAGCAATTCTTGAACCATTTCAAAATTATCTAATGTTTGGGAAACACCTATAGTCTATAAGTTTATTTTCTGCTTCAAATGCTACATAAAGCAGTTTTTCTAAAAGTGATTTCTTCCCTCACTTCAACTTCTCAGATAACTAAAGTGATTTAACTCACAATACATTTCCAATTCTTTCTCAGACTATTCTCATGAGAAACATATCTCAATCATATCAAACAATAACTAAGGTGAGCACCTGGTGCCTAATCTACCTCTCTTTCAAGTTTCCCAATTCTGTAATTTGGTTCAGAGAAACTTAGAAAAAAACATTTATTTATTAAACGTATAAGAACAGCAATGTTACACACAATCTTGAAACACTACCATGTATGTCTCTCTAAATATAGAAAGTAAACTTCAAAATCAGACTAATTTAAAATGTTTTTAAAAAAATTTTTAAATAACCTTGTGACTTCAATGGATCTGTGAATCTCATTGAGGAGGGTCCTCCTTCTAGCAGTAGTGATCACAAGCCATATACACTTTCCCATACTGTGGACTTTTGTCCAGGTCTTACCACAAATCTTTCACAGGAGGTTAATTCTCCCAATATGTTGTAAGGGTATGAAATTCCTCTACATCTTTTAATAGCTCAGGTGTATCAGGGGACCAGATAATTACTCCTGGATCTCACTGTGACCAACCAATCTTTTTTCTTGGACATAAATCTCTTGCATGCCATCCTTTATGCTACTTTTCCTGTGCAATGTACTGTGAATCTACTCATGACCACCATGGACTTATTATTTTAGTTTGCTACCCAACAATAAAACGAGAGTATAAAAATTATCATCATCAGCTTAAATACTGAGACATCCCTGTATATTATACTCTGACAAGGAGAGTACTTAGAAACATCATAACCAATTGCAGTAGGGTGGGGGGCAAATGTATTCATTTCTTCAATAAATATGTGAATATCTGCTATGTACCAAGACTCAAATACCTAGATACTGTTAAGGACACCAAAAAAATCCATCGACACTGCAATATATGTCAACAACAATAATGTAAGGGGGCAGCTAGGTGGCACAGTGGATAGAACACCAGCCCTGGATTCAGGAGGACCTGAGTTCAAATCTGGCCTCAGACACTTGACACTTACTAGCTGTGTGGCCTTGGGCAAGTCACTTAACCCTCACTGCCCCACCAAAAAAAAAAATAACAATAATGTAAGACAGTATGAATAAGTGCCATAAAAGAACTATGGATAAGATGTACTATGAGTTGTCAAAGAATGATTTATGTCTGAAAAAAGGGGGGAGCAATGAAAGCTTCATGAAGGGAGTGGAATTTTAAATAGGTTTCAAAGGATGAGTAGGATTCTTATATGCAAGAAAGGAGGAAAGTCAGGGGGTGGGAAAAGAAGGGGTGTAGCCAAGAAATAGAAAATTGTTTAGTTTAAGAGCATAATACTGTGCTTTTAGGGTAGTAGTAGAAGGTAAAGTTGAAAAGAAAAGTTGGAGGAAGAGCACACGGGGCTTTGAATTCCAGACCAAGAAGTTTATAATTTATTTGGTGGTCAGAAGGAATAACTGAAAGTTTTAATCCCATGAAAAATATGATTAAAGCTTTGCTTTCAGAAGATGAAGGGGTGGCAGTGGTGGAGATGGATAAAGAAGCATTGCTCAGTAGATAAGAACTCACCTTGGAGTCAGAACAACCTGGGCTCAAGGTTAATGCCTCTGACATAGTGACTACCTGTGACCCCAAACAAGTTATTTAACCTCCCAATCCCCGCAGGCAGGCCTCTAAAATTATAAATTTCAGAGCAGTTGACTATACAATTCTGCAGCTGAAAATTCCTTACATCAAGGAAATCACATACAAACCTCTAAGCAATACATGGAATGGATAAGATGGAAGAAAGACAGGAGTCAGAAAAAGAGAATGGAAGAAAGAAAATTCCTTATCTCTATGGATATTATGTTCTTAGAGAAAAATACACTGACGCAGAGCCTAACAAAATAGAATACAGTTGTACCTTGCTTTGAAAAGTGATAAAAAAGTAAAGCAGATAAATGAATCATTATTAAAATTAGTAAAGGATTCAATAAATGAACTATCTCCCCTTTCCCTGCCCTAGTACTTTCCTTTTTTTGTCTTTATCATTAATACTAGTCAAATTTTCCAGGACAGGAGAAAAATTCAAAGTCAAAATATTAAAAGGTAATGAAAAATAAATCAGATATTGAGATAGAGCTTATCTGAAATTATAATACAAATCGATAAAGAAACAAAATATGAAAGGCGTCATATAGAACGTGGCACTTGAGTCGAGTCTTGATGGAAATCAGGGATTCTAAGAAGCAGGGATGAAGAGAGAATTCATTCCAGGAATGGGGGACAAATAGTGCAAATGCAAGGAAAAGGGAGATGGAGTGACTTGCGTGCAAAACATTGAATAGACCAGAACAGCTGGACTGCAGAGGACAGGGAGGAGAGGAACGTATGAAGACTAGAAAGCTAATAAGGAGACAGGTTTTCAGGAGATTTAAATGTCAGAGAACTTTACATTTGGTTCCTGAAATGATAGGGAGCTGCTGAAGTTGGTTGAGCAGGATGACATAATCAGACCTGCACTGTCGGAAAACTTCTTTGATGGCTGTGTGAAAGTTGGATTGAAGTGGGTTCAAGGAAGAGAGAACTAATAGGAGGTTATAATGATGGTCTAGGAAATCTGAACTAGGGTGGTAAGTTAAGGGGAGGAGATACATGTGATAGACGTGACAAGGTTTAACAGCTATATGGTGGTTAGTGACAGTGAGGAGTCAAGGTTGAGAACCTAGGTGACAAGAAGGATGGCAGTGCCCTCAACAGTAAGAAGGAAGTTTAGAAGAGGAACTGATTCGATGGGAAAGATAATGTATTCTGCTCCAGATATACTGTTTAAAATAATGCTAGGACAACCTGTTTGAAATGTCTGAAAGGCAGTTGGTAATGTGGGACTGACTGGAGTTCAGAAGAGAGAGACTAGGGTTGAATATATGGATCTGGGCATCATTTGCATAGAGATGGCAATTAGACCCATGGAAATTGTTGACATCACCAAGTGAGACAGTGTAGAGAAAAAAGATATGAAGTCACAAGGCAGAACCTTGGGAGGACATCCAATAAGAAGGTATGACATGGATAATGAAGCAGCAAAAGAGATCAATTAATCGCACCTCACCATGCTTTCCTTGAAGTTCCAGTCCCCTGAGTACTAGATACCTCAAGGTACATGTCCCATCAGCACCTCAAATTTAACATATCTAAAACCAAAACTTTCTCAACCAAACTTATATTTCCCCTCATTTCTTTATTTTACCATCCTCTGAGTCACCAAGTTAAAAAGATCAATGATCTCCAACTCCATCTTCCTTGCTATATACAGATCCAGTTACCAATGCTAGTTATTTCTCTTTGCAATAGTTCTCATATTTTACCTTTTTTCCCCATTACACTGAAACCACCCCAATTCAAAGCCTGCATTCACTCTGACCTGAACTATTAAGAGCCTGCTAAATGGTCCTTCCCCAGTTGATCCATTCATGCTGTTGATTAAAAATAATCTTCCCAATGTACTTCTTTTATTTTTTTTTTAGCAACGAACATTTATTTTATTTTTTCCAGTTACATGTAAGGGTACTTTTCAACATTCATTTTCATAAGATTTAGAGTTCCAAATTTTTTCCCTCTGTCCCTCCCTTTTTTCCCCCTCCACAAGATCTCAACCAGGTTATGTATGTACAATCCACAAGTGTTCTTTTTATCAGTTCTTTCTATAGGGGTGCATAGTGAGCTTCCTCATTAGTTCCTTGGGATTGTCTTAGATCATTGCAGTGCTGAGAGTAGTTAAGTCATTCACAAATGCTCATTGAACAATACTGCTGTCACTATGTACAATGTCCTCCCAGCTCTGCTCACTTCACTATACATCAATGTTCATTAGTCTTTCCAGGTTTTGGGGGGATCATCCTGTTTTCATTTCCTGTAGCATAAGACCATTCCACTACAATCATATAACACAGCTTTTCCCATCATTTCTCAATTGATGGACATTCCCTTGATTCTCAATTCTTAGCCTCCAACAAGAATTGGTATAAATATTTTTTGTACAATTTTTCCCCCTTTTCTCTTTTTCATGATTACTATTGCTAACTGTTTCCCTTCCATCCTATTCCCTTCCCCATGATATTCATTCTATTATCCATCTTCTTTCATCCTATCACTCTTCAAAAGGGATTTGCTTCTGTCTGTCCCCTCCCTCACTCTGCCCTTCCTTCTTTTGCCCCTCTCTCTTTATCCCCTTCCCCTCCTATTTTCCTGCAGGGTTAGAGAGATTACTCCAACCAATTGAGTGTGCCCATTATTCCCTTACTGAGCCAATTCTAATGAGATTGAGGTCTTTGAGCCAATTCTGATGAGTGTTAGGCTCATTTACTGCCCAGATTAAATATATTACTCCACCCAGTTGGGTGTGTGTGTGTTAGTCCATCCTTGAGGCAGCACTGATGAGCTTAAGGTCTTTGAGCCTTTTCTGATGAGTGTAAAATAAATTTACTGCCCTGCTCCTCTCCCATCTCTTCCCCCACTCCATAAGCCTTTTCCTGTTTCTTTCATGTAGGATTTCACCTCTGCCCTTCCCCCTCCCCCAGTGAATTCCCTTCACCCCTCAATTTAGCCCTAAAGATGTCATCACCTAGCTAGGTGACACAGTGGCCAAAGCATCACCCCTGGACCCAGGGGGATCCCAGCCAAAGCCCAGCCTCAGATACAAGACAGTCACCCACTGTATGACCCCAGGTATGTCTCCCAGCTCCAATTTTTTATGGTTCTCTAGGGTCTTGTATTTGAAAGTCAAATTTGCCATTCAGTTCAGGTCTTCTCATCACAAATATCTGACAGTCTTCTTTTTCATTAAAGTCCTGTTTTTTCTGCTGAAAGATTATGCTGAGTTTTGCTGGGTAGGTGATTCTTCCTTTGCCCCCTGGAATATCATATTCCATGCCCTCCGGTCCTTTAATGTAGAAGGTGCTAGATCTTGTGCTATCCTGACTGGGGCTCCACAGTACTTGAATTCTTTCTTTTTGGCAGCTTGCAATATTTTCTCCTTGACCTGAGAGTTCTGGAATTTGGCTATAATATTCCTAGGAGTTTTCTTTTTAGGATCTCTTTCTGGAGGTGATCGGTGGATTTTTTCAATTTCCATTTTAGCTTCTTATTCTAGAATTTCAGGGCAATTTCCCCTGAGAATATCTTGGAAGATGATGTCTAAGCTCTTTCCTTGATTATGGTTTTCAGACCAATAATTTTCAAATGATCTCTCCTGGACCTATTTTCCAAGTCAGCAGTTTTTCCCAGAAGATATTTCACATTGCCCTCTATTTTTTTATTCATTTGTATTTGCTTAATTGTGTCTTGGTTTCTCATAAAGTCACTGGCTTTCATTTGTTCAATCCTAATTCTTAGGCGATTATTTTCATCAGAGAGCTTTTGTACCCCCTTTTCCATTTGGCCAATTTGACTTTTCAAGCTGTTGTCTTTTTTCTCATGTCTTTCCAACCAGCTTTGTGTGTTGTGGTTGTTAGCTCCAACGAGCCTGTGCCCCTCCCCCACCTGGGCCACTGCTACTCAAGCCTACCTCCTGGTTCTCAGCAGGGGTGAAAAATCCAAGTTCTGCCTTAGCACCAGCATAGACCCCTATAGTCTTCTCTCTGCCCAGGGCTCAGCCCTCTCACCAGACTGTGAGCTTAGTTCCAGATGACACTGGTGCTTCAGCTGATTCAGAGGCTCTGGGCATCTCCTTCTCTGGTGAGGCCTTCCTGGGACTGGATCTGTGTCAGGGTGACTGTGGGGTTCGGCTCCACTCCTGTATCAGCACAGCAGCTCCCTCTTTCTGACCTTCCAAGCCGTTCTTGTTTAGAAGATGATTTCAGCACATTCTTCTGTGAGTTTTGCTGCTCCAGGCATTCTCCTATGGTGTTATTTGGATGTTTTTTTGGAGCGATCATGTCATGAGTTCGAGAGCCATCTGCCTTTCCTCCACCATCTTGGCTCTGCCCCTCCTCAGCACAATTTACTTCTAATTATGTTACTTCTCTTATCAAAATAAAAACCTTCAGTGCCACTGCATTGCCTCATAGATAAAGTACAAATAAATCCCTGATGCTAGATAATAAAATCATCCACAAATTAATGCCAACCTGCCTTTTAGGTCTTATCATTTCCCCCACTCCTCCACTTCACACACATATATTGCTTCATCTAAACTAGATTATTCTATCATCTATTCTCACATCCTAACATCCCACAACTCAGTGTCTTTTTTCACACTGTCCTCACGTCAAAATAAACATCTCCCAATCTCTATGTTCAACAAATGAAGTTCTCTTCCTTCAAGGTCCACATTAAGTATCACCTCTTCTGTGAAGTTTTCTCTGACCTCCTCATCCTCTTTCCCTCCTCTCCCACTAGGGGAAAGGACTACTCATCACCTTCAATTTATAAGCATCCCAAGTGACCTCTCAAAGCACAAGAATGCTTAGATTTCATGATCATTTGTGCCAGTGCAGGTGTGTGGTATCATAAAGTATCATTATTATCCAAGTAACCTTAAGGAAAATAAGTTAAACTCTAAGTGTCAGTTGTTGTTTTTTTTAATGTGGAAAAAGAGATAATTCAGGCTAATTCCTCAGTTTTAAATATTGTATCTGGAAATTGAAGCCCAGAGAGTTTGCAAGTTCAAGACATTTCTAACTTCCCCAAACACCATGAATCTGTCACCCCTCTGTCACTGAATATATATTATATATACATATATGTACATATACACACATGTACATATACAAATACAATATTCCAACATTCATTATTGGGAAGGAATGATTCACAAAGTAGATAATCTACTAATTCAACTTATTAATAAAAATAATTAAGAACTATACCTGTGATGGCTGCTATAGAGAACTCTCCAATAAAGAAGCTGCATCTACCAAAGCAGGTTAATATCTTCTTTGCAATTTATAATCAGAGAACTGTCTAAACCAAAGCTTCTTTAACTGTGAGTTGCAACCCCATATGGGGTCACAGAACTGAATGTGGGGGTTATGAAAAATTTAGCAATGGTAAAAGGTTATGTATACCTGGGGGCAGCTAGGTGGCGCAGTGGATAGAGCACCGGCCCTGGACTCAGGAGTACCTGAGTTCAAATCCGGCCTCAGACACTTAACACTTACTAGCTGTGTGACCCTGGGCAAGTCACTTAACCCCAATTGCCTCACTAAAAAAAAAAAAAAAAAAAGGTTATGTATACCTATTTTATATACCTATATACCCACAGTCATATAAAAATTTCTTGGGCAAAGAGAGGGTATAAGTAGAAAAAGTTGAAACCCTGGTCTAGACTATTGGTATCAAACTACATGGAAATAGGAACCACTAAACAGTACATAAGGATGCCTGTGAGCATGTTGATTTAGAAAACCACATATTAACACTATTTATGTTTTACTGTATTTTTATTTTGCTAATTAATTCCCAATTACATTGTTATGTGGTTTGGGCTGCACTCCAGGAGAGTTGCAGACCTCATTTGGCCCAGAGGTGTCTGTTAGACACTTCTAGTTTATATGCCATTGAGAAATTAAGTAGTTATCCCAATATCACACAGCCAGGTATGTGTTAGAGGCAGGATTTGAATCCAACTCTTCCTGACTTCAACTTTGGATTTATATCAACCACATCATACATCTTGTTTTTTGGTTTTTTGGTTTTTTTGTGAGGCAATTGGGGTTAAGTGACTTGCCCAGAGTCACACAGCTAGTAAGTGTCAAGTGTCTGAGGCTGGATTTGAACTCAGGTCCTCCTGAGTCCAAGGCCAGTGCTCTATCCACTGCGCCACCTAGCTGCCCCATACATCTTAACATAATATAAAATTATTTATATTGTTCTTCAATGCTTACAAAATGTTTTCCTCAAAACAACCCTGTGAGGCAAGTCATTTAGGAAAATGAGGTAGGCAGAGGTTAAGTGACTTGCCTAAGAATAGACATCTAGAATGTGTCTGAAGCCAGATTTAAACTTGGGTCTTCTGACTGCAGGCCTAGCACTCTATCCACTGCACCACCTAGTTGCTTAGTTTTAAATCCCACCTATGCTATTTATTACCTGTATGACCTTGAAAGAATCACTTAGTTTCCTTAAACCTTAGTTCTTCATCTGCAAAATAAGGTAGTGGATGAGATTACCTCTCAGGTCCCTTCAAGCTGTAGGTTTAAGATCCTATGATAAATGAATTATTCTTG